>NC_058119.1:5075833-5386111 GCF_914725855.1 Thunnus albacares
AATATACAATGCATTGTGTCCCCTCATGAAAATCAAACGACCGTCCTATTGATTCGCTCTAGTGCCGTGTCGGAATATATAGAGTCATATGCAGTGATCTCCCCACAGCTGCGCCTCCATTCAGAGACACTGTGTGCATTTACACATGAGACACAGCAACATAACTTCATTGATTATTTAAATCTCTGACACGCACACAGGATCGGTCAGGATCTAATGTTAATTAATTTTCCATGTTCTTCTACACATCCAATAGGTCAGCTGTTACACACACAGTCCAGGTTCATACTGTTTGGAGTAAAGCAGTCGTCCTCCTGATAAATCCTGAGCTCATTATGTCGAGCAGCGCAGCAAAACTAAAAACTGTAGTTATCAACTTGACAGGACAGAGGAAACTATCCAGCTACGTTTAGCTTCTGAATATGAATATATATATTCATATATATATATATATATATATATATATATATATATATATATATATATATATATATATATATATATATATATATATATATATATATATATATATATATATATATATAAAATCCTAAAAATTTGATTGAGATTTTTTTTTTTTTAAATAACCCGATGATTTTGGCTAATGTAATGAATTGCATAGCCGACAAATCAAGGTAGAAAAGGTTTAGTATAGCGCTTGACAAATCTGTCATCTCAAAGCAGAAATTCTTCATATCACCCAATCCTACTTGAACGTCTGTGTGTGCACCGACTGTAATGTATAGCAGATGAGAGGAAATCCTGATTCGCAAACACGCTCCTGCAGATCTATCTATGCTCAACAGTGGCATTCAGTTGAGTTTTTGGAGGTTATATACATCTTCACAAAACTCAGTCGCTATACCGGTATAGCGACTGAGTTTTGTGAAGATGCAAATGAAAATCGAGCTGAATGTAATTCACTGTATATTGTTAGACAAAAGTCTGGGGACATTTTCTTCATATATGTTTAACATGTGTTTCCTCTTTGTGTTGCAGGTGAGATGGTGACAAAACAGCCTTTGATCCGGAGCATGAGGACAGTGAAACGAGAAACTCTGAAACTGATCTCGGGCTGGGTCAGCCGATCAAATGATCCACAGATGGTGAGAAATTGTACTGAAATCATAAAAGATGTAGAAGTGTAATTGCTACATCAGCATTATCAACAGTAGACCTGAGTGTGAAAGTTCATTGTTGACCTTTTGAGATTGATGTTTGAAGCAATGTCATCTTGCAGTCACACCATCTGTTAAAGACTGTTAAATGTTGTTCAAAGCTCCGAAGATGAAGCTTTTAAATGGACCTTGACTTACTTTTTTAATCTGTTTTGAGTGTTTTGACGAACATTTCATTCTAAATTCACTCGAAGAAAAGGAATCATACTTAAGCAATCGATGAAACAGTTGACAGTAGAAAAGAAGTACAACTAATCCAGTTGGTATTTTTAGATCAAACACAAAGATTTCATTTCCTTGTGGCCATTTCTGCCCTTAGCTGTATTTTTATCAGCATAACAATTAATATTCATAGCTTTTCTGTTGAGTCGAGTTATAAGACATATACAACAATTTAGCTGCACTTTTGTAATGTACCTGTCAAAACTGAACCTTTGAGAATCCTCTCTTGAATCTTTTTCCAGCTCCTGTTTTTAAATGTGTGGATGTTCACGTTCTCCTTCCCTCCCTGCTCATCTCTCCCATTCTTTTCCAGGTTGGGGAGAACTTTGTTCCACCGCTGCTGGACGCCGTCCTCATTGATTACCAGCGCAATGTCCCTGCCGCCCGTGAGCCTGAGGTCCTCAGCACCATGGCAACCATCGTCAACAAACTGGGCGGACACATCACCAGTGAGATACCCCAGATCTTTGACGCCGTCTTTGAGTGCACCCTGAATATGATCAACAAGGTAACTGCTCGTATTCTGACAGCTAAGATTCTTAATGGTGATTCGCTGATCATCGTTTCAATCATCCAATCAAAAAACAGTTAAGTTTACTGTGTGATTTGTGGATATTAGAATTTTACAATTTTTCTAAATATGTGACACAAGCAGAAAGCCTTTTATTTCTGCATCTGTGTATAGTGTTTGATGATGATTAGCACTAGTTAAATACTGTACATTGATCTTATACTGTCTCAGTGTGGTAGGGGAGTGAGCACCTCAGTCATCAAAATCATAAAACATTTGAATTAGCAGCTTTCATTTTCTCACATATCAGCAGTCTATCATGTGGCTTTCACAGCAAACGGTATTAGACTTATAATGCTTGTGCACTTTCACGTGACTGGTCCTTGTTAGTAGAAAACCAAGATACAATTTAAGATGTCAATCAGCTGACTGCAGTCTAAAGTAACAGAAAACCTGATCTGATGATTATGATTGTATGTAGAGCTGAAACGATGAGTCAGATACTGTAATAGTACAGAAAATTGATCTGCAGCTATTTTTTTTTAGTCATATTTAGATCAAAATGCCAAACATTTGCTGGTTTCAGCTTGATAAATGTGAGGACTTGCTGCTTTTCTTTGTTGCAGATGATAGTAAACTGAATATCTTTGGGTTTAGGACCGCTGATGTGATGAAACAAGTGATTTCGATTTGTCATTTTTAGCTCTGTGAGGTGCATTTTTCATGTAACCTATACTGTGAGAACTACTAATGAAAAACTGCTGCGGGAGTTGAGTTTCTCAACTGTTTGTTGGCGATCATCTCTGATACCATGAGGCAAACTAGTCACAGCCTGCACAGAGCTGTTACATAAAGACATTTCCATGCCCTGTTTGTCATGTTTGAAGAAAAAAAAAACCCTCAACATTTAAAATGTGTCAATCACATGTCCTATGGTATAAAATATTTTGAGTTATGCTTTGTCTTGTCAGACTGGTGATGTAATTTTCTTTTAAAAATAAGTCTTGTATTTTTCTACTAGAACTTTGAGGAGTATCCCGAGCACAGGACCCACTTCTTCTACTTACTCCAAGCTGTAAACTCCCACTGCTTCCCTGCATTCCTCGCCATCCCCCCGGCCCAGTTCAAACTGGTGCTGGACTCTATCATCTGGGCCTTCAAACACACCATGAGGAACGTGGCTGACACCGGTAAGACTGCTGGGAGACTCACACCCATTTTACTACTTTTATTAATGTTCTTATTGAGCAAGAACACCTAGAGCATGAATACTAAATGATGTAAAACAAAACTAAGGTGCTGTGTTTCATCATGTTTTATACCAGGGTCTAGTGGGGACTGGTGTCAAAGGGGGGACATAAAAGATAATATATGCTGAGTTGTGTTTTTGCTCATCCAGGTCTGCAGATTCTCTACACGTTGCTACAGAACGTGGCTCAGGAGGAGGCAGCTGCTCAAAGTTTCTATCAGACATATTTCTGTGATATCCTGCAACACATCTTCTCTGTGGTCACCGACACATCTCACACTGCTGGTGAGTTTACACAGATGACCACAGAGGGCACTTTAACTTCACAAAAACTGAATTCTGAACGCAGATATTATACACAATACAATGTCAGAGGTGAGAATTCTGTGTGAATGATAGTTTCTGTAGTAAATGTATGTGTCCTGCAGGCCTGACGATGCATGCATCCATCCTGGCCTACATGTTCAACTTGGTTGAGGAGGGGAAGATCACCACGGCACTGAACCCCGCCACCCCTGCTAACAACCAGGTGTTCATCCAGGAGTATGTAGCAAACCTGCTCAAGACTGCCTTCCCTCACCTACAAGAGTGAGTAAAATACACATGAACACACAATCTGTACTGCAGTAAAAACCTGTTTGTCATTACTGTGGAGTTGTTCTAAGTGTTTGTGTTTCTCTGTTTGTTTTAGTGCTCAGGTGAAGGTGTTTGTGACCGGGCTGTTCAGCTTAAACCAGGACATTCCTGCCTTCAAGGAGCACCTTAGGGATTTCCTTGTACAGATAAAGGTGAGTTTGTCAGTGTACAAGTGGCCTACAAAGCTCTATTACACTCATTGAACAAACAATTGACCGCTGTGAAAGGGCAGCTGACAACCAGGGAAAGACCTAGTGATGGTCTGGATAGACTGCTGACTGGAGGGAACAGACCCCAGCAGGGCTGGCATGAGCTAGCTATTCATGCCAGCAGGATCCATCGCTTGTAAGCGTGTTGGATCCACCCATCTATTGGTACAAAAACTTCAAGACGAAGAATACCCCCTGAGTCCATGAGAGCAGGGGCACAAGGTGACTCAGTGATAGACCACACGGTAACAGACCCAGGAATGAAAATGACAATGAATCAGATGACAAGCATGGCAATTGACAGAGCAGCAGCGCTGGCAGGACAAAGATACAAAGCTGCATCTGTGGCTGGACAAAGATAACATCAGAGAAAGGGCTCAAGATATGCATGAGGGAGCTCGGCAAAGGGCCTTGCATTGCAAGCTCAACCAAGTACAGACCCACCAACAGACATGAGTCCAGAGCCCAACCAGCCTCGGCCAGAATTAAAGAGGAAGTTGAAAGGACGGAAGCCTCAAATCTTGTGACCTAAGTCCTGACAGAAGAAAGAGTGTGAGACCATCAGCGTAGACCGTGTCCATCTTCTAGACAGACTGAAGGGATGCTTAGAAAGAAAACTGGAGAAAATGGGAGACACCATATTAAGCTATGGGGTGGACAGGACACAGAAGGAACCATCAGTCCAGCCCAATTCCAGGAGACAGCAGGAAATTGAAAGACTTGTAAAGGAAATGGCAATGCTGCAAAGAGCAGAATGCCTGAGACCCCTTTTATAGAGACCCTTCGAAGTTTGTCAAAAGCCTCTTTGTCAAGGAGAAGAGTGGGATCCTTCGAGTACCTGTAAAGGAACTGAAGGAGCACCCAAGGAAGACCTACTCTGACAACCAGAGGCATGAGCCAGTAACCATTCCAGATGACATGCCACCAATTCACCCACCTGAGCATCAGATGGACACAAGGCCCCCCTATATGGAACAAGGTGGAGAACACAGTAAAATGGGCAAGAACAGCATCAGCGCCAGGGCCCAATGGTGTTCCTTACAGGCTCTATTAGAACACTCCCGGTGTTCCTCTATACCTCTGGAAGCTAATGAAAGTGGCATGGGGGAAAGGAATCATACCTAAGGCATGGCAAAGGGCAGGAGAGATCCTAATTTTCAAAGAAAAGAACTCCTCAACCATCAGCCAGTTCCACCAGATCAGTCTTCTGAATGTTGAAAGAAAGATTTTCGTAGATGTGGTGGCCCAAAGACTCAGCATTTTTGCAGAGCGACAACTTCGTTGACACATCAGTGCAGGAGGCTGGGATATGTGGTTTCTCAGGATGTCAGGAACATGCAAATGTCATCTGGCACCAGATACAAACTGCCAAGAAGGAAAAGAGCCCTGCATGTGGTTTTCCTCGATTTTACCAATGCCTCTGCATCAGTGCCTCACAAGACTCTGGACAGCTTTCAACTTCGTCCCAGAGGGCATCAGAAAGCTGGTCAAAGCTTACTTTCAGGATCTCATCATTCATCATTCAGTTCATCATTCAAGCATTACGATGAGTGGTCAGAGGGGAACACTTGAAGAATGGGCTGTGTTTTCCTCCAATCGGGGCGTACATGGATGATATGACCACAATAACACCAACAAAAGTATGTCACCAACTGCCTGCTGGATAAACTTCAAGGAAACATCAAATGGGCATGAATCAAACACAGCAGATCCTGCAGTATTTTCAGTGTCAAAGGCCGGCTCACAGACAAAAGATTCCGCATCAATGATTAGCCAATACCAACTGTCCTGGAGAAGCCCATCAAAAGCCTCAGATGATGGTACAACGTAGACCTCAAAGGGCAATGAACAGGTGGAAAAACTCAGGCAGGATACAATCAGCTACCTCAAGCAAATCAACAACACTGCTCTACACTGTTCCCACAGCTACCATCCTTCATCTGTGAAGGAGAGAAATGGGGGGCTAACCCCTCACCTCCCAACTTATGCCCACTTAACGCAGCCAAGGGACTGGGAAATGTGTGTTGAAGTAGGCCAGAGACTCGTCTTCCCATCCAAAATTGCAACAACCAAACTGTGACCGGATCTGGACCTCCGGTCCAACTCCTGCTGACGTGTCTTCATCATTGAGCTGACGGTCCCCTGGGAGGATGCTGTGGATGAGGCATACGAATGAAAAAGGCTGTGATCCGCCAACTTTGCAGCTGAAGCAGAGAAGCGGGGCTGAAATGTAAAAGTGTGTCAAATTGAGGTGGGTTGCAGGGGCTTTGTAGCCAATTCCATTGCAAGGCTCCTGAGGGAAGTAGGAGTCAGAGGCCCATAGGAAGGCAATGAAAGTGCTTGCCAATGCCACTGAAAGGAGCAGTCTGGCTGTGGCTGAAAAGAAGAGATACTATCTTTGCTGCCAAGTGACCATCTAGAGATTAACCATGAGACACACCCAGTTCTGATCAGCCTGCCTCAGCTGAGGGTGTCTTGTGATAAATAATAATGGTAGTAACATCATCTAGTGGTCATCTCCAAGAACAACCCCAGTCAAGTCAATTGTAATGCAGAAACTTCAGGGATTGTAACACCCAGTCCTACATATGAACTAATCAAGTCACTTTGGATATGATTTTCCCTATTCAAGTCAATGGAGCTTTTCTTTTCAACTCCCCTTGAACCTTTTCATACTCATTCCTACTTTCACCTAGAAATTTAATTTAAACTTAAAACCTTTTAACTTTATCACATTAGTCGAGCTTTTTCCTACGCTCTGTTATCACAGTTAAAGTCTTTTGGTCTTTTCAGGCCTTCTCAGATGTTAACATTGTTGTGTGTTGCACGAAATGTCTAAACCTAGAGTGGATGACATCACATATTCATTATCGACACCGTAGTTGCACCAGCTGTTTTAAATCCATCACCAGGTTTGTGTGTAAAGTCTTGTGACATTTAATTAGTTTCAAACTAGTGATTTACTAAATCAGGTTACACAAACTTAGTTTTCTAGTAAAAACTTTAGGAATGTGTAAAGTTGCAGTTGCAAGGAAACATCTATTGCATCATCCAATAAGCAACCAACTATAAAAACAGGAAGTCACTGTAGCATCACGAGCTTTAATGTAACTTCCAAAAATACTGTTGTAGGAGCCAAAAGTTTCAGCTCTTATATTAAGTCTGAACAGGTCAGATATTAGCAAGCTAACCTTAGTTTTGTCAGTTGGTTCATTTAGCTACAGTTCCACACGGCAGTTAGTAGGTATAAATATTCACCAGGTTAAATTTTGTGAATGTGTAAATCTCCACTTAGTTACCTTCTAACCAGACTAAGTTAGAACTCAAGAACAGCTGGTGCAACCAGCTCCAGCTTCCTAGGAAATTCAGCTCTCAACTAAATAAAATGACAAGTGCTTTCCTCACTCACACTTCCTCTGACACTTCAACTGCTTTCAGCTGTTATTGATACTTGAACTGAATTTAACTACTTCCAACACTTACAAGTCAACTGACCTTTCATCTGCCTTCCTCTCTTATTCTTTAAACCACAATTCAACTGCTGTGACTTCATTCAGTTTTTACACTCAAACTGAAACTTCTTCCAGCACTTCCATCATAACTGCTATTTCAACTTCTTTCAATGTTTGTATTTTGACTTCAAATCCAACATTTTGTGTTTCAGTTGTTTCATATGTTTCAACAGCAACATTTCAGCAGTGAGCAACTAGTCTTTTCTAGTTTAATGTAATATATCTGAATAGTCTGATCTAGAAGCAGTATTGGTAAGACTTCCTGGTTTTTACTTTATTTCTCTGATCATGTATAGTATATTTGTTTGCAGATAAGCTGAGCTTAATTGAACAAAGACCTGCATAGCTCTGGCTTTGCCATTTGTTGTCTGTGCTGCGCAGGCTTTGTCTGTTCTCACAGAGGTTATCAGTGACTGCATAGCTAGCTGCTTAGCTGTTGTTTCCATAAATAACATTTTCCTACATGGCCAGGCTGTCCTTCTAAGTATATGGAAGGTTTGTGGCTGCTGTGCTAGAGTTCAGTGAACTTGTGCCCAATATTTTGGCTGCACAATACTTCCTGTAGTTCACTGACTGGTCCAGTTCTCAGCTGTCAGGTGCAATTGATTCACTGGTTATTTTCCCAGCAAAAATGTGGACGTTGTGAGGTTAAAATTAAGCTTTGGAGATGTAGTGAGAGTCACGGATGGATGAAGATGTAATCTGTTTCCTTGTCATCTGCTGCTGTTCCAGGAGTTTGCAGGCGAGGATACCACAGACCTGTTCCTGGAAGAGAGGGAGGCATCGCTTCGTCAGGCCCAGGAGGAGAAACACAAGATCCAGATGTCGGTCCCTGGTATCCTCAACCCCCACGAGATCCCTGAGGAGATGTGTGACTGAGCACCAGCTCATCCAAACTGTACAGTACTCCAAACAACAAGCAAACAAATAAACCCTAACCACAGCAAACACAACAGAACCCAAGAGAGGCACTTGAGTGTGGTGGGAGGCCCCTCACCCTCTGCAGAGCGGGTCGTCCCATTGGATGTTTGTTGACCAAAACAATGCCAATAATATGTAAATGATTACCGCGTCACCCTGTGGCCCTTTTTACATAATATGCGTTTTCTATGGAGACTTTTTGTGTAATATCTTTCCAGAACTGTTAATCTAAGCTTACGTTTTGTTGGTCTCTGGCCCACCCAAGACCTGCATGATGAGGTTGTAACAATTAGGACAAGTTAACCATCTTTGTTTTTGTTCTGTTCCCCCCACCTCCCATGTTCTTTTCCCCAGTTCTTCCCTTTTTCCCCATATATTTGTTTATATATAAATATATTATATATAGTCTGAGCAGGGTTTTTGTGAAAAACGGCATATGTGTCAAGTCTGCATAGAGGCTTCTAGACCTGTATGTGACACAGGAAGTGGTGAGGTCTTTTAGAGGCGCACGCACCGCTTGTTTGGTGCCCCACGGCATTGTGGGAGAATGTGAATCTAACAGATAATGAATGAAGGCTTGAGAGATGCTGTTTCGTGGATCAGCATCTCTTGCTCACGAGTTAAGCTTAACCTAAAGAAGTGTTTGGCTGCTGCCGCGCAGGAGGGTTTTTTTAGGGAAAGCAAAACCGAATATGTGCATATCATCCCAATTGTATAGCATCTTTAATACCATGGGAACATTTTTTTCCTTTTATTCTATTGTTTCTTTTTGTTGTGGGTGTGTGCGCGTGTGTGCTGTCGCCTAGTCGACATCAGCGTTTTGTTTTCCTCTAAGAGGATTGTTGCTCATTTGTGAGCCTTCATTAATGGGATGTTTTAAGGAAGTGGCGGAGGTATTTATGGGTTCTTGGTTGGTTGCATCTTTATAACAACTCCTGTTTAACTCAGATGGCTTTTAAGATTTTGAATTGTACTAATTTAGATTGTTTACCATGCAGTAGTGCTTCAAGACACTACCTTTAGAGCAAAATGAAAATAAAACTGGGTTTACATTTAATTTTGTATTTTTGCATTTTTCATTTGTACCTGTTTAAGTTCTGTCCAAATAAACAAAAGGCTTTTTGTCCACAGAGCAAATGAATTGCCAACGAGTTTAATTAGGAAAAGAATGTATAAATCCAAATAAGTACCCAATCTCTAATGGCAAATTTCCCTTCTCAAGGTGTTACATTTGTTGTGAACTTTTTGAATTGATTAAAGTTGAGAATTTTATAACCCTGCCTTTGCTCAGATTTCTTCATTTCACAACAGAGACTCCTTTTTATAACAATACATTTCATCTTTTACAGTATATAACTCAAACATGCTTCTACAGAGGTGAAGACAAATACGTAAACAATCATGAATATTTCAATCAAGACAACAGAAGTGCAACATTATTGACTTTCCTGTAAAATGAAACTTTAGACCACATGAACTGATAACAGTTTGTCAGTGGGCCTGAAAATGTAGCATTTTTATCCTGAGATATGGACAAATAATGGTTTATATTTAAGGCTTCTATCCATCTTGACTAAGAGTGGAGAAGAAAAATGTTATGGTAGAACTCTTGTTTGGGTGCAGCTTCTGACAGACATCAGTAAAATTACAAAGTACACTTAAGATACTAAACATGTTAAATACATGGAAGATTAGTTCTTAACCATAATGGCATTAAAATCATAACATTCAATCTGTTTTACTGCATAAAAAAACTTCCAAATCACATAAACCAGTCATTGTCACTTCCTCATATGTTAAGGTATTGACTGAGAAGTATTTCTTGTTACGACAGCATGGTATGACTTATTTCTTGTTACGACAGCATGGTATGACTTATGAGAACCTTTTTTTAATGAGACAGGTTGGAGCATGTCTTACAACGAACATATAAGAGTGTTTTGGGATATAACAAGATAAACTAATATTTTGTTATAACAAGAAGAATAGGCAAAATATCTTCCTATGATGTAAAAAAGGTAGTAGAAAATATCTTGTGCAAACAAGACATTAGATCCATCTTGTTTGCACAAGTTAATATCTTGTGTTCCCAATATAGTATCTTGTGCATACAATATTATCTTTCGGGAAATCAGGGGCTGTAGTATGTCGTAAAAAAAAAATTGTCGTCAAGATGGCAGCAATATGCCATACCCATCAAATATTCAACCTTTTTACACACCTGGTTTAAGTTTGGTTCTTGTCTAAATCAAAGCTGAGTGAAATATATCACAGGATTTTAGATAATGGCTTTGATTTACCTAAAGAACTATATAAACCTGTATACTGACACCTGGACTGGCCTCTTCTGATCTGACCCAGCTGTCTGCAGGTGGATGATGATGGATGTCATCTGCCACACACAGTACTCCTGTGGCATGCGGCCATTTCCGCTTAGACATCTTTGGCCAGGGCTGGTGGTGGTGTAAGCTGACGCTGCCACTAATCCCTGTTAACATACTGGTATTACATTAAAGGTTATGATGACGATCTGCTACTGAAAGCTGAAACACTCATCTGAAGCAAAACCTGTTAGCTCCGATGCAACCACAGAGGAAGCTGTCCAAACTTTTAATGGCTGCAGAACCTTGTTTTTAATGTCCACAAACCCCTTTAAAGTCAGGGTCTTGTTGTTATTAATGACACAATTGTATTTTTTTGTCTTGCAGGCTTCAGTGTAGTCAGCATGTCTATCTTCTGGGGTATTACTAGTTAATAATTCTGCTTTGATGCTTTTATAACTGATCTCTCTCTGGGACCATAATTCAGTCCGGCTGTAACTGGACCCCCCTCCCTCTCTTCCTGACCCAGATCCAGAGATCCTCAGCCATTCTCGGCATCCGCTGTCGAGGAGAAGGGGGAACAGCTGGGGTAGACCCCCCTCTACTGCCCGCTCTATGCACTATGCCCCCTTATGCCCTGCTCTCTAACTACGCTGTGGGTAAGCAGGGTTATTAATACCGCTGTGAGTGAGTTATACAGGAAGAGCCAGGTTAGTTCACCCGCACCAGTCCGTGCCTCTCAAACAGAGAAGGTGGTTGACCCTCTCTCCACCCGGTGGCACATACCAGCCCTCTGTCCAGGACTCATTCTACAAAACACACACACTTCTTTTGGTTTTTCAGAGCTTTCATTTCAATTTCATTTTACCTTCATTCAATTCTGTGACATCACCTGGCTGACATTTGAAGCACAAGTGACAGGTTGTGGTTGAACTGGGGCAAAGTTGACCATTGAGAACCCACTACCTGCTTTAAGGTGATATACTGCCACCCAGTGGACAAAAAAAACAGTTGTCAAATAGAGTAGAGCTCTGGCTGAAGTTCATTCATGTTTATTGGTCCCAGTATTGAACAGTACAGTCACAGATAGGAATGACTTTAACTATATCTCTACCAGAACTGTAGGGGGCGACATGTGTAAATTATTTTAACATCTGTTTCAATTTTAGCGTCCGTCTGGCAGCAGGCAGAGAGAGTTAATACAAGTCAATTTCATGTAGTGATGGACTGTGATCAGCAGCTTACCTGACACAAGCTGAACTGTGTTGATGCAGTAAACATTTCTTTACCTACTATGAATCACTTAAGCTTCTCCTTCTACTCGGAAACTAGCATTTCAGTCCCAGAAGTGCGAGGTTTACTGGATCCAAACAAGTCAGGTTGTCAGGTAAATTGTCAGTTAACTAAACAAGCATTTCTTGTGTTGTCCACTTGTCTGAACTCCAAAAATAAATCCTAGAGAAACACTCAAGAGGTCGATCAGTCAAAGTGCATTTCCTAAGAGCTGATCTGGATCCAGAGTGCTGCTTGTTTTTCATGGACTGAGCACAGCTGCACAAATAAACCCTAGCTGAGTGACACGGGATGCAATGGATGGTGATCCGTACATAGTCACCTGAGTTAAGCACAGAGGGAAAGGAGCAGGACTGACAAGGGCTGAGGGGGAGGAGAGAGTCCGTGCTGGGTGGGCTGATGAGGGTTGAAGCACAGCTGGGGTATGAGCGGCGGCCGTGCTAGAGGCACTGCCAGTAGGACGATATGTTAGGAAACCTAGCCCTCACAGAAAACATCTTGCCTCTTCATCTGTTTTCCTGCTCATCTTTTAAACAGTTCAGCTGCTTTTTCTTCATCGAATCTTCTAGGTTGTCCGGATCTGAGCGTAGCGTATTTTGGTTCTGCGGGGCCAAAGAAGAAAAGGGTTCATTATTGAATGGGAGATGAGGAGGTAGGTATGTGTGTGTGTGTGTGTGTGTGTGTGTGTGTGTGTACAATACTATAAAGAGCACCTGGGTGTCTTCTCTGAACTCTGTCTTGATTGAGAGGTACTTTTGAACTGCGCTTCCAGTCTGCAGTAGATTCCCCCTGCCGGCTGCAACAGCATCCACACACACACACACACACACACACACACATACACACACACACACACACACACACACACACGGTAAAAAAGCTGCAAAAACTAGGAAAGCTCAGCACCAATCATGACAACATGATGTGTATTTAGGTCATAAATCCTGCTACAACTTATATTTATCAGTTCCTACCTACAGGAACAGATCATACCACAAACCTCCATCTCCTCCGGGCCCACAGTGCTAAGCTCTGCACCATGGGGGGATGGAGCCTTCTGCTCTGCTGCACCACGCTTTTGGAACAGCCCTCTAACCATCTGAGGACATCACAGACCCCAAGACTCTTTTAGAAAAAGCCTACAAATCTTTCTATTGAGGAAGGCTTTTTCATCTTAACTCTTCTTACTATTTTCTTTGTGTTGTATGTTCTATGTTATTAATACTGTCCCATATTGGCCTCAATATAATAATATATAACATTATATATAAGATACTTTATTCTGAAAATTACGTTTGAAAAAGTGGGGGTCGTCTTATATTCGAGGACAAAACAATTACATGTTCATAACATCAGGTAGAGAGTGTTGCATCATGGGTTGAATGTCTTTAAGTCAGTTTAGAGTATTTTTTTTAAGTCAGTAAGTAAGCAAGTCAGCCCAAAAGTAATTGGTTAGCTCAGTTTAATCTGTAGGAGTATCTGAAGGCTCATGTCATGTGTTTTTGGGAAGAAATTAAATCCTGACGAGCGAAAAAGTCACCAGTGTCTTCCAATGTCTTTACTGCAGAGACTGAAACATCTGTCAAGCAGTAAAGAATTACTGCTGTCACAGATGATAAGGAGCTCAAACACTAACTGCCGGAGAAAATAATTCTGACTGCTTCAAAGAGTGCGACTGATAGACAAGCTATACAAATGTGTGATTTAGGTTCTGCTTTAATGGTGCTGTATTACTTCACTTTTACACGAGAAAGGCTTTAAAGTCTAAACTCTATTCTCCTTGGATTAATAGCAACTCAGGAAAACTTTCCTTACAGGATGAGTGTGAAAACATGTTGTCAAAGACTGTTATGTCTTTTTCCACAAATAGCTGTTAGAAAAGGTGGGGTTGTCTTATACTGGGGTTGATACAGTATATGAGCAGACACGCACCTCTTTAGTATCCTTGGATTTGCTCTGCTCCTGATCGCCAAACCTCATCTTGGTCAAGTAGCCGATGATCTCCACCATGCGACGCTGGTCTGTTACAGATAGAAATCATTGTTAAAAAAAGATAAAGATACAAATATATTTGTGTCAATTTATGCTAAGAGCACTTCAGGTATTAATGTGCAGTAGAGTCCTCCTTCACCTTCTTCTCTCTGAGCGTCCTGGTTGTACCGCATGGAGCGAGAACTGTCCCACTTACTTTTCTGAACACTCACCCTGCAGAACACACAGGTCAAACAGATAAAGATTTAAATTCAAGATATTCAAGTGACATCAGACTAAGCATGAACACAATATTTACAGATGAACTCACGTGAAAGGTGTGTTGTCTCTGGACTGTGACTGTGGAGATAAAGTCAGATTTAGAAAACATAACAACACAGCACCACTTCTGCAGTATTATACTGTCTCTCCTCAGAATATGAATCAAATGTTAATGAAATCACTGACTCACTTTCTCTGGTTTGTCTCTGCGTTGGAAGTTTGGAGAGGACACTTGTTTTTTCAGAGGTCTGTGGGCCTTCTTGGCCTTTTTAGCAGCTGCAAACAGAGAAAAACAGCAACATGATGAATACACGGACGGCATCTGACGCCATCTGCTGGCCAAAGAGAGCAACTGTTTTATTTCCTGTCCTACAATGCGAGGGCTGGAAGTCACAAAAATAGAAATGATGAAAATACAGAGTGTAATAGTGTAGTCAGTCCTGGTGATGTGCTATAAATAGAAGCAGGTTTCATCATCTTTCCTCACTTCATTTGTATCATTCAAACTTCAGCAGTGACTGTGTGTTGACGGTTGGCGGCTCCCAGCATGAACAGGGTCAAATGAACTTAAATTCACTGAAACATTTACTGCAAATAAACATGACATTTACTGTGATGTCAGAGTTGATTAGTCACCCCGAATGATGAAACCTGAAGGCTTCACGTGTTAAATGATACACAGCCAACTGAATGATGCGAAATGTCTATTTTTATCATCTAACTTCTCACTCTAATAAGGAATCAAAGTGTCATGAATGTGTGATTGTGACATTCATGTTACAATTATGACACTTAGAAAGTGAACAGAATTCCTTTTTATATATATATTTCTTATGATTATCCTGTTACCTATGTTCTCAGCATCAGTGCATTATTAAACCTTTCAATTGCTGCCCAAAATACCAAACATTTGGAGGTTACAGCTATAAAAATTCTAATATTAGCTTGCTTATCTGTAATTCATCTACTATGACATTTATTTTTTAGGGTTATGCTGATCAAATGAATAAGAGATTTTAAAGTATAAGGCTGGTGATTCTCTATATTTTTCTTATTGTAAACAAATCTCATGTGCAGAGCAAAACCAACCAGGAACTCATCCTACTGAGTATTGTGCAATTTCTTCTACATTCTACTGTAACTTTGTCACGAAACTTCAGTTCAAAGTCCAGAACTTGTGATATGTAGCACAACAAACTAGTGAAGCTCTGTAAAGTGAACCGTGTTCCTGTGCATGCTCAGTGGTGTCTGCCTTACACAGAACTACTCTCTGTTAGTAGTCTTTGGAGCCGTTTCTACACAAACTACGAGATTTGTTGACAATAATAGAAATATAGAAAATTGCCAGCCTCATCCTTTAAAGGAATGGTTCAACATTTTTGGGAAATAAACTGACAGAAGATCAATATTCATTAATTTACTGTTACTGTACTGTACTGCCTGGCTCTGTCCACAGTGAAACATACAAAAATAGCTGTAACACTCACTGATTAACATGTTGCATCACATCTGTTTTTACAGAAATGTAAAAAAAGACAATTGGTGGTTTAACAGGCAGTCACATGGTATAACTACTTCTTGGCTAACAACAGCCGTCACAGTGAGCGTGTGAAGCTTCCAAGATTCTTCCTGGTGTTGTCATGGTAAGGTTGCCAGGTTTGGTACCATTGTGCCTGATCAGAGACCAAAACCTGCATTCACTGTATCTGACAACTTGTGACATACCCGGAGACAAAGCTCAGAAGTGCTGAACAGATGGAAAAACTGTTGTTTGTCCAGAAAATAGTCCCACCATGTCACTCCCGATAAAATTTCTCTGAAACTGATATGAATCTACTCATCTCACTCTTTCTGAACTGAACTGTTGCTTTAAAAAAAACTGGAACAGGAAACTTGTTAATTAGTTATGTCATAATTTGCCATAATTAATGAAAACATCACTGGGAGACTAGTCCCTGAAGAAAGTCAATGAGTCACTGCCCTGATAGTGCAGGTCAAATCAAAGTTCACACACTCCGTCACTCATTGACTGTCTGCTACAACCATGATCCCACCCTGTTCTGTCACATGAAGCTACTTCACCTTGTTTCTTGGACAGCTCCTCTTCGTCCCCCACTTCATCTTCAGTGACCTCTGACCCCGTGGTGTACTCCTCATCCTCTGACAGCAGAGACTGCTGCCTCTGGAAGGGCAAAGCTCACAGGTTTATCACTCTGTAAACATTGTGCTGCTAATAATTATTTTATAACCTGCAGTCATTACATCTGATCTCAGTAAAAGCATCATTTACAGTTTCTTTGCACACACCTGGATGCTGACACAATGATCCATAACAGAATATAAGCAGATATAATGAAGCAAATGAGAGGGAAGTCCTACCAGTTGCAGACTCCAGTTTTTCAAAAGGGAAAACTGGTTGAAAAGAGAAAGTAGCAGAAGTCAAAACTAGAAAAAGACGCATTGAGAGACTCACAGGTAAAAAAAAAAAAAAAAAGATCAGACAAAGAGAAACACACTTTGAAAGAGAGAGAGAGAGACTTACAGTGGTGCCATCTCCCCTCAGAGGTCTGAGGAGTGTTGGCTCCAAGAGAACGTCACAGTCCTGAACCTTTTCTGCACCGGTCGGACAATCATCAGCACTGACGCGCACAAAAAAATGTATTTCATCAGAAGGTTTAGTAACAAGTGGTTGTGTAAAACTCTGACATACACACACACACACTGATGCTCACCTCTCTGCAGGCGGCGTGTTGGACAAACACACTGCGTCTCTGTGCAGCAGCAGGTCATTCAGGACTCTGGTCTCAGCCAAGGTCGCCTCGTCACAGTTCTCCTCATCCGGCATGTTCACTATGTGGTCTCGCATCTTACAGCCCTGAACACACACAAAACACAACTTAATACTAAGCAGGATTTCACCTCGGCAGCTTTCACTAATTGTTTTGTGGTTGTGTTTCACTCTATTGTTGCAAAATATGGTATTATCACAAAATATGGATACAGTGTGTGTGTGTGTGTGTGTGTGTGTGTGTGTGTGTGTGTGTGTGTGTGTGTCCATACCTTGGGCATACCAGTGGGGTCAAAGCGGAGAACCCTCTGGTTGCAGCAGGGGTAGATTCCTGCACCATGCCAGCCTTTCTCTGTACCCATGCCAGGGTATAGCACACTGTCTGGATGGTACTTACAATGGGTCAGCTCTGCACACACAAACTCCTACACACACACACACACACACACACACACAAACTCTTTAAGTATGGATTAACATACAGTACTTAATAAAATGTCAAATTTACAGAATCAACTTGTTTTCTCCATCTCTACTCACATAATACTTGAGGAAATGTTTTTTTTCTTACTGTGTGTAAGATTCCCACTTTTTCTTATTTTCTTAGTTATGTAAGCCACAAACAAACACAGATACACAAACACAGACACACACATATACTTTCTGACCTGTTGGCATCGGGAGCAGGTGAGGTAGTTGACGGTACCCCAGATTCTCCAGTAGACCAGGACCCAGGACTTGAGCTCCTCATACAGACTAGTGATGTATTCATGCACATCCCAGTTCTTCTGCCTGCAAATACACACACACACACACACACACACACACACACACACACACACACACACACACACACACAGTGATAAGAAACTCAAAATGAGCAGGAAATGAAGGGAATGTTACTACAGCTTTAAAAGGTGACTGAAATGTTTCTGTTCTCTACTGTATTACTGCTGACAGCCAAACAAACACAGGAACTCTGACTACATGAATCTGGTCTATGGGCAGCACACTGCTGTCAAGTGGAGTCATGTCAAGCAGCTGCTATAATACCTCGGGTGTGTATAGATGATCTCTCCTCGAGCGTCAATGTTGATTTTCCCTGCAACACAAGAGATCTTGTTCTCTGTGTCTTTGGTCAGCATCTTAAGGCACAGACCACACCTGGGATGGAACACATGGAATATGTCAATAATAAGACTAACAACAAGAGGAAAAACACAAATCCAGGAAACACTGAAAGTGAAACTCTACAAAAAAAGGATTAAAAAGTCTCCTGCGTGCATAATCACATTTTTAATTTAAGGGTATATAACATCTTCCACATGTTAAAACTAACTTTACTGTCTACAGCAGGCAAGATAAACATATGTAGGACTTTTGTTAATAAAATGTAAGGCTTTTCAAGACCTGCATACAGCCTGTAAGCAGCTCACTGCTTCTACTCACCGATAGAGAGTGGAGGCGTTTCTCGGTGAATCTCTGCTCTGGTAGTTCGGGTCAAAGAGACGCTCAATTTTCTTTTGAAACAATTTGCTTTGAAAGCAGAATAGAAAAATAGATTTCATGTGTAAGGATGACTCATCATCACAGGCCTCTCTCTCTCTCTCCTCATAGCACTGTTACATCAGCTACCTGCTGCAGCACAGATGTTCAGACAAATAGCTGCTAACGAAACATTCAACGGACTACGTTCTCTCTACACCGTTTCCCTCCACCGTTCGCACGTCCCTCTTCTTACCTCTTGAACTTGTCTTTTTTGTCTCTGATGTCGTCTGCCTCGTTGTGGTTGAAGAGCTCGGCGATGCGTGTTGCCAGGTTGCTGTTGATGCAGTTCATGTTGCAGGGCGTGGCCACGATGGCGCTCATGTGTTTGTGACAGTACTGGATGCACTCCTCCACCTGAACGCGTACAAACACAAACAGCTCTCAAAAGATCTTTCACTTTAATTTCATTGAAATAATCCAAACTACACAACCACTGATCAAACACCACTGCTACAATGTTACTAATAAGTACAGCTGCAGTAAGAATAGTTACTGCTAACTGTCTAAATAACTCTTAACATCCATGCAACAAAGCTTTATCTATGGGCCTCTTGTTTTCCCTGGATTGTGAGAAATTATTGGTTTCAAAACAGGAATTAAGTGTATTATAAATGTGAATGTAAGAATTGCATTACAAGTTCTCCTCGTTACGTCGGAGAAACGAGGGGCCCGAACAACATCACCACACCAACAACCCAGCGTCGCACCACTCACAACACTTACTAACGTATCCATCTTCAAGAACTCGGAGGAGATCAGGATTGAGATCACATTGCTGGGCTCTGTAACCGATAAACACCACATGACCAACCGAGCAAACCCCACAACCAACAAACAACACAGAACACGCAGCCAGTGACCCACCAAACACACACAACATCTGGTGAGCGATAAATCAAGCACCACACACAAACATTACATGTGTGACAGCTCAGGCATTCCCATGTGTAATAATGTCATGTCTATTGTTGTTGTACAGTTCTCTTCCTGGATTTTACCGAGCCGGGGTTTGTCTTTGTTTCCCTCTCCGGCTGAGTTCCTCCTGACGTAGTTCATGAGCCAGTCGAAGATCTGAACGTCGCAGTGAACGGAGATGTCCACCTCCTCCCACCTCTGGGCGTCCACAGACAAATACTCGGCGAAGTAGCGCATCTCTTTCACCAGGAGATCTCTGGGACATGTGAAGTCCTGTTTCAGGTTTTTGGTCTCGTCGCACACATGGATGACCATGTTGGGACTGTGTGGGAACATTTTGGATGATTGTTTTTAGAAGGAGTGTCACTTTAAGACAGAGGAGAAGTGTGTGTGAGGAGTAGACGTGTGTTTTTGTTTGCTAGCTTCACTGCTGTGAGAAACAGCACTTCATTAAACTTACTCTCTGGGCTTCTGAGGTTTGTCATCTTCCTCTACTGAGGCTCGTTTCTCCCTCTTCTCCACAGCACCGGTCCTTCCTGAGGGTGTCGATTTGGAGCCTGTTGAGACAGAAAAAAATTAAATATACTGTAACTCCAGGTATCAAAAAACAATAAATATCAATATCATAGCTAGAGATATTTTTTGCCACTGACACATGTAATGTCATGTTCCAAAATGTTAGATTGTTGTGTTTAGAGCTGCAATGATTAGTCACAGAGAGGTGGAGCCATGCCTAGATCACTACCAATTTGCTTACATAAGAAATCGCAGCACAAATGATGCCATTTCTACAATAATGCATCTTGGTTTGAAGAATGCTTCCTGTTGCATAAGCCAGACTGCTTTTTATTGATTTTTTAGTTCTGCTTTTAACACTATTCATCCACACATCTTGCTTAAAAAATGAGTTCAGTTGAAGGTGAATCCCTTTCTGATTAAGTGGTATTATTCTTTTTTTATCAAACACAACAACTGAAAATTAATTCAAGATTTTTTTGAGCAGTCGACTGCACAAACGATACGACTTTGACCTTGACTGATTAACTGATTAGTTGTCAACTATTAAATTAATCGCCAACTATTTTGATAATTGATTAATCACTTAGAGTAATTTTTTTTTAAATGTCCAGATTATCTGATTACAGTTTCTCAAATGTGAACATTTTCTTGTTTCTTTAGTTTTCTCTGACAGTAAAGTGAATATCTTTAGGTTGTGGACTGTTGGTCGGGACAAAAGAAAGCATTTTAGGACGTCATCATGGGCTCTGGGAAACAATGATCGACATGCTTCACCATTTTCTGACATTTTATAGACCAAACAACTAAACGATTAATCGAGATTAAAATTAATTTAATCGATAATGAAAATAATCATTAGTGTTGTTTTCTACTAACTTAAGGACTGTTTCTGTTGAGAAAGTGAGTTTTTATTTTATTTACTATATTTCCTTTGAAACAAGCTTTTATTGAATGACACATTGAAGCATTTTACTGAAATTATTCCTGTGGTGAATCTAAGCTGTCACATCAGCAAATAAGACAATTTCAATAAACAACTGCAGTGTAATTAATAAGCATGTTCTAGAGGTTGACACAATAACAAACAGAACATTTTAATATCAAGCTCTAGTTGGTTCATCTGACTGAATGAAACTTTTTATCTGTACTATTTAAGGTGGCATTAACTGACCTGTAACTTTGCTGGCGCTCTGGCTGCTTCCTGTCTCCACCACCTCCCCGGTGTGCAGCAGCGTGGACAGGCCATCTGGAGGCGAGGTGTTTCCCTCTGTCAGGTCATTACACTGGTTGTCAACGTGAGGAAAACCCCCGGTGCTTTTCAGCTCCTCAAACCGACGGGAACACTGCAACATCACATCAGCGTAACAGTGTTATTTCTTATTGACGAGTCAGGCCTCATGCTGCTAAACCACCTAATGATGGATGGATGGGATGAGATGGGATAAACGGAGGAGTGGATGGATGGAAGCACTCATAGTTACCCAGCATTCCAGTTACCTCCTTGGGAGTGAATCCTGGAACCAGCTTGGCTACATTGTCCCAGTTTATGGGCTGTGGCACTCCCCACAGAGAGCCCAGCACCATGTCCAACACCAGGACGTTGTTGTCGTAAGGAAAGTTGTTGTTGTCCGAGCAGAAGCGGCTCATCTCTACAGAGACAGACAACAACAGACAAGAGGCAGTGAGTCAACAATGAATGCCAAACTGGAGCTGAAACAATAAGTCAATTCATTAAGTGACAGAAAACTGATCTTCAACTGTTTTAATAAATGTTTAAGTCATTTTCAAGCTGGAATACAAAACATTCTTTGGTTCCATCTTCCCAATTGTGAGGATTTGCTTCTTTCCTGATGTATTTTCTGATGTAGTTTTATTATTCAGCTGTGGTCACAACTGAGGATGTAGCTAGTGGAGGGGAATCACTCAGTTTAGCCAATTTCCATAAAGTTTAGCTCACACTGTCATACTAACATAATCTTTAAGAGGTAAATTCACAAACTACATCAAAATAAGTGACCTAGCTCAAATGAATCTAGAGATTTTGTTAGTTGATTAGTGGTTGTGATGTATGATGCTATCACTCACTGGAGGTCAAAGTTACCACCATCCTTTTCTACCACTAAATACATCACAGCAGGTCATATAACATGCTGAAAGCTCTGCAGGGATTGAATGAGATAATGTTAGTATGAGAGATGAGAGGATGAGAATGACTTGTACACACATTTTCTGATATAGAGTAATGTTATATCATGTGAATTCTACACAGTAAGTCAGTAATATCAGAGTAGTGATGCTAGCACAGGCCGAGTCGCTCTGTCCTCCTCCCGGCCGCACCAGCATCCGACGCTTTTAGGTCAAATTAAACGGTTAATTAAAGGCTCTCTACGACACATGTTCAAGCAAAAAGAAGGATAAGGTACTGTTAACATACTTATCTGGTGTCGGAGATATTCCTCCCCGTCGTCTCGTACATAAAAATAAACTGATGCGTGTTTTATGTCATTGTGTTTGGGTGATGCTGCGGTCTCCTACCGGCTAACTGCATCTACAGCTACAGGATATGCTGCCTTCAGGTACTCCTCCTAACAGTCGCGTATAGCTACACCCCTATTAAAAACTTTGCTCACTTCTGTCCAAGTGTAATGCACGGGTTTATTGAGTCAAGTATGGTGTCAATTAGCAAAATTGGAATTAAACTGAAATTAGTAAGCAGACCTTGAGCTGAGAGTGTTTGTCATTACTATTTCCATGGTCAAGAATGAACGTTCACTCCAAGTATCTTCCATAATACAAACATTTCCGATAGTACTGGAAGGCAGCATTAGCTTTAATCAGCTAGTCAGTAGCTACATATATATGTACATATACATATATATATATATATATATATATATATATTCTCTAACCCAGTAGGACTAAGGTAAGGTTATCCACAGGCTACTCTGTCAAAACCAAAGTAAGCTGTTAGATTCAAACATAATTTTGACTAAGAGTCGCGTTTTGTTTGGTTCCGTCGATATAACGATGACTCGTTGTGTTGTCGCAGACTGCAGCAGGTAGCTAACAGCTAGGCGTCCCGTTGCTTAGAGACAGCAGCCGTAAATCTAATGTTTCTATCATAAATCATCCTCGGACGGTCTAAAACTAGATACAATTGCAAGAGAGATACTAAAATATAGACATTCTTTTGACTGAATGATGCGCTAATATTTGTTTTTGCACTTATTATGTTGGGCTCAATTCATGTTGGACTGATGGACGTTTTTATTACTGACATGCCTTTTAATTCTTGGCACTTTATTCTTTTATGTTGGGAAACTTTTATTTGTAAAATAAG
Organism: Thunnus albacares; assembly: GCF_914725855.1. Taxonomy (NCBI): domain Eukaryota; kingdom Metazoa; phylum Chordata; class Actinopteri; order Scombriformes; family Scombridae; genus Thunnus; species Thunnus albacares. The sequence continues at coordinate 5,099,249 of NC_058119.1, forward strand.
TATTTTTTTTTATGAGAAAATGCTTGAATAAAAGGTTGAAAGATTAATGGTAGAAGTTATGGTTATTATTTATTGGTAGGTTAACCAATGTATTAATTGACTAATCAGAAAATAATTGATAGAATAATCGAAAAAATAATTGAAAAACAAAACAGTAGTTGCAGCCTAAAATTAAATTAAATTAAATTAAATCAGTGCTCTTGGGTTTAAGTTTACTGTTATTGAACTTATTAGATGTTAATGATATGAAAACCTTACTGTAACTAAATACTTACTAATACGTATAAGAGTTTTGCTGAATTAAACTTTCAACTCCTTTTTATTTGCTTGATGAAGATATCACCCAATGGACAAAGACAGATTTTTGAAAATATTTATTTTCAAAATAATTATATTAAATATTTACAAAATTACTGTGTACTTCTGTAACTAATGAACTGTTGAAAATGTGCAAAATCAGCCCCCTCTCATTCTGAATGAATCATTCTCATTTTCTCTACTAAGAACACAATACAGAGGACAAAGCAGCTTACAAATGAGGGCCAAGACCAAATGCAAGGTTACATAATTATATTATGAAACTAAATACCTCTGCTTCGTTCTTGTTAGTGTACAGATGACATCGGCACGATTCATTCACTTTAACATGAACTAATTCTTGTTGTTGAGCAATCTGTAGACATTACATCTCGCATCAGACATGATTTTAAGAACAGCATTGCACCATACTGAGAGCGTGCACAAAGCTTTCTTTCTTACACAAGCTCTGACTAAAGAAATGTAAAGACAACCTCATAATTTGAAACACGCTGCTTCTAAACAGAACAGTACAACTACAGGGAACCTGTGTGTTTGACCAATAACCAAAATCAAAATTGTGTTTGAAGACTGAATCATAATTTTTATGAACATGGGACCTTGATCAATTCTTGATGAGGTCCACAGTGTTCCCCTAAATATCTACAGTCAGCTGTTTATTAGTCAAGCTTCAGAGTTAAACATCGAAAACAAAAACTGACTGAGCCGACCGATGTTATGAACACACACAGACTTTCATACAGAGATATGCACACACGCACAAACATCACAGGTCAGTCTTGTCTGGGATGTTTAGCACTGTGCTGGAGGGCAAACTGAAGCTGGAGTTGGATGTTCCCAGACTGACGGAAGCTGGTGTTTCTCTGAACACCGACTCTAGCAGCTCCTCTGAGGAAGCTGAGGTGGAGGCTGAACCGAGGCCTGGAGTAAAGCCTTGGGTAGGATTGGGCTGTGGGTGTGCAGCCGAGGCTGTGTAGGAGGCCTGCGAGTTCTCTTGCTGGACCTGAGCAAGCCTCTCCATCTCTGCATGTTTACGACCTCTCCTCTTGCCAAGGACCTTCACATAGTTGGCGGGGACAAGCCCTGTGGTCTGACCATCCACGCTGGCCAGCAGCCAGCCACGTACCCTGGGCTGTTGCTCTAAACACAGGCGAGAATAAAAAGGACAGTCTTAGCTCATCAAGGTGGAACAACTTTGTGGCACTACAAGTTAATCAAAGAAACTGTCACAAACAAGTTCACAACTCTTTACAAAAAGTAACAGTTTACGGTTACAAAGCATGTTCTCTTTCTCCATTACTGACTAGCTGTTTCATGATGAAAGCTTCATTATGACAACTAAACAATTAATCAGTTAATCAAGGAAATAACTGGCAGATGAATCAATCATGAAAATAATCGTTAGTTGCAGCCCCGCATCTTTGCAATACACACTTTTCAATTATGATACCACATGGGCACAAAAACAAGAGCTGTAATAAAGTTTCTTTGTATCTCTGTTAGTTGTTACCTTGGTTACAACTACACTTCCCAGGGTCCATATTACATACAGTAAACAACAAATGTTTGCACTTAAACTACATAAAGTACATTGTACAGTGAAGGAAATAATCTTCATCTAGTAAGACAATATCACTATCACATCAAACACAAAAACATGATATAAATAAACACGTTTCTCGATTAGCGTATTTCAACAAGAGATGTTGATACTAAAGAGTTCTCACCTTTAGGGGCGAGGTTGAGCATGTCTCCAGCCCGCAGAGAAATCTCCTCCTCAGATGAAGCTGAAAAGTCGTACTCTGCTCTTGCCACAACATGGTCATCCTCCCCGCTGGCCCAGTTAGTAGCTAAACAAAGAAACACAAAATATCTTTATTACCACTGCCATTCAACTCTTCAACACTGTCATATTTGCATTTTTTAGATTGTTTTTATGTGTCAGATAAAGTATTTTGAATTGAATTGAATACACAGACCAATGCTTTGATGTTGGTGTATGTGTGTGGCATATAGAATATCACATTTTCATTAAATCTTAAGCAAAAACAAAAACAAATCCACCAGTACTTGTTGACATACTGATATCAGTCTCTTATATTTTCTGACACCATTTACAGCAGTACTTCTCATCTGTTGCCACTGAGCCACAAGACGGTGCAGGTTTTTATTCCAAGTAATTGCTAAAGTGTGCAGTCAGTGTGTTTGGCTGGAAAAACCTCGGCACGGTCTTGTGGAAGTTTACTATCTCATCTTCAAGTACCAAATCTTAAATGTAACCAAATCTCACCGCTTTCCTCAGAGCCAGGGCTGGAGCTCAGCAGTTTCCAGATGAGATAGGGTCCACCCAGGACTACAGCGAAAAACAGAATGATTGGCCAGGACTTAACTTGACTCAAATCCTCCACCCCTGCTCCATGCCCTCTGGATGCACTTGTAGCCAGGGCGTCACTCGCACTATCTGCCCACAAGTCATCAACCTCAGAGTCTGACCTCCTCCCCAGCAGCCTCTGTAACCGTCGGTAGAGGTATCGCAAGGTGCGCACCAATGCAAATGCTGACAAAACCCTGGTGAGGTGCGCACGCAGCCGTGTCAGGTGATTGGCCACGTCCAGCACGGCACGAAAACTGTTATACACGGCTGAAAAGGTGGCGTCCAGCATCATACTAACTGAGGCAAAGGCCTGGACGATGCTCTCGATGGACTGGAAGGCACCGCGGCTACTCTCCTCTGCCTGCTGCACAAACCTACTGGGGGCAATGTCTTCTGTGTGGGGTAAGCGGCTGTACCCTCCGAGGCCGTAGCCACCGCCATAGCCACCACCATAGCTGTAGGGGCTGTAACCCCCATAGATGGAGCTCCCATAGGGACTGTAAGAGGAGGTGAAAGAGGTGTAGGACGGACGGTAGGACTGCTGGACGGGACGAGGAGGAATTGGGGGGGCCATCCTAGTCAGGACAGGAGGGCCGGCAGATACAGAGGGGCCGGCAGCTGGTCCAAAGTCTGTAGACCTGTTGGGTGAAAAGGTCAAGACGAGACATAAGTTACAAAACATCTTCAGTGATTTTTTATGTAATTTTATTATACAGAAAAGCATCAGTGGGATTTCAATGAAATATTAACTAAAACTACAGCAGGCATTTGGTTTTAGTAAACCTCTGGCACTTTTAGGCCATTTGACTCTTGGATGGTAAAACTTTGGCAATTAAAGATACATTTGTTTTCAGTTTATGGTTGTCTGTATAACAGCTAATGGTCTTTTCGTCATATGTGAGATTGTTTTACATAAGTTTATGGTTTTATTATTAGCATGTTGTACTAAATGTCTTGTTGCACTATGAGCTCACAAAGGCACAGTTTGTTGTAATGGACATAATGTCAACTCAACGTCATTATTGTGAGTCAACAATATTCAAAAACAACCCTTGCTGGAACATTGAAAATGAGTTTCTTCAAACATAGTCATCACATTATATCAGTGGTTCTAAAAGTGGGGTCCAGGGACCCCCAGAGGTTCCAGGGGGTCCCAAGCAAAAAGGGGAATCATTTATTTCACTATATTTCCATCCATAAGTAACACATTGACAGAATGACTAGATTGATCAAGGGTTTCATACATTTTCTGTAATAAAACATCTAAAAGCAAAAATTTTGTCAGATGGGGGTCCACGGTCCAATTAGTGTCATTTTCAGGGTCCTTGACATGAACACGTTTGAGAACCGCTGGATTATTGACATGAAGCTGCTCACAATCACAACAGTAACGTAACATCAATTATCTGGTAACTCAAACAGTGAAGACCAAAGGTTACACAGATTAAAAGACACTTATGTCGGTTTCATTTTAACTACAGTGACAGTTTTTTAAATGGAAAATGACAATTAATAAGCTTTAAAATGATGAAACTATTCATTATCAAGTTAACAAAACGTGTGAAATTATAGGTGGAGTTTGGCTAGAAAAGAACACATGAGGAGGCCTCGTTGGGCCCAACACAGCTAGCAAGTTGTACAACCGTTTCTTTTCTGGACAAACTTCTTTTAGGTGGCTAGAAATTACATGACAAATGGACAAACGATTGGTAAATTGTCGATAATTCCTGCCAGCATGTCGCTGTCTTCACTTTTTGGATGTCATCTCATGCTAAGACTTTAGCAGCAGCAGCAGCAGCGGCAACAGCAGCTAGCAGCTGTGGCGAGTAAACACAGACAGCTAAAGCTGTTTGTTGTTTTTTTGTAGCTAAAGCTGTTTACCTGTAGTTTACAGGTGCACTTATTGATCCTGGAATCCGCCTTTCCCATGGCTTTGGAGGAGGCTGTGAATCCATCGCAAATGTTTGTCTACAAAGTAAGAAAAATAATGCGGAACCTGTCCTGTACTGGTCCTGAACCTCGTCCGCTCTTCCTGCTGCCTTCATGCACTGCTCGTAATTTACGACACTGAAGTCAGCTTCTGATTCGGGGTTAAGGGGAAATAATAAAAAACATAAATAATCATATTTAGCCGCGGATTCTCTGTTTTTTCACCATTCAAACTTGTGGAAAAATGTTAGACATTATAGCAAAATCCTTAACGCTGTCTAAACCTACTCTCAGATCTGTGAAAAATTTATTTTGCTTATGAAAACAAAAAAGGGCAATTTCACTGATATTTTTCCTTCCAGACCACATTAGACCAGGTTCAGATAAACAACAACAACAACAACAACAAAACACTATACTTGGACTCGTCAAATCTGGACTAGATTACCAAGGAGACTCCAGAGTCTCATTAAAACACATTTCAGATTTGTGAAACCTTTATTCTATTTGTGAAAACTAAAAAAATCTCGTCTAATGTCTGGTCTAATAAAGAGGCCATTAGACAGGCTGAGTCTAGTGATGCTTTTAAGATGCACCTTAACACTCACTTTTATTCTCTTGTTTAATTTGTTTTTATTTCTATCTGGTTTCTTGGGTTTTAAATTGTCTTTAAACTTGTTTATGTATTAATTTTGCTTTATTTTCACAACACCTGTTATACACATATATGTCCTTATGCTTGTACATATATGTCTTTGTAAAGCACTTTGGTGCAAAACCTGTTTGCTTTTTCAAATGCTGTATAAATAAAATTAACTTGAAACTTGTCACTTAATGTGGTCTGGATGGAGAAATTTCAGTGAAATCGCCCTTTTTTCTGTTTCAGAAGCAAAATAAAGGTTTCACACATCTGAAAGTGGGTTTAAACAGCATTAAGGCTTTTGCTGCAATGTCTAACACTTTTTCATAAGAGTAAGTGGTGTAAAAACGGAGAATCGGCCGCTAAATATTATTGACCCTGAATTGGTAGCTGACTTCAGTATAATTTCTTACTTCTGATGTCTTAACCTCAAGGGGATGTGGGTGATTTCAATAGGTCTAAAGGGACTAATGTTAAATAGTATTATATATTAAATTGTTTGGTACATATCACTTTGTTCGTTAGAGGTTAGGATGGCTTCCGCGACATTAATCTCTAAACAGGCATAATGAAATTTCCAATGTCTCCAGGAGCTACAATAAGTGAAATATCCATGGATGTATTATAAGAGCTCTTATTATACATCCATGGAAATATCCCGCCAGCTCCTAAAGGCACCATCTCTTAGGCCAGAGTAATCGATAGAAGATACATTTTGTTCACGCGACTCTCGTTCAAAAACCTTGAGTATTTTAGTAGTAACTATAATCAATTTCTTCATTGCCATATTTCTCTATTTTTTGTCATCGATAAAATTACTTTTCAAATCCATTTACAACCTTGTATGTTTTTTCCACACATGATTAGTACGACCTGGACCCTAAAATAATAGAATGCATTTGTCACTTCTGTCCAGCAGAGGCTGCTGTGACTTATCAGAAAACAAGACCTGATAAACGTGTACAGCCTACAATATTACAATAAAAGGGAATTTCCCCCTTCTGAAACACACTGTGATAAACAAAGAAGCCACACTGTTAGTTAGTATCTTACAAACTAATATCCAGTCACTTTAACTTCACTATTTTTATATTCCCAGTGATTTGGCTGAAGAAAAACATTAACAGTGTCCTGAAGTTTGGACGTCGATTTGCACAACATGTATTAGGTGAAATGTGAAATGTGAGCTGAATGAAAAGACCTCTGTTATCAAATTAACATGATGCAAAAGAGTCTGCCATCCACAGACTAATGCCCCGTAATGGTTCCTCAATTAATACCTGACTATAAGCTTTTATCTGCAACAGCTGCTTTTTATTTGATGAAAATCCATTCTAAGAAAGACATAACATGTAATCAGTCTTAAATAGTTCAATCATTTCATCACAGACCACTAACGATAGATGGAGACTTTACTTGCGAAGCAGAATGTCCATAAATCTAAAAAATATATAGTGACATTAGTTTATGACACTGAGTATTATCACTGTTTTCTATGTCGGTTTCATTTCATTGCTGACATAGCAGCAGACTTATAATGACGTGTGAATAGGATTTGATGATGGAGTCCCCTTTGTGTTTTCACCAGCTCTCAAAATCAAGTAAAGTTTTGTTCGGTTAACCCTCTAGTGAGGTGTGTGAGGGGGCGACTCGTGATTACGCTGCTCTGAGCATGAGGAGAGCTCCCCTGAGCGCAAGTACATTGCAGAGGTGCACAGTGTGGTTTTAGAAGGGAGTCCTGTGATGTCAAGTGTTGTGTGGGGGGAGTGTGTACACAGCAGTCACATCAGATTCTCAGGGGGTAGGATTGCACTATGTGCCTGTGTGCTGCCACAATCTAGGCGTGTAGGAGTAAGGCTGCCGTTTGTGACATGATGGTGTGAGGATCCCAGGCCAAAGGTGGGAATCCAAAGTGTGGCCTGTGATGTCGTTGTGTGTGGGAAGACCTTTATGCTGATGTTGGTCCTGGTATTTGGGGTTCGTACTGAGCACCAGTGACCTTTTGCACTGTGATGATATATGGAGGTCAAAGACAGTAAAGGATAATTACATTTAAGCAAATATATAAAGGTCAACTTTCGTGGTCAAACATATGACGATGCCTAACCCTTTGGAGATTGTTGAACACGCCATCTGCTGTGAACGTGACTGCAGAGATTTGCTCCAGTTCAGCCACAAGAGCGTTAATGAGGTCAGCCACTGACGTTGGTTAAAAGGTCTAGTTCATAGTCCGCATTCCAGTTCATCCTATAGGTGTTGGATGGGGTTGAGGTCAGACCTCTGCAGGCCAGTCAAGTTATTCCACATCAAACTGATAACACCATTTCTTTATGGATTTCACTTCACTTCACTTGGGAGTCCTGAAGGTGTAACACACTGAATCTGAGGGGTTAAAAATGATTGACAAGATAGAGCAGCAAAATCTTTTCTGACTTTTCTTAAATGTTTTTGCTTTTTGACCTCTCCATGTCTGTACAAACTTTTAAAATGTAATTTGAGAAGAGAACATCACTGGTTATCACTATGAAGAGGGGTCACAAGTAGGTATGACTTAACTATGAAGAGCCTCAAGCTAATAAAGTTGGGAACCATCAGTCTAAAATGCCATTGCATGCTGGTAGTGTTAACATTTCCCTTAAAGGAGGAGTTCAACATTTTATTTGAATTCTTGCTTAAAGTTAGATGAGAAGATTGATAATGGTATCGATCTTCTCATTTGAGCAAGATAGCAAAAAAAGCAAGAAAGTGTATTTCCAAAAATGTCAAACTTTTCCTTTAATTGAAACTGTAGGCCTAAATCAAATGATGAAAAACAGCACCAGACCAAAAGTACGCAAATTCATGTGGATATACTTTTGGTCATATTGTGTATGATACTGATTTCGGTGATTAGCTTTGTTGACCCCACACAGGACAATTGAAGAATTTAGCCATATAAACTAAAATAAATAAAATGTTTCAAAACCTAGAATTCCTGAGAGAAACAGTGATTTCCTCCTTCACCAATACAAATGTGAACCAAAAGAAACACATCAGTGTCCCTGCAGTGTGTTGCACAAGTATTCTCTCGAAGAGCTGTCAGATATTTTTGGCATCAAGTGTTGCCTATAATTGTCAGATAATCTTAATGAAATAAATAGAACAATTGCTGGGGCTGCCACAAACTTACCCTGTATATTCCTGTGTTTAGAAAACTACAATTGGTAGTAATCATAAGACTGTTTAAACACCAAAAAATTGTTCAAAGAATCCCTAATCTTTTACTGATAACTTATATCTGTCAAATCCCTTTCTGTTTCTGAGCAGATATAGTTTGCTGGTCCGACCAGACCTATGACTTCACTGTAACACAGCGTTTCTCCACTTGCTCTGAAATTCCAGTCTTCCTAGCTTGTTATATGCTGTATTTTTTCTGGGCAGCACGCTGGATTGGCCAGAAAGTGAGGTGGTTACTTTAAACACTGGTTCCTCCTTGCTCTGTGTATGTGTGTGTGCGTGTGTGTGTATGTGTGTGTTCTCTTTGTGCTGTGTATGTGAGCATTGCATAAATTGTACATGACGAAGGGGAAGCTCAAGACTTGTACAAAAGTGGAACTATCAAGAGAAAATATTGGTGGAACCTACAGTACTCAGTTGAAGTTCATGTGTATTTAACACCTTTGTGTGTTTACATGTTTGTGTGGCTGCTTGTCAAAAAAAAGGAAATACAGTGACTGACTGCGACATTAGTTGCTTGACAACAACTATAATAGCCACTGTGATGGACATATAGGAAATATTATCAAGTTCCTTCATCTGGGTGTCAACGTATGAATCACTGTATGTATATATGTGTACTGATATGTAACAATGAAGTTGAGAAGAAAGGGTTTGAAGTTTGAAGGCTAATCAGCCAAAGTGTGTAACTTTGTCATATATTACTATCAGATACTGAACTCTATGTTTTGGCATTTTAAAGGGCATCTAGGCTAGTTAGCTTTTAGCAGGACTAGTTTATGCGGGGTTACATTTTCTCCATTTTGATAATATTTAGCTACTGCCTTATTTATGTGGTATAACTAACTCAATTACTGAGAAGTGGGATTTGGCTTTTTCAATCAGATGAAGCAGGTTGGAAAAATGTCAGTATCTAGTAACTAGTCACTCCGCTAGCTAGTTAAGGCTTGTCACTGCAGTTTGGTTTTTACCTTTGTTTTGTAGTTCTTGTCAGAAACTTTTTTTTTTCACATTTCTATGTACGATATTTTTATATTATAAAACAGATGTCAAAATCCTGTCTCAATGCAACAAGTACATATGTAATTGTTGTGTTTTGGCTTTGTATGGCAGTGTATATCACTGCTGAACAAGTGGTTAGGCCACTTATTCCTATCCACTTACAACATTAGTGAACACAAACAGGGAGTAGTCACTCACCTATAGAATAAGAGCTCTAAAAACAATGCTGTAACACACAGGTTTACACTGCTCTGGTCAAACATTCACAGTATGAGCTTGGTGGGATTTTCCCTGCTCTGAAACATGAGTTAGGTCTTGCATGAGGAGCCTTTCTAGCTACACGTAAGGTACAGTACCTATAATTAAAATGTGCTGCAGGAAGTTTGCAAATTGTAGGATCAGGGAAATTGCTCTCAGAGAATGGAAGTAATAACTGTTCTCCGTATTTCATGGAAAGGTGTTAGCTCAGTGATCTTATAGGTGGAAAAGATGACTATATGAGGTTATGACACTGTTTGGGAATCATCCCATGAGTTGATCCAGAAGTAAACAGATGTTTTTTTTGCCTGTTTACTAAATGAATGGGCCTTTTTGATCCTGTTTTATTCCTGAAAAAGGTGAATTACTGTATGCAGACCTGATGTGATAAAGAAGAAAGAAGAAAAAAAAATATTTACTATAATCCACTGGGTATGTTATCCTCAGTCTGGTGTATGTTATATCAAAATCACTGCAAACATTAGAGGTCAAATTTCTTATTTGAGCAAGAAAGTTGGACACAATAAGACAAAAAAAAAATTGTCTCCACATTTATGATTATTAGTAGTAATATAAAACCCCAGATAGCCAGATTTGTTTTCACTTGTTAAAATGCGAATACATACATAAAATGGACATCACGCTTAAAATACAGCACCAGTCAAAAGTTTGAACACATCTTCCTATTCGCTCGAATGAGAAAGTGTGTCCAAACTTTTGACTGATACTGTATATGTATGTGATAACATCAGATAAATCACAATAATGATGAATAAAGCTGATAAATACCATTAAAATCTAATTTGCTATTGTCAGTGCACTGTTGTTTGATTACATCAATGACAAGCCTGCCCTGTAGTAATCCTAGCCTAATTTGGTGAGATAATGCTGTGTTCATTCAGGTGCAGTGTGACCGGATGCCGGTGTTGTCAGCAACCACTTGCAGCGAAAGAGGGTTTCAGAGCTACAAAGGCAGGGGAGAGAAGGGGAAGGAGGGGAGGTGGAGCGAAGGGGCGGAGACAGAGCAGCAGAGGTGGGGATTACTGGAAATAGGTGGCTAAACAGGTCTAGCTTGCCTTTTCCAGGACATGGTTAGGAAATATTGCAAGATACGCATTGCATCAAGCGCTGAGGACAAACTTTCACTACGTATGCACAGAAGCACAAACATGGCCGAGCATACAAACACAACATACTGAACATGCATGTGCATCCACACACTCATGCAGTTCATTAGAACTTTCTATTTAATCCTACATTAATGCAGTGCAACTCCTTGCAGAAGTGAAATGTCCTGACTGTGGAGGAATTACTTCATTGTCAATGTGAGGACATGTGGTCCTCTTAAATGTACCAATACACTAGATTTGATGTTGCAACACCTTATTTCATCACACAGATCAGTGCCATCTTAACCTCTTTTCACACATGGATTTATTAACTGTGGACCAGTAAGCGCTGGGTTAGGGATTCACTCCTAAACAGCGCAGCCCAGGGTTAAAATTTTCACAATGCTGTTTTAGAAATAAACCTGAAAATAAGCACTCTGGGAGAGGGATTAGTTAGCCTGAGGATAAACGTCAGGCATGCCAAATTTCATGTTGCAAGTCTGAAAAGGAAATGAAAGTCCTTGACCAAAAAGTGTTGCCCAAAAGGGTCTATAAAACCAAGTGGCTGCCAGGCCATGAGCTGCCAGTGTGTAAATACCATAAAAATAAAATTTCAGAATCTATTCATGAGCAGGGTCCTCATGGTCCTTATTGCCCCCTAATGTGATAGACTTAAAATGTCACATTTAATTGCCCTCCCTCGCTCCTAAACATGTCGGGGCATCTTCATTGTTAAGCTTGATGTTGTAATTATTGGTCATTCAAGTGTGTGAAGTGGAACATGCTGAACTGTCACATAATGAAGATGTAGTAATCACACAGGTCTATATCTTGTGCTTGAACCTTTGAACTGGTGCTCTCTCTGAACTGAACTCCGGTCAAGAAAAATATTACGCCAGTGACGTTCAGATGTCAAAACACTGATGTTCTGTCAGAGGGTCAATGGAGTAACCCATGTAAACAAACACATTGTGTGCATTGCCATCATTTTATCTACAGATTAAAGGCTAAAAAAGAGCAGCATTTTATTGACCTCTATGATCACTGGTATTTTCTGGTGGTGTTTTCAATGTTTTATGAGCCAGTTACAGTAGATAACTTTAACAAAACTAGCAAAAATATGATTCCTTCCATCAATCTCTTTATGTCTGAGAAGACAGCTACACTAATCAATATTTTTATATGAACAATATGTCAAATGGATTTGTGTTATGTGAAAGGTCTCTCATAGTAAACCAACAGAATTATCACCCATCTCTGCAGTACCCCTCAGCTCTGCAGAGTATTTTAACTTTTTTCAGCTCATTGTTTTGGTTTTACTTCACTGTTTTGGTTCATTCTCGAGTCACCACTCTCATCAATCTCATTTCCAGCTGTAGCAAAAAAGCTCATAAACCCACTGTATGTTACCTGTCCAGCTTAAAACATAAGACAAAGTTAGCAACTAGCTGGTGAACAAAGTGGAGCATTTAGCAGCTGAAGAGCAAGATACATCCTTCCGAGATGGTGGAGACCAAACTCGAGCTAAAAGGAGAGTGAATGGGATTTATGTTAGTCAGGTGGCCAAAAACACAACTTCAAATCAATGCTAATGTTGCTTCATGTCTCCTGGGTGTGGCAATGGTTTGCTAACACATTAGCCATTTTAACAAAACGATATGTTTGTGTTGCTCTGACCAAAAGTGGCCTTAAACTTGTCTAAGCTATACTGTATTAATATTACTACTGACATTAGAGATTTTAACTGATAGTTGAGGTCATTAAGTTTCAGTTAAACAAAGTCAAATATATTGAATTGAAGCTTCAATAACAAATAGTGTCTGCAAATAAGTTGGGACCGGTGAACTGTGGTGGCCACGCTACATGTGAGCAAGTATTAGTAGTTTTCTTTTTTAACACTTGTTTTCATACAGCACACACTTTATTATTGACAGTTTGTTTGCTAATTTGAGTGCACGCATTTTGGTTAACATTCTGTCTTTGATATTTCTTATGTTAAATCCTGATTTACCGTTGTCTTTTGTTTCATGGATCCGGCGAGTCCTACCTCTGGCCAAAAGAGGCAGCACTGGTAAAGATGGCCTCTTATACTGTGGCTGGCAGGAAGTGGAAGAGGCCAACCGGGCATGTCAGAGGGGAGTCTGCCTTTCGGGATCCAGTTAACTTCAGTTACTTTAGGACTTTAGATTTATTTTTCTTGCTTTTGATGTTGGTTGGGTTGTAAATAGTTTCTTGATTTAAATCTTTGTTGAGATTAGGGTTAATTTGTGTTATAGAGTTAATTGTTTATTCCTGCCCCCCTTGTGTGTCTGTGTAGGCTAGCCAGTGTGTATACAAACCCCCCTTTTTTTTGTGTCATTTGTCAGGTCTGTTATGTTGAGTTCATTTTAGGTTGCTGTTTGTTTAGTTGACCTCAATTTGAGTTAAAGGGCCCTAGTTTTTGAAATTACTTTCCTCTAGTTTTTTCTATTTTTGTATATTGAAAAAAAATAATTTGTCAAGTTGAAATTAAGTTGTAAATAAATTACTAATTTTTGCTTTATACACCTTGTATTCTTGAGTTTTACTGCTTGGTCCCTGACATGAACCAAAACCAAAAGCCCGTGAGCAGATTGTTGACAGTATCCTGTGCACTGAGGCTAAATCAGGGTTCAATGTGGTTCCTTTCAACGAGACAGGAAGGAAGCTACAGCATTTCACCTCAGTCTCCCAATACAAGAGAAAACAAACATCTCCAATGTAGCACATCCTGAGTTCCTTGGTAATGACGCTTTAGGACACACTGTTTGTAAAGTACCTTGGCGATACAGAATGCAGAATTTTTCAAGAAATGAGATTAGGATCAAAATGTTGCTTTGTCACCCAATCAACATTTATTGCCTAATTGTGATGTAAATGTGAACAACACTGATGTGAATATGAAACTGTACAAGAAATTCACAGCGTCATCATGACCGTCATTAAAAAATGTTTACACCAGTGCAAGAAACATTTTTTGCATTTGCGAGAAGACATTTTCACCTTGTCAGACATTAAAACTCATGATATAATAGAAAGCCATAACATGATGACTTTTAACTTTGATGTGTATTTAATCACACTCTTCACATCTACAGTAGTCAAAGCTAAAAAAAACCCTTCACATTGGTTTTCTAATCTTTTGACTGCCATGGGGTGCAAAAGGTATAAATACTGCAACCTAAATTCAGATTTCTGAGTTTTTTAAATTTAATGTACGAATAATAGCTTCACACTTTTGTGTATCATAGAAATGTGTCATGCTGGTCATCTAAAAATCTCTTACCAGAGGTACTTAAAGCAAATAAAACCCCTAAATCTCAGCATGCTCCAGCAGCAGACTCTGAGATTTCAGGTAGATATTTAAAAGGTAATTCTTAATTCTTGACACCAGATTGTTGAAACTTTGAGGTAACGATCAGTTTCACATGTGTCAGAATTGCACGTCATTTCATGTAAAATTACGTGTAAAGCATCTAGTTCAGTTTGAAGCCCAGTGTTTAACAGGAGATGACATAACAACTGTCTTTCCTAGATTTGATCAGTTATTCATATAAGTCATAACAAAGGCATGATATAGATTATCATCTGTTTTTGGTTGCCAACATCTCATGCAAATAAAAAATCTGAGCTGATAAATTTCAAGTAAGTTGCATTATGATGCTATAGAGTATTTAATTGATTTATATATTTATTTTAAGAGGAACTAAAAGGAACATTTCTAGAGAGCTGTTAGGCGTGTCTGCACAATACCATACTCGTCTTCGAAACCACATGAGTAATACAACTAGAGATTAAGAGAAGCAACCCTTTGTTTAGTAGTAAACACACAACTGTTACTTAAAGCCAAGCGCCAGCATTTACTAAACTCTAACATTAACCTCAACTAGAATACACATTTAACATTAAAGATAAAAAATGAAATCAAGTATTTTAACATGTAAGTTGGTATATGCCACAAAATATGTTTAATATATAATGGTTTTTGATCTTAGAAGTAGAAAATAAAAGTTGTTAAGAGACAGGCCTGTTAATAACAATGTAGAAGTTTAAAAAGTGTTTGGGCCAAACACTGTATCCACTTACGTAGCCAGCATTGCTCAATGGTAATAACTATAATTGTCACCACATTTCCTTTATTGGGTAATTGGTGACTTCTAGTTTCACCCTTATTCTACACAGAAACCTGATAATTCAGAGCCTTAAATAAAAGCGAAATCACAATTTTTTCACAAAATGGACGTCTCTGACATAATAGCAGACACACAATATTATCCGATAGTATCCATTATTCAAACTTTCACAAGATTTCCCTGTGACTGCCTAAACTAGTCTCGCACACTCAGGGGGTAGTTAATAAGGGTTTAGGATTTACTGAATATATTTGATTATGCTTAAGTAGTTTAGTAAGTTATTTTGTAGTCTTGATATCAGGACTAATATTATTTTACTGGTGCTTAAGCTGTTGGCTTTCTTCTTCTGCTTTCTCCTTTTGGCAGATTTCTTGTCAAACCTGACATAGCACAAAACATAAAACACAATCTTGAAGGCAGCAGTTTCTTAAAAATGTAAAAGACTCAAAAGTAATGTAATCATTTATACATTTATAGTGTTGAAAGAACCAATCACTTCTTACATTTGTGTATGGACATGAAAACAAAAGGTTTCACGGGTGTACCACAACAACAGGCCACAAAAACCAGGTTTCAGTCTGGCTTACTTTGGATTTTTCATGTTGTTTTGTCTGATTGAGAAGAAAGGGAAGAAAATGTTTCAACCATGACCAAGATCATGCTGGAAAGTCATCTGAGGGCAGGCCTGGTGCAGCTTAAACTGAAAGTGCAAAGTCATGTGGCTCAATCTACTCATCACTTTGTTGAGACTTGCTTGAGTCAGAGTCATGAAGACATGCTTCACTGTCAGGCTATCAACACCTTATTATCTCCAACAGAAAAACAAAAAATCACACCTGACAGCCAGAACTGTCTTAAACAGTACATTTTACACACTACAACAAACATAAACTCTTATCTGTAATGTGGTAGTATTGTTAACAATGTGGAAATTTAGCTTCAACCTTGTACATGGTGATATCTCTCATCTTCCCATCCCACAAATGGTGTTGTTTTTAGTATTTAAGATCAAAATGACATTAGTCAAGACCTAATTAAAGTTCAGTGATGATGTTCGATGGCTTCTTGTAAAGGAAATTGTGTTCTATTAATTGATGATGTCATATAGGTCACTTAAACAGACAAAAGTCACAGGTGCCTATCAAAAATATTATAATTCCACCTATCAGAATTATTGTAGCATTATTTCAATGTTGATGTGTTATGAAAAGTAATTTAAAACAAAATCCTATAATTTTCCAAAAGTAAAGGTTCTCAAGTATTTTAGATGTAATGGATTTTACATTTTTTAATTATTATGCATTTAGACATGAAGAATGTGAGCCACCATATCTTGATATGATAACTTAGCGCAATATTATCATGTATTCTAATTGAATATATGAACAGATCATTCATGAAAAAAATACTTTGTTCAGTGGCATTGTATATGTATGATAATGCTCTCTGAGGTGTCCCAATATAGAGAATAGAGCACTGAACCATTTTTGATCTTATATCAAGACATCTTGTTGCTTGTTGCCTTATCACTTGTATAAATGTTACGTATGTTTGCATGGGGAGATCATGTATACAGTGTAAAAGATATCATATAAAGGTAACAATTAAATGACAAAAAATCTGGAATAAGACAGAATACATTTATTAAAAACTGATCCTGTAATAAAATTCAAAACATATCCAATCTTACAAAGTAGTCATCAAAATATTTACGTTCATTTAAGACAAAGAAGACTCTTGGAGGGTATACAGGTGATATACATCACGTTAGTATGAGCTAGGCTAAAGATGACAGACCAGCCCTGCTTAAGTGCCAGTGTTTGTCCATCATCAGTCACGTGTCCGATCAAAATGTCCTCGAGCAAGACGCTCTGTGAGGCTAAATGAATAAAAAAAACAAGAAAATACAAAACTGACATCTGTATCTGTAAAACATCTGTTAGAAATGCTCTGAGAACTCTGGATAACACATGTGATCACTGGTATGACATAGTCATTACAAAGGAAAGACACCACTCAATGTGCTTCCTCCCACTTCCTCAATGGAAATTTCAGTACCTCGCCAGTTCTTGAGTGCTTCAGCATGGTTATAGCTTTCACTCTCAAATATGGCTAACATGTATGTACAGAGTGCACTTAACAGCAAATGCTCTGATAAAAAATCAATAAAACAGTAACACACCTTAGCTGACATGTGTAATACGAAAGAATCCTTTACACAGCAATAAAAAATAAACCCATGACAACAAGAAATTTCCTCTAATGTACTTTCAATATGCCATCCATTTACCCCATTTTCTTTTTCAAGATTAAACACCCAAACAAAACATTGATTACTATACAATATGTTTAACGTGAATCCATCTTCACATGAGAAAAACAAAGAAAGAAAGTAGTACATTCACTTCTTCAGAACCTTTGTCTTGGAAACCATCAATGTGTCCTTTGGTGAGATCTTCATCATTACAACCTCACACATCGTTCATTGACATAAAAATCTTAACCTTGCAGAAATCAGCCAAACTCCTGTGAGCTCAGTTTTCAAGACTAGTCTGAAGAGCATCTACAGGGAATCGACTAACACCAGGACCTGGAAGCTGAGCCAATCAGTGAATTAAGCAGTGTGAATAAAATTATGATTAAACTTTGCACCTCTTGAAATACCCCAACTGTTCAGAGAGTAAAAGTTGGAGTGGAACTGGTAAAGAATTGCACAGTACACTAATCATGAACTGGGGCTTTAAACAAGGTGTCTTTGATATATAAATGAAGCAACATTCTGAAACTGCATGGTCTATTTGTTGTGTCAAATTTACCAAGAAACCAAAATTTAGTCAATAGTTTTTTGGAGAAAGGTGTCTTTCTAGATTAATAGTTGGAAATGGAAGTGCCACCTTTAGCCAATCAAATGTAGAGAGTATTCTTGGTGATGTCTTTGCTAAAGATGGAACTAGGTAGTAATCAGTTGTAACACCTAGAAACTATACCTTTTTCTGTTTGTGGGTCCAATAGGCTGCCAGTAATTTTGGCACGAATGTACCCAACCCAAGCAAATGCCCACTAAGCCTTACTGGGCCAGAATGGATGAGGCAAAATTTCTAGCTTTGCAGGCTTAACAAGACTGATGTAATCCTTGGCACTGCTTCTGTTTATTTCTTGATGCCAACAATGTCATTCCTTGTAGTCACTGTGCCGACTTGATTTGAGCCAGTCCGCTAAATTTGCATAGTGGCCATCGGCGGTCATGCCATTCTGTGAGAAAGGATTCTGAAGATTTTTAAGAGACTGGTTGTTTCCACTACCGTCTTGCCTCATAGGATCCATGTTGGTGCCATTGCTCATAGGACGAGGAAGCAAGTTGGTGTACGTGTTTCCTTGGCTTTCTCTTGGGGAATGCATGAGGGAAGTATGGGACTCTTGTACCACTGTGATCTGGGGCTCTTGTTTCAGCTGGAAGCCAGTCTGAGGCCCACCTCCCACCAGGTTCTTTAGAAGTTCATTCCCCTCCATTCCCTCTAGGAAGGGGAAGGAGCTCAGCCCCTGTGACCCCCCTCCACCTCCAGGTACAGACCCATTAAAGGTGTTCTGAACTGGATTGGGGGTGCTGAAATTGGGCCACATAGTCTGGAGACCCTGGTTCTGGCTCCCTAGATGGTTCTGGGCCCGGGTGTCAGAGGTGAGTTCCTCTCTTTGGTGCTGCATGTGGAAGAGATGCTGGGACTCTGACTGGCTCATTACAGGAGCCTGGGGGACTGTGTCCAAGCACTGCAAGTCCCTCAGGTTGAGCTGAGGGAGGGTGTTACTGTCACAGGTGTAACCAGACACTGGAGTTGACTGCTGTTGCCTACTGCTATTAAGACGTGGCAAATTGCTCATGGCACTTGCGGGATTGATGGTGACCGTATCCATTGAGAGTGCTGGGTTGGGATTTGCCCATGAATGGTTGACTGGCACATTAGGAGCCTGTGATGTCATCATTACATTCTGAGGGCTTGGTTGGTAGGGTTGGTTGAATATGGCAGGTTGTTGCTGCATTGCAGGCTGTTGCCTCACGTACATGTTGCTGAGGTCTGGAAAACATGTGATGGCTTTGAGTGTGATTGCAGGGTAGTATTATCCTGATCTGGATGAAATGTTGTATTTGGCTTAACATCATTTGCTATTTGTGGGAAACCAAGTATAAACCAGTTACCTTTCTGCATGTGACTCATGGTACTGTGTGGCACCGCCTTTGGCCTGTTCATAGCCAGACCAACAAAATGGCCAGCTAAAGGTGTAGAAAGGCAAAGAAACCATGTTAAAATACATAAATGTGTATTGACTTACTGAGGACGTGCTCATACATAGGATGAATTGTGCTCTACTATATTTAGTATCATAACTCTTACCTGACATCTTCATCAAGTTTCCTCTTCTCCGCTTTTTCTCATTATAGCCATAAGGGTCTAAAGGAAACACAAAAAATATCACAGATATGAAGGATGTGTGGTATAAGATCTACCCAGGTCTACTGACATGACTAAACTTTTCATCTATCAACCTGAATTTAAAAGTGGGCCTTCTTTCCTGGATACTATCAGACAAAGAGGAATGGCGGCGACAGTGCAAGTTCACTTATCACAAAATGAAGATGATGATCACTGCTCACCTTTGTCATCAGGCAGATATCTGAAATCCAGTGGTTCACTGACTTCCTGATCGGACGGTCGGCGCAACTGCATGTGCACGGTGACAGAGTCTGTTATGGAGGTATTATAGAAGGGTGGAGTCTTGAAGACGATAGCCACTTGGCGATGAACATCAGCTTGGGAGAAGGAGCCTTTGGCCTCCCAGCCATCGGAGGAGAAGAATCTGACCTCAATGTCATCTGGAGGAAAGAGGGATGATGGGATGACAGGAATGGAATATTGAATGAACATGCAAAGAGATGAAGCACTATGACTATGAAAAGCAAAATTCGTGATATGAAAAATGAATGGAAAATGGATTGAATGAAGATGCAAAGAGATAAAATAGAAGCAGGATAGATAAAAAAAAAACCTGATTACACCGTAAAAAGAACATAAAAGCGTGGAAATGCTTATCAATTAATTCCAAATGTATTCAGCACATCCATGTACCTTTCTGCACTTTGTCACACAGTAAGAAGATCTCATCCCCTCCTTTTACACAACCACTGTTCCTGTTGACCCGACAGATCCTCAGCTCTGCTGTGTTTGGGGCCCCTGATGATGCAGAAACACATGTTGTAAACATGCAACAAAATAGACAAACAAATCTGACAAATCAGATTGTATACAACTGAGATGCTAGTTTTTTTTTCATATAGAAAATGTCAGAATCTACTTTTACTTTATCTACTTTGTTAATGCACTGTTATGACAACCAGCTGAAGTGGCTCAGTGTAGCTGGTTTTATATCTGTCTCTGTTTAGAAGAAGACCACATTCAGTTTACAGTTGAAGCCTCACCAGGTTGAGTCACATGTCACATGCCTCCTGTCAGAAGAGGAAGTGCTCCATGGTAACGGTGTTGTTTGAGTGTTAACTTCCCCTTTCTCGTTGGTGTGTGAGGAACACTAAACTAGTTCACCAAGTGCAACACTTGAAACTTGTTGAGAGAATATCAACTGGACACACGTACACAGGTCTTGCAACACACACTTGTGTTCAAAGACGCTGCAGCTACAGGCACGTGCAAAGTGCAAACACAGTTATGTGTGTCACTTGCCCTATTGCATGTTTTATTACTATTAATTATAGTAGCAATATTATAGGATTCAATGGCAAATTGCACTGTTCCATTATAATCTTAATGCTGTTTCTCTTTTAATTTTTAATTTGTGCAAAACAACATAATAAATGTCTTAACAGTAATTCTGGGAACCATTTAATTGGTCCAATTAAAATGTCATGCAAATGTACATTATCACAAAATATTAGCTATTAGCAGCTTTCATGAATGAAATATCATCATCAGCTCCAACATCAATTGTACCCTAAGGTGGACACACCTAACCTGAGGCAGCCTGTATTCCCATAAGGGCAATTATATAGCAATTACATGATGTTGCCTAACGTGAGGTCATCATGAACACAGTTTGATGTAGACAGGGCTCAGCCACTCACTGTTGTCGTAAATGGGGTTGGTGACAATAGGGTTGAGTGCTTGGTTGTAGTGGCCAGTCTCATCCTGCAGGAAGACCTGGATACACAGGCGAACCACGTTCAAGTCGTACTCCTCTGACTGCAGGAGCTCCTCGCGTGGCACTAAGGTAACACACACACATAGAGATGAATGTCATTATCACAACCAGATGAGAGTGCTTTATAAGACATTGGTTGACATTGACTGACATAAATAAGCAAATTAGCCAAAGATCACTTACATTACAGAGCTTATGCTTTGATATTAAACAAACATGTTTTGTTGTTAAAGGTTCAGTTTACCCAAATAATATTAAGTTGCCAAAGTTACACATATAAAAATGTGTAAAATTACAAGTTACTTGTACTTAATTACAAGTTACTTGTACTTAATTACAAGTAACTTGTAATTAAGTACTTAATAATAGTATCATCAGCAAAATTTACTTAAAATAGCAAAAGTAAAAGTGCTTGTACTTAAAAAGTACTTAATGTTGAACCTATAATGGCCCCAGTTTTAATGTGTAAGTAGCTATCTATAATAAATAGTAAATCTATAAAAATGCATCATATTTTAGAAACTTACATGTTTTTTTTTGTAAAATTGCTAAATCTGTAACTATAGCTGTCAAATACTATATGTAGTGGAATAAAACATACACATTTCTTGATTTAGTGTAGTAGAAGTACAAATACTCAAATTCAGTACAAGGACCTGAAGTCTGTACTTAAAAACAGTACTTGAATAAAGTTGGTTACTTTTCACCACTGTCCGTCTCTGAGATTCCTGCAGTCACACCATTTAAATGGGGGTGAATAAAATTTTATTTGTGGTCTCAAAGCACTGAAAAATGACTTTAAAAACTCAGCAGCAATTTGTCCATCCAAAAAACAAATTTCTCATTACTGTGAATAATCCACAGACCCTGCAGGAAAGAATTTTCCCTGGAACTACTTTCTACTGAAAAAATAATCACTATCAAAAAAGTTAAATGCAAGGTCTCTGGATTATCTTGAGTAACCAGAATACTGTTTCTGAAAATACACTTTACTTTTACCACCATAAACAAATGACAGCAGATGTTTCAAAGATGGATATCTCAAAAATGGTGAACTGATCCTGTATTATCTCTTGTGCTCTAATGCAATTTGTAAACTGGGTTTAGGGGTGTTCACCCTCCACTACTTCACTTATTATGGGACACTGTAACAACAATATAAGCATGCAATCAATATAACTAATGATCAAAGATAATTTTAGAATAATACAATAAACCAAATGTAACCAAAGATATAGATGATCCTCTATAATGTTCTCATGGTCGTGTCAGTCAAATCTGTAAGCTGTACCCAAAACCTCAAGTTTGGATCAACATAAACACGTCACAGATAAGCTTATTCAAGCTACCTAAGCGGCCTACATTCTCATCTGCACACACTCACATACACACACACACACACACACATGTTCAAGCGTCACACATCCCACCCCCAGAGGCAACACACACAAACACACACCTTGCAGGGAGAGCTATTACTGAGAGACGCCCACACACCAACACACACACCAGGCTTTCACATCTGCCTACTTTCTCTTCCTCCATCTCTCAATTTCTATCTTTCGCTCTCATGTCGAGGCCATCCCCACCTACAATTTGTCGCCACGGTGACGCTCGGCAACGTCACCTCAGGGTGGAAAAAAATGTGTGTCTGTGTCTGTGTGTGAGACAGAGTCTGCACAACATAGAGACAGCAGTTGAGACTCCCTACATGACTGACCATGATGGCTCCTGACGTGTATGAAAGTGGTGGGACAGGACAGAATCTCAAGTTAAATCTCTTTGCTTTTACTCAAATCCTTCATAATGTGTTTCTCCCTTATTTAATGCTGTTTCAAAATGTGAACACCAACAGTACAATATCAAAATGTGTTTTTTACTCTTCCAAACATACTCCATGGTGATAATATGTGCATATTCTTCACAGAAACACTTAAGCATACAACAAAAAACTTCAGTGCAGTTACACATGAGATGTTGGGAAACTCCTCATCCTTACTGAACGTGAAGATTGACGTGTGCAGTGCAAACAGCTAGCTAGGCATTTTTCCTGCTCTGTCTCTGCATGTACGGCTGGCACCAGCCATTTTTCCTCTCGAGGTTCAAGTTCAAGTGAAGTCACAGGTCATTAGTGTTTCTGCTTAGTCAGAAGTCATCAAAATTGTGACTTGAGTCAGACTTCAGTCCATTACTGTGTAGTTAACAAGCAGGGGAAAAAGCAAAAGAAATGCTAACAGGTTATCCCCACATCTACTTGTGCATCTCTGAAGACAAGCAATGTGTATCTATGTGAAGGTTCAAGCTTTGTTCACAAGCTGAACAAAAACTGAAGTTTAAAAATGACAAGTTGCATTTTTATGGTGAGTAATATGAACTCTTTGCTGACCAGGAGAAGTGGCTTCCTGAAGTCTATGAAGACAATCTAAAGAGTTTAGAAGTACTGTATGTAAAAGAGTATGTAAATTTTTGACGTAGCATTACTGGAGTATACAGCATTTACCAAATGAGGAGTTCCCTTTATGTTTCAAAGGAAAGGGTCCTCTAGTTGTGCTCAGATAAGTTTTAACATTTAACATTTCTGAAAACAGTGATTATCTTTATTTGTTTTAACTTTAAGACCGAAATAAAGATCAGTCATCACAAAATAAGCACTTCATTCTTATGAAGCATATGACATTTCTGTCTGGACAGCTGCCAAACAATTTCATGAGTAAATCAAATTATTATGTCAAGACATAGCAGGTGCTTGCTTTCTTAGAACATATAAATAATTTAATACAGTGTAATTTTAAATGTGCTTCTTTAACATTTTTCCCAGAGGCAAGTATGGGTGAAACCACATGGCTTACAGTATCTATATGCATGAATGCTCATTGAGTGGAGGAGTTTGGGTGTCTTGAACAACAACAATGACACTGTGAGGATTAACCCTATATTCTGGGGGAGCAAATGGTCTCTCTATAACCATAAAATTATGCTGCTGCTGCATCTTCTATTCCAGATTTCTGTTTGGTCATCAGGTTTGCCTGCTGTAGGTGGAAAAGACAGACACACAATGGAGAAACTGAAGGAGGGAGAAATGAAGACTTGCTCGTGTATGAAAGCGGAACTGTCAGAGTAAATACCGATGGAACATACTATGTTGGTCTACATGTGTGCGTGAGTGTTTGTGGAGTATGTTATTGTGTAAGACAGATGCTGGACAGGTGCAGGAAAGTGGGTTGTGAGTAAGAGAGCAGGTAGTGGTGATGAGCAAATGTGTGTGGGCTGAGAGTCATCGGGCAGCCTGGCTGCAGCTGCATGGGACGAGACCATTGGCTATGGTGGTAAAGGGGGCAGCGACGGCTGGGGGGTCGGCAGTGGGCGGGGGGGTGGTTAGTGTGAATGTGGGAGCAGAATATGAGAGTGAGAAAGAAGGGGAGGCAGGTGCCAAGCTTCACCACAAACAGCCTCTCCACTGCATGACTCACAATTAACCAAGTTGACACGCAAATTTCAGTTTGTGTGTCTTACTGAGGTTGATGGAATGACTTCAGAACCATTACTTCATATATATATATATATATACCTTTACTGTACTATAAAACTACTGAGTGTAGAATTTTAACATTTTAGATTTCCACACCATCAGTTTTCCTTGGAAATCTGCAGGATTTCTTATCGCACATAGGGAATTGCTTTAGGGTACAAAAATTGAAGAGGAGGAATTTGGGTACAAATAGTACAGAAGTATTCTAGCAATGGCAACTGATACAAAGAGTAAAGGACCACTGGAAAAACTACAACCAGCAACAAACAGGACAAGTGGTGATATCTTCGTTGCGCCTGAAAGCATTTAGTTTTATGGAACGGTTTTTATGGAACTTGCTACCTCCACTGATACAACTCTCCATCATTATCTTATATACTGACGTAACACAATTAATTTACAAATGATAATGTGAATTTAAAGAATAATTTACATACATTTTTTGAAGTAGCTTTGGGCTGCTTACTCAGAAAGATTGTACATTACTTGTTACTTCTGTAGTAATACTATTACTAACTTATTACTCAATAATAATGGTACTTTTAGTTGTACTCGCAAAACAGTGGTAATCCAAATGAAACTCAATAGTTCTTCATTATAATATTCCTCCACAGCACTGACCAACTAGCCCCCAGCACTGCCTTTAAGGTGATGACCCACAACATCAGAATAGAAATAATATGTTTGTATGGGATCAAACGAGGGTCAATAAGATTTGGAGCTTGTGGAAGTTGAGAAATCCTTACAAATTCTGTAGTTGTAAATCACCCTTTGTAAGAAAGTTTCAGCCTAAAAGTCTTTACTCAGATGTTCATGAAAGCACTTCTTTTTTTCTCAATGTCTTCTTGTGGCCTCACAGTTGATAAAACTACACATCCTCTCCACACCTTCACAGACTTGAATTTGTCACGCAGTCTTTGAGTCTGTTCACAGTTTTACAAAGGGCCATCTACAGCCACAAGCTTTGAAATTTTTTTAAACATCATTCCGGAAGCTTTTTGATCCTTATTTAAGCCCATCTCTCTCTCACTCAGTAATATAAAAGTTATGAAATCACTATTGACTGTTTCTGCCCCTCCTGAAATGAACAAACATTTACCACCACATGGTAAGATTTGGTAGGAATAGTAATAAAAACATTACCACGTCACACACTCCACGCACACAGTAGGCAGTTCTGTGTCATCACTGGTAAAGGCGAGGTCAGACTACATGTTTAGGTTTTTACTACTAGGCAGTGATCTCATCATGGCTGTAATCTCATTAAATATAAGATATTCAACCTACAAGTACACCAATGTAGCTCAGGAGGTCAGGCGATTTGTGTAAAAGTGGTTAGGTGCAAGTGTGTTGGGGTGAGGGGAGGGGGGAGGGAGAGCGGGGGGAACTTATCTCCCCCGACACAGGAAGCAGCTGAGTTTCACAGCAGAAGTGAGCTGAAGAGAGGGGAAGGTTTGAGCTATGTGAAAAAGCGGCCCATCACATGTGGCAATAAAACACTACGCTTGTAGTGTAACATGTACCTGCAACCTGACCAGCAATCACTCAGCTCTTATATCTGTACCTTCCACTTAGCGTTAGAGGACTATTTTATGTGCATCGTCATGATGAGACTCTCTTCGGTTGTTTGTAATGTTAGTTAATCTAGACATTAAAGATTATTCCACTGCTGCACTCAGTTTAAGTCAACAAGAGTAAAAGCTAAGCACACAAAAAAGAAAGTATAGGTTCTCACACAAACTGTCTTCATCCAACTTTAATTCCGCTCTCTCAACAACTTTCCTATTGGTAGATGGAAGTATGTTAAACACGGTGGCCCATTTCCACTCATGCTGGGTGATGATGATGATGTTTGATTACCAGAATGACTCTACTTGGAAAAAATATTAACAAGATTTCTTTTATGATCTCATCCATGTTGGAGGTCAAAGCTTGGGTTATCTGCTCAACTCCTCCCTGCACTCCCTTTCTAAATAAAGATGCAGAAAGCACGCCTTTTTAAAGAGGAACAGCATTAAGATAAGGAATTCTGACCCATTATTCGCACACTCGTTTCATCTATTAAATTCCATCTGTACTTGTAACAGTAAAGAAAACCTCTCCTTTAAGGAATGATGGTAAATGATGTAACAGACATGTCCAATGGGATAATTTTGTGCTCATTTATGTGCAAGAAATCTAAGATTTTCTCTTAGTCCCTGAAATAAAACAGCAACAACATTAAATGTTATTTTTCTAGCTAGTTTCTGGCCTTGGAAGAGAGTTAATAAAAATATACACAAAGACCACAGGGATCCTACATTGCAAAATCTTTGCACACTCTGATATGACAGCAAAGACGGTAACTGCAACTTGTACAGACTTAAATTAGTTCCTTAACTCTCTATTATATAGAGCAGTTAAAGAATAGAGATGTGGTTATATATGATAAAG
Source organism: Thunnus albacares (assembly GCF_914725855.1). Lineage (NCBI taxonomy): Eukaryota > Metazoa > Chordata > Actinopteri > Scombriformes > Scombridae > Thunnus > Thunnus albacares. The sequence continues at coordinate 5,126,412 of NC_058119.1, forward strand.
GTCAGTAGTCAGAGCAAGAGACTAAAAATGTCAGCCAGACTTAGAGGTTGATATCACACAGGAGCCATTTATATCAGCTTCACATTTCTTGTCAGTCTTTGAGACTCTGTACTTTACTAGTACTTTATGCCAGACGTTGTGGCCTTAAAGGGAGTTTTAAAAGGACAGACAATAACCCTGATGATGTCATTGGTGTTATCTCGGATTGGGACATGGGCATTTACAAGGCAGGGAAGGTCAACGAAAGATGTAACTGAATTGCATTATGGGTAATGTAGGATCCCATTTTGACTGTTCTTTTTCAAAATCTGTCTCATGTGAGTCTCCCAACTTAATGAAAGAAAGATGCAAAATGGCTGCAGTGCCCCTTTAAAGTATCTGGCATGAACACTTTTGCAATTACAGAAAGTGATGAATCAAAACACATGAGTGGAATTACAAATATGTGAAATATGTGTGGTTCACAGGAGACTCTTTGGTTAATGAAATTAATTCCAATAGTCTCAGTCACCGTTTATTGCCACTCAGACCTGCCAACATGCAAATTTGCCAAGTGGAGATTTAAAAGTGTGAAATATAGTTTTTCATATCTATAACTGTAGATCAGAGATTAGAGATCAGCATCAAACATGTTGTATGTTTGAAAAGCAAAACATATACTATATGTGTTTGAATTAAACCTGGTAATAAGCCTTCCATTCCTTCTATAGTTTTACAGACCTGTAAAGTACCAAACCCTACTTTTATCATCATCTCTTAGAGCTGGGGAACCCCCCTTGGTCCACCCTCCCCCTTTTAATGAATCCTGCATTCCCAGCTCTCACGTGGCATCCTGCACTGTGCTGAATTGAGCAACTGTGACCAAGAATGGGGAAGTAGCTCAACGCCTGTTTGTACACGAGAACCGCTGTCTGTCTGCACAGGAGGACCGCAGAATGAAAAAGAAAGCGCATAGAGGAAATGGCATTACTGTAGATAGTGCGGCTTTAAGAGAGCGGATTTCTGTCTTCATGTTAGGAAAATCTTCTCGACTGCCTGAGAACTGGGTCAACCAGCGTATGAAAACAGTTCTTTTGAATTGTTTTGAACCTGTTTAACAGTAATAACAGCAGGAAAAGCAGCAGCAGCAATAACAACAGACACAGTACCTGCTACAGTAACACTGACAATAAACAACTGCAACTGTACCAATAACAGGAGAATTCAGATTTTTAGGTACTTTACCTAAATATGCAAAAAGAAATGTCAGTATATCCATGTTTTTTTTAAATTAGTTTGCTGTCTGACTAAACTGTGGGGCCCTCACAGATACAAATGTTACATATGCCAGTATGGAACAATTCCTGTTACATTTCTGACATAATTAAAAAATGTGCCTTTGCCAATACAACATTTTTGTTGCACTTGTGCTCTTATTTACAGTTATTATTTAATAATAAGTTAAATCAATAAGTAAAAGGAAAGTCATAAGGTTAGCGAACTGTCTCTGTAGTGTCAGTTACAAAGTAATATGTGTGTAAAGTTTGCTAACATTAGCTCACATTAGCAACCACAAGCTCCTGTTCACACCAGACCAAGTGCGACTGTGACATTAAAAACCCTGAGCAACGCTGTGCTTTATTGCTTATGAATTTAACTTCATTTTTAAGAGTAAGATTTTGTTATTTCTTTTTTCAAAAGTTAAGGCTGGAATTATTCTGCATTTTTTTAGCCATGATAGCAAGCCGTGTGGCTCTAAGGAGAGCAATGTAGGTCGGTAAGTTGGTCAGTCCACCACTTTGGTCCCGACTGAAATATCTCAACAACTATTAGCAACTGCTGCTCAAACAGGAGTAAACACTTTATTGGGGACTATTTTCATGTGTGGATTAATACATATTTGCTGCTTTTGTAAGCATTAACAACAGCAGGACGGTGTAAGCAAGACTGACTACAAACTACAGTGGCTTTGCTTACTGTAATGGAGGAACATGTCACCTGCTGTCAGTGTGATGTGTACTCCCCATTAGATGAAATCAGAAACAGACAAAATAAGGAACTTTGGAGCCAGAGCACTTACCGTTGAAGGGGTTGATGCCTCTGGTAATCCTCTGTAAGATTGCTTCCTTCACCTCCCTCCTCCTCACACACTGGATACCCAGATTCTGGAAACTGTGGGAATAATAATGGAACAATGACATGAGAAACTAGCACTATTGCAACAAGCTGTTACTATCAAAACACACAAGGTCACACTACATACTGAGTTGTGTATGAAAGTAATAAAGTAATGATGCAATCAATCTCAGCCATCTGGTTTTACTTGTAAAACACGGAATATCTAAATGTATCTCAATTTACTACTTCTAGGTCCATGAGGGAATTGCAAATTATAAACACCAAAAGATACTGACTCATTCACACTCTCACACACACATGCTCGAGTACACTCTCTCTCTCTAACACACAGCAAATATGGGTGATGTCACTTGGGGAATTCCCATATTGCCAGTCTCATTACAGACATGGTTTGACAAATATGCTTTGTGTGAGTGTGTGTGTGTTTATGTGAGAGATTTGCTTTGAGTTTCTTCTTCTGTATCTGAGAGGTCACCAATTTACACTCGATGCCTTCCGAAACCGCCAAGTGAAACGAGAAATACTGTTAATAGAGAGCAAATTGATTATGTTGTGGTGTCTACATGTACGACAGAGAGAGTTTGTGTTTATTTATTTCGATGATGAAATGCTGATTAAGACCGAGACCGTGGTGGTAATTAGTCTGACAGTGAAGTCAATGAATGCTATTGGAGAGGAGCGTTGTTGGACAGAGGTGACTGTGGGAGGTGAACTCACGCGATCACTCTGCGGTCCGGCCCAAACTCTGCCTCATAGTATCCGTCTTTGCAGTCCTTCCCCACCAGGTCATGCGGATGTGGTCGGTAAGGCTCGTTCTTCGTCACCAAATAAACACGCACCTTCCCCTTGCCGCAGTAATTCAGGATCTGAGGATGGAGAAGAGGAGGTTGTTTTAATTAATAGGTATATATATACAGATACACATACATTGAAACCAGAGGAGGCTGCATTTCTATACCCAAATGTACACTGTAAGTGTTTCTCTGTACATATGAATACATAAATCTTTGCAGTTTTAGAGGCTGAAGTTAAACTGACTGACCTGCAGACTGGGGTAGGTCCTGTTGTTGTCAGAGCTCTTCTCGCCGGGGATGCTGCCGGCAGAGCGACCCTCACACTTGTACCTGAAGCGCATTCCTCTCTGTTTGGGCTGCTCAAAGATCTGGATCTCTGGCTCGGCCACTAGAGGGGACAGATGATGAGAACAGTCAATGAACATACTTGGAGGAAAAACAAAACATAATTCACTGCTTTTTGTTGCTCCTGAGTGGTGCTGTCACTAACAAAACTATCAAATCTACTTTCATCAACAAAAACTCAAGGCAGGTAGAGTCAGCTCAAAGCATGAGTACCCCTGAGTTTTTATTACATATGACTGCTGAACAGGTTTTGATCATTTTTGTTTGAGTTAGTTCTTTGCTGGAATTACAAAAGTTCAGGATCAACAGGACGAACAGGATCAATAAGTCTAGCTTATTGTCACATTTACTGTATGTAAACAGTGATTTGCAGGTCACAAGACGTCTAAATGTTTTGGTTAAAACTGGGCAAAAAAGGCCTTTTGAGGGCATTTTGACACATAACAACAGGAAAACTCAGGTGTAACTAATGAAGAGCATCATAAATGTTATTAGTAACACCTGTTCTTTTCCTACTGTGAAAAGTCAAGATGTCTGCTGTGAAAAATTAATATTAATTGTTTGGCCTACCTAATGCTCAGATTTTAGAGCTGATGTTTAATTTTTTTCTCTGTATTTTGCAGATATGCCCAAAGGTTTGTTTAAAAGGGATATTTACATCCTAAATATGTGTTAAGCCTGAAGTGAAAAACCTGATGCTGGCTTCAGAATCCCACTGTCAACTATCTATGCTCCATGGAAAACATGACTTATTATATTATTTGATTACAGAAAGATGAGGCTGAAAAGGAAAGAGACTGATAACTGCTCTTTTTTAACCATGTTTCTTCATTTCTCCTTTTTGTTTTCTATAGTAAGCAGAACTTGGGCAGATGGTGCCTTAATCTGTGTACTGAACTGTGCCAATGTAAATGTCTGTTTAATTGATGACCTCATCCTAGTCCTGTTATTCTACTAAATTTGAATGTTAAAAAATATAAAGGTAATCTTCACAATTCTTTGAAAAATCGCAAAAGATTTCTCAGTTGATTGATCAAGTGAAGCTAAGGCAAACCTCACATACTCATCTAATAGTTCTGTTTCTGATAATCCAATTATATTTCAGAGTATAGTTAAGCTTCTAGTTGAAATTGTTTGCTAACACACTGTTGAAACTACAGTTAAATGTAACCTAGACATCTAAAAATATTTTATTTAACCAAATTCTGCCTGGTTGGATCTCTAGATGTCTTTTTAACTGCAAATCACCAATTTAGTTCAGTCAAGCCTCAGCTACGCTGCATCCAAAACAAAGCATGAAATGAGTTTTATCAGTCAAACTTTGATCCTTAAGCATGAAAAAAAAACCTGCCCCACATGATGCCTGTGTGAGAGGAACTAAAACTGATCCGGGAAGTGTCACTGTTTTTGGTATATAGTCTTTCAATGATTTAACAACACAAATATGTCGTTTTGTGGACATGACAGCCGAGCGACAGGCGCTCTGACCAAACTGTGGGACCTTCACACACATACAAATCTTATATAGGCCAGTATGGATCAAGTCCTGTTACATTTCTGACATAATCAAGAAATGTGTCTTTGCCAAAAAGCAGCTCAGCCATGTTCTGCCCTCTCTCATTTCTCTTTTTCACTCTTTTGCAGCTGCTCTACAACAGCAGCAAAAACGCTCCAAACCCAGAACTGAGATATGATGTAGCGCACACACACACAGACAATTTTATCACAATATAAATATCACCACAAACTATAAAGATGATGATTGGCCCTCGCAGACACTCACAGCACAGGTCATAAAAAGCAACGGAACTTGCTTACCAATAAAACAAAAATGAGGAAGTGAAAAGACACTTCAATACATTGAGTGATTTTTTGTATGTTTTTGGCACTTATACGCTTTGACTTGTGGAGACAAGCAGCTTATTTTCACACAAGCGATATCAAAATGTACTTACTTAGGTGTGGATCGTCCCCTAGCATGGAGGGCATAAGAACTGAGGAGGAAAATGTTGACATATAGGAACAAATTAGGCAATTATAAACACGAATAAGACACAAAATCCAACTAAATAGTATTGATAAAATTAAAAAAAATGATAATGTAGCACTTGAAGTGGTTTGCAGTGTTTAGCAAAATCATTCACTTCTACTAAAGCTGCGCTGTAAATCCTGACTCTGACTCCAATATCAGTCAATCATTGCAACAAGGAGGAAGTTTACTTAACTCATACAAATAGTGCCACATAGTATCATTTCACTTAGCAGTTAAACATTACTGTTGCTACTCTACATTTAAGCTTAACATATTCACATGAATCAAAAAGTTACATTTGAGTTATTACATGTTTTTAAACATCACATGCATGATTACTGCTATTTATTTCATTCTATCTTAATCTCTCATTCTGCAGTTCAGCATTGTTATTATACAGTAAACAAAGGTGTTGCTACTCACCGTCCATGGTGCACACTCACACACGCACACTCCCACTCTCAGACTTATCAGAGGTTATTGTCTCTTGGAGAACCCCGAGCTGAATGAAGTGACAGTGGACAGGAAAAGTAATATTTGTCAAAAGAGGTCTAGCCGGGAATTCCCCTCTGTCACCGCCCCCCTCCATCTGAACTGACCAATCAGAAGCCACCTGAGTCACAGCATCGAGCATAAAGGGGAAGGAGAATTAGAGATTAGACAGAATGTGGGGAAATATGGGAACTCAGTGCAGTGCTTTAAGAGTTTGGTAGAGGAAGGTGGTAGAGGAAGGCACATGACAGCAGCTTGCAGCTTGGAAAAAGACATTAGAAAGGTTAAAGGCATAAAAAAAGAGTCAAGCATCCTGTGGTCTACTGGATCTATATTCAACTGTAAGCAGTGCTGCAGACCTACTGCATGTCACCACATGCATCAGGTAGCACCTCACTCACTGTAAAGCATGGAGGCACCATCATACATACCTAATGTCGTCCAACACCGATGGTTAACATGATTTTATATATAAAGCATTTTTAAGTTAGCGGTCCACAATGAGCAAAAAGAAACTATGGAACCAACTTTGTTTTTTTAATCAAGACTTTGGGAAACCCAATGCTTTCACCTATGAGCCTCATACATTTGAGTCACAAAGCTAATTATCCGTTTTTATGGAAAATGTATACCTGGTGATCTTTAACAGCCCAGAAGGTTGTTTAAATGAATAATTTGACACTTTGGAAAATAAATGTGTTTGGTTTCTTGACAAGAGTTAGATATGAAGATTGATACCATTCTTAAATAGTATAAGTAAGATAAATATGTAGCCGGAGTTAGTGGTGCCATACCATTGGTCCGACAGCCCATTATTTCCGAAACCCCAATAGTTTGGAAAACTTCCCATTGGACCAAAAGCCCATTAGTCCAACAGACTGTTATCCCGAAAACAAAAGCCCAATGCTGCGAAGACCTGTTGCTCTGAAAATACACATTCCCCCTAGAGTTTTCTGCCCCTAATATCTTAGTGTATTTTGACATGCAAACGCGAAGATACCACCAAAATGCTTGCTTTTTAGTGCATTTAGTGCATACTAACCCTAACCCAAAAGATGATAATTGGAAGCCTAATTGGAACGCCTAGCCATAAATAATGGCAGTGCGTCCATCACCCATCGATTCAGCACCATGGACAGGGCTGGCAGTCACGGAGCTCCAACAATTCCAGAGTGTGTATTTTTGGAGCAATGGGTCTTTGGAGCAGTGGGTGTTTGTTTTCGGGATAACAGGCCGATGGACTAATGGTCTTTCCATCCAGTGGGACATTTTTCAAACTATTGAGGTTTTGGAATAATAGGTCTTCGGACCAATGGGCAGCAGTTCTCGGGCTAGTGACCAGTTAGCTTAGCTTAGCAGCAGTTTTTTCCAGGCAACCAGTGAAGACTCCAGGAAGTTACTGCCATTGTATTTTCAAATAAAAAGCACATACCATGGAAATCAGTGAGCTTTAGAGGTGCTGGTAGGTGAATTTTGTTACCTTGTGACAGAACCAAGCTAGCTGTTTCCCCCTGTTTCCAGTCTTCATGCTAAGCTCAAAGACTCTAATCTAAAAAATATTCTCTTTGCTGCATGATTAAAATACTTTTTCTTATCCAAATAAAGATGATAATGTGAACCAAAATTTACAAAAAAAATCATATCACTTACATTTTAGCTACCTGGACAGGAAACAGTCACAACTTGAGAAATGGGTTTTGTTTTTTCATCCAGATAGTTAGAAGAGTGTTAAAGGATTCTGTAAATACCTTCAGATCACTGTTGAGTGTTTCAGAGATTGGTATTTATTTTTCATAAAACAGCTAGCTCTGTGACTCAAATGTAATGTTAATACAGGAGAGACAAAAACTGGGGCTAGCTTGGACATGGATCAAATCAAGTCGAACCAGCAGTGGATGTGTCTATGCAAAGATGCTAAAACAAGGTTGATGTGGTCTTCACTTCTCATGCATGATGCAGCCAATACACATAATTCATAAGGACAACAAACTACAAATAAAACATGAAGGAAATCAAGGAATGGCCTGCGTCTGCTCATTCCAGTATAAATGTAAACCTGTTTTTAATTCAGATTGTATTGGCTGCATTACAGATTGTATGTCATGGGATGACAAATTTAGGCAGATTTATTTAAAGGATCAGTGTGAAGGATTTAGTGGCATCTAGTGGTGAGGTTGCAGATTGCAACCAACTGAATAGCCCTCCCCTTCCAAGCGTGTAGGAGAACCTACGGTGGCAGCGAAACTCACAAAAAACACGACAGGCCCTCTCTAGAGCCAGTGTTTTGTTTGTCCATTCTGGGCTACTGTAGAAACATGGCGGTGCAACATGGCATCCTTATTGGAAGAGGACCCGCTCCCTATTTGGACATAAAGGACTCATTGTAAGGTAACAAAAACACAATAATTCTTATTTTCACGTGATTATACCCTAATTTAAACGTACTTAAGAATATTATATTCCATGTATGCCAAGTCAGTTCCACTAAATGCCATTAAATCTGACACACTGGTCCTTTAATGGTTAGGTTGGATTTTGATGTTTCGTGATAGAAGTGGCTCTCCTATCGACTGTCCTGCCAGTGTGGCTCCCATGACAGAAATAGTGAAGACCTCTGGCCGACTTGATGTCGATTTATCTATGAATTTGTTAGTTGGCTAATGTGGAGAATTTTGACTGGGGAAAAAAAAAAACAAATGAGCAGAAGAGGAAGGCTGAGGACAAAAATGAAAACGTAGGAGGGGAGCAGAAGAAAATCAAGACATTTAATGCCAAATGGCAATAATTTCAATGAGGACACTATCAAAGAGATTTATTATGCTATATCTTATTTTTTTCTAATACTTATGTTTAAATTGATCGTGTGGCTTTCAATCTGGTTTATTTCAAGAAAAACATTTTGGCTGGTAACTTTAAAATCTAGTAGCAATATTGGCTGGTGATCAAAAAAGTTATTTTCAAGCCCTGATTACAAACACAGGCTGCATGGCTGTAGGCCATGTTATACAGACCATAACTCAAGATGTTTACAAGTTCTATCAGGTGAGACTCTTGATACCTGTAATGACAAGACCAGTCTCAAAGCAACCATGAACTCAAGGAGTGCATAAAAAGGAAATTCTCATTTTGACAAAGGTTAATTCTTTACTTTGTTTAGCCACCTTCGGTTTTCCAATCTCACCACAAGGTCCATTTAGTAGCTGTTCTGGAGCTTTCAATTGTATCACACCGTCTTCATCAGCAGATGAGAGTGTGTTCAGTTGTCATGGAATTGTAGATGTTCAAATTTCCATTTTTTAAGCACTTCATGGACTTCTCCTCCTTGTTGGCTTAAAGTCAATGTAAAGGAAAATGAGAGATTTTTAAAACAAATTGTACATGTTAGAAAATAATTGCTGAAAATTTGAAGAGACTAAATTATGTAGTACTGAATTGTGGAGTTAGAGCGTTAAACTGTTTTTCACCATTTCTGTGTTCAGGATTTTTTGGGCAGGCCTGAAATGGTGGCTCTTTGATTTAGAGAGGTTACTAGCATGACCCCTCCTTCACTATATAAACACTAGAGTGCATGTACTCTTAGTTACGGGTAGCTTTACAAATTTTCATCAGAGACAATTGTGATTCATTTCGGATAATCCACTGTTACTGGTGAGTGGGGCCATTTTCTCAAGGAGGGGTCTCAAGGAGTTATTTCAAACCCAGCTGAAGCATCTGTTGACGGTCTGAGTCGCCAGCAGCTTCGGCTTGTAAAACATTCAGCGATGTAAAACACGCAACAAAAAACACCACAAGACACCTGTGTAGTTTTTAGGGGTTTAATGGGTGTACGGATTCATTTAAAGGAAGTGATAAACACATACAAAAATACCCTTTCAATACATTTTAGAAACAAACATCTAAATGACCTCTTTTTGTTAAATGTTTCCGAACAGCAAAACATGGGTTGTCTGAAACAGAGTGGTGCAGATTTCATTCAAAAAAGACCTACCTGCTATGAATGCTATTAAAAAAAAGATCACATGGTACAAATATGCAAATATAAATAAAGTGATAAGAAAACCCCCAATAATGAAGAATATGCCTTTTTGAAAAAACTGTTCTCTGTACATTTCGTTGGGGAAACTGATGCTGGAAAAAGAGCCTGTGTCCCTGCGTCCTAACTCTCGCCTTGTTAGTTACACAATGCAGCAGCACATGTTGTATATACTGTATATATCCTCTGTGCTGAAATCCACCACAAAGATGCCCAGCTTCTGACCATAAAGATGGAGGGTTGGGGCCCAAGGCAGGAAAAAAAGTTGTCTCCTGACCCCCCACCTGTGGCCCCAGGAGATGCTTTTTAAGAACCTCCACAGGAGGCGCATAACACCCATATCTAAGGGAATTCCGTCTCTCTCCGACACATAAACAACCATCTATGCATGCACGCTCACACACAGTCAACCACATACACATGCATACACACACAAACCAGCACAACTTGTCAAAAAAGCTTCGAACCATTTTTTTTTTTTTTTTCACAAAGCACCACAAACTCTTTCATGGACATGAAACGCGCTCACAAGCAGGACCTGGCTTCTTCAGGATCAAGCTTCACTAGCCAACAGACCACGGTGAACTGGTGGGGGTGGGGGGGTCAAGCAGTAATCTGAAGAAATTACTTTTTCTTTGTTTAGCCCTCCTGATGGCTGGGTTGTTGACCACATGAGGATAACTTTACATGTTAAACACAGGTACGTACAGTACACGAGAGTCAAGACTGACATTTGAGCACTCTAAACTGTCCTGCACTCATTTGATTCTTTTTTGTGTCTACCACAACTATCTGACATCTAAAGCTTGAACAAACCATGAAAAGTAGGCAGATAATGAATAACTCAACCTTTTCTTTTAATCCAAGACAATATGGTTTTTCCATTGTTTCATACTGATCTTTCCGAGAGCTAAACAATGACTGAGAAGCTTCAGACCCATTTCGTCACTTTCAGAAAACGCCTGACAGTTTCTTGTTGTCGTTAGGATGATTTTCTTGCTCTTACCGGCACCTGAGAAGCACTGCTGTCGCTGGGCGTCTACTACCGTTTCTGTTAAACAAGGATCTGGATAATATGATCACCTACATACACACTGCAAGTCCGATACTAACCTGGAATCCTCTTTGGGTAGTCGTGGTGGTCTAAAGAGTCGTGGTTGTGATTTCCGTCATATCCAAGCAAACCCTCAATAAATCCTCCCTGCAACTGTATCCAAACTTATACGGTGTTTACAAAAAATATTCAGGGCTGGAGACAAATTTTTTTTGGACAAGCAGTAGAGAAAAACAAAAAATTACAATTTTTTAAACTTTTTTTTCACGTTTTTAGATAAAACTACAATAGAATGATCAAAAGACTTAACAGTGATCTTTTGCTTTTTTTTAAGACAAAAAAGTTATGTACATCAACATTTACTGTACAGGTTCCTGTTTGGGAGAAAAGAAAAGAAAAAAGAAAAGAAAAGAAAAAAAAAAAGAAATCAGCATACACCGGAAGTGTGTGTAGCAAGCATCGATAAATGTTCTGGGCTGTTTTAAAACATGTTAACTCGAAAAAAAAGAGGAAAATGAAAAGAACAACAGCTCATTTTCCATCTGTACTGTGTACATATTTAAACACTGAGGGAGAAGACGAGTAAAAAAACTGCCGCTTTAGTTCCCATGTCGGATATCTCCGTAACTGTTGTGTTAAATGCTCTCTGGCTGTGAGTTTGACCGAAGGTGCTGACAACATCTGGTTTGACCAAATCACCTATCCACTGGCAAATCTGTTATCACTGGAGATTTGAGGTGAGGTGTCCATCCTGCTGCTTCACACTTAGGATTGTCCAACCTGAACGCACTCCCCCTCTCCCTGTGTGAAGTCAACTTCTCGGTGTTAGACTTAACAACAAAGCCCCACCTCTGTGTTTTTATGCATTCATCCAGTCTATAGTTGTGTGTTCAAGCTATGTGGATTCTGGCCTTTTCTGTTTCTTTCAGCCTCTTGGCCTGTTCCTCCAGAGATGGAGAGTGGGGTCTCTTGGAGGGCGCTCCGTTCAGTGGGTCGGCTCCTCGGCTCACTAATGTAGGTATGGAGCTGCCGACGGGGGGCACAGTGGGTTTGGATGCAGTATTTTCTACAGAGAGAGACACAAAGACAAAAACACTTGATTAAGATTTTATTTTAATTATTTGAAGTTTAGTTTTAGTCAACAAAAACCAAAGACGTTGTAGTCTTTGTCTTGCATTTTTAAGTCTTCTAAGCTTCTTCTAAGGTTACAGCTCTCACCAACTTTGTACTGTACAGTCACCATGGTCACAGGTGATAGAGTCACAGGTGCAAACGTAATCCTACTAAAAAAAAATTGACAAAGAATGACAAAACAGTGTCATTCTTTGTCAATTTTTTTTTAGTAGGATTACGGTTGCAATTAGTCCATAAATATGTACTGATTACTAATCAGGAGCTACAATAGCTGTGTTTCCATCTAATGTCAAGCCAACTTTAAACAAACTTTTGACATGTCGCAAAAAAGGGAGAAAAAAGAAAAACAGAAAAGAAAATGCAAATCAGGCACGTTTCCATCAGCTGGTTTGGAGTGAATAAACTAGGCTACGGGAAGCCTAGTTTCATCAGGAGTTGGCAGTATAGGTTACGCATGGCTGTAATAAAGAGAGAGGAAGAAGCAGAGGTTGCAAACCAGAAACAAAACCAGTCACCATGGCCATCGACAACAGAAAAATGGAGAGAATTTGTTTCAAATTGGGCAAGTTGTAATTGTTCTTTCATGTCAGCTAGTATTGGCAGCGGAAACAGCTAGTCAGTCATGTGAGTTAAATGTCCGCTACGTCAGAGCTTTTTCGGCAAAGACGTTTCCACCTTCCATTAAGCGCATTAACGCTTTCAAAAAAGGAAAAAAAACACCTCAAGCGAGCGTAAAAATGATTTCACAATTACTTTTGTGTGAAACTGATGAAGTTTTTCTGAATTCCTGTTTCCATCAACCTTTTCTAATGTGATACTTGCAGGTCAGAGAAAAATACTTTGTTTAAAAGGTCATTTGTCCATTTGTTCATCTTTCAAAATATTGTTACGTTATTAATCAAGCCTATTTTGACATGATGAGAACCTTGATGACTTCAGTTTTGAGAACTAGTATGGAAAAAACAAGACACTCACTTGACCCAATGACAGGAATGGACATGCCTTTTTCTTCACTGGTGGGAGGAGCGTCAGTTGTGAGGGTGCCCTCAAACACTGGGGGCTTGGGAGGTGTGATGCTGCACGACATTGAAACAGACGAGCCATGATGAACAATAATTGCAACGGAAATACAATCAAATAACACCAACAGTTTCAACTGCCCTAACGGTGCTGGAAAAACAGCTGAAGCTCACTTGTGGCGGTTCAGGGCCAGTTTAATGGAATTTTTCACAACGCGACAGCTGTTGCTGGCTGGGAGAGGCGAGGAGGCGTCTGGCAGCTCCATGCTGGGAAGTCTCTGAGGTGGGAAAAGGTGACATTTCACAATCCTGTCATTTAACATTTGCTTCAAAGAAACCCATGTCCAGCAGGCAAGGTATGAGATGACCTAATGTTAATTAAAAACCAGAATAAGTTACCTGTGTTCTTGAGGTATCGATGGTTGGAATGGGCTTAGCCTTTGATCCAGAAAGAGTCTAATTAAAGATGAGAGAGACAGAATGTGAAACAGCTGATTTGTTTTGTTAATCTTTACACAAATCTGTCAGACAGAGTTAACACCTACAATGTTGGGTCCTTCTCCATGCATATGGGAGTCAGAGGATGGTGGATATGGCTCTTTGAAAGTAGAGTCATCATTGGACACCACCTGCAGCAAAAACACAGCAAAGTGTCACAAAACAGTCAAATTCCATTAAGTTTAAATCTAACGCCAAATGTATTAAACACACATAACTCCTGCTGTGACTGGAGAACAGCCTGTCTACCTCTGTGTCTTTGTGCCTCTTGGCCAGGTCCTCTTGTGTAGGTGAGTGCGGTCTCTTGGCAGGAGCTCCATTGACGGAGTCCTCCAAGCCGTTGGGCTCCTCTCTGGGGCTGCTAGTGGTGTTGGGCTTCACATTCCCGCTCAGCACTGTGGTGACGGAGCTGCTGGCTGGTGGAGAAGGAGCCTTCGCTTTAACCGGTGGCTCTGCAGAACGCACAAGGTCTATTTATTCACAACAGCTTTTCAAATACAGATAATGTTTTGTGCAATTTGTTTTCACTTTGTTTTACTACTTCACAGATTCCTGCTATATATGATAGTGTAAAAATTAGACTCACTTGAGCCGATGACAGGGATGGACATGCCCTGGTCTGTAGCAGCAGGTGCTGCACTGGGTGCTGGGGAGCCTTCCACAAAAAGCTGCTTGGGAGGGCTGACACTGCAAAATACAGAGTAAAAACAACTTCAGTATATACACTCAGCATCATGTTGGGGATTTGAGCCTGGTCATTGTGAAGATGTGTGTATCATACTTGTCTTCTGTGTCAGACGTGGGCTTGGAGGGTTTGCTGGTTGGGGAGCTAAAGGGAGTCCCTGAGTCTGTGTCTCTGGAGCTGTCCAGGTGACTGCTGTCCAGAGAGATCCTCTTAGAGCTCCCCCCATTAGAGCTACGGTTCAACTCCGCTATGCTCTGCGCAAAAAAAGGGGAGACATTTGGAAAAGGAGGTGAGTGAACCGAGGAAAAAAGAAAAAAACACGAGAGAAAAGACACAATTACCTTTAAATGACATGCACGGTAAAATACCTCACTCACCCTCTTCTTCTTCTGCACCAGTTCAGCAGGAAGGTACTGGTGGAGCTGTTTCTTCTTTACATGTGTTGCTTCAATCTTCATCCCATCCTTCAGCATGTTAATGTTGTTGGCTTGTCTGTACACTGCAGGAGACGTCATGCCATGTTAAGGTTCACTAGTTACTGGCATGAATGTTTGTGTATGATTGACTTTCTTCAGTGCATTGATACTTTCAGACACTTCTTGCAGTCATGCAGTAACAGATTAACTATGCTATATTGTGCTAGTAAGTTATACTTGTGAATTTTGAAAGCTGGCACTGTATTTTTCTGTATCATCTTGAACACAAAGTGATTTTTGTTATGAATCCAGTGAACTAAAGCTGCTGAGTATATACAGCATATGTACCACAGGGCTCGTGCCTCTGTGCACCAGAGCCTTAAGAAACATTGAACACAAACTAAACAAACCAAACATTATCAGTTATTTTTAATTATAGAGGTTATTTTTCGTTATAGCAACACCTACAGTTACAAAAAGGTCTTTTGTTTTAATGTGATTTAATTTCTGGTTTACTAAGAGTTAAAAAAGTTGTGATGCCTGTGATTAAGAAAACACTGATCAATTAAAAAGTTGCTAATAGGACAACAAAAGCTGAAATATTCAGTTACAGTATAAATATC
Source organism: Thunnus albacares (assembly GCF_914725855.1). Classification (NCBI taxonomy): domain Eukaryota; kingdom Metazoa; phylum Chordata; class Actinopteri; order Scombriformes; family Scombridae; genus Thunnus; species Thunnus albacares. The sequence continues at coordinate 5,141,655 of NC_058119.1, forward strand.
AAGTTAATATTTACTATATAGACTTAAATGCACTCACAGTATGCAGTGATGCTGGTAAATGATCAGCACTGCCGCCCATTTTATTCTATGACAGCACTCTCAGAGAACTGTAATATGTAATACGAGGACCTACCAGTGTCTGTGAAGGACTGGATGTCGTATGTCAGGTCAATATTCACACTCTCTGCATTCTCCACTTTCTTGAAGATGATCCCGATGAACCACATGGACACAAAGTCGTTCCTGTTGCAGAAACACATAAGGAACTAAATGAAAATTGCTCCTAGACCAGAGTATTTAACATAGGTTTATGATTTTTTGTGAGCTAGAATCTTTGACAACATGACAGAAGGCTGTTCTTATCTGTCTGTGATATTAGAGCAAGTCAGGCAGGTTGAAATGTCACATCTAAAAAGGACTCTTAAAGCTGCGTTCAAGCATGATAATTAACAGCAGCAGTGACTTCATGACTTCCTGGCTTACACTAGCAGTATTCACACATGTCAAAACCAAACTTTTCCATTCCAATTACTCAAGAAAAACAAAACTTGCTGAATGTGCTTTGTAAAAGGTTTAATGATTAGCAAGGCTTTCCACAAGGCAATGGAGTAGCCAGCCCGTGGGGAAAGTAGCCAGCTAAGGGGGTCAGGGGGCTCTCCCCCACAGAGAAAGCTTTTGGTCATAACAGGCCAAATTTGGTGGACTCTGGCACATTCTAATGCCACTTTTCAATCATTTACACTGATCTTAATTATTGCATATTTTAATGAGTTTACCAACTGTAAACATGTAGTGAATCATTGTAAAGGAGAATTAGGCTTCTTGTGTGTTTTAGCCCACACAGTCTATAAATAGCTATTAATATTTAAAGCCACACCTATTCCTGACTGATCAGAACTTTTAGAATTAAGACTCATGAGACCTTATTTATTATTTTTTATTTATTTATTCATTGACACCTTCAATGTAGGGTTTATCAAGACATGCCACAATGATAGTTAATGTATTGTGTTACCTGAAACATAAATGCACTCTTCAACGAAAATAAACAAGGTTATTTTAAGGGGGGGAACATGTTTTTAATCATATGTCTTATCTAACCTATGTGTTGGTTTTAAATGAAATCAATTATAAAATATATCTATGCCAAAAATAACATGTGAATCACTTGATTCAAATCATGTGAATCTACTGACTCAACTCCTCTACTTCTAGTCACCTTCATCTTCATTTTCATCTTCACTATCATCCTGAGTGGGAGGCTGAGGCACAGCCTACATTTTCCTCATACGACACAAGCCTGTTACTTTGACAACATTGCCTGTTTTGCTGTGTGTTTGCAATGCAGCTTAGAGATGGTCCTGCTGTAAAAAGCTCAGTGTAAATAAAAGATAATTCATTAATCCCTTCGTTCATTGAGACCATATGTGGCGTATATGGAAAATGCAGCACGTTTAAGTGAACTTTTTAATGGTTTCTGCACAATCATCAAGTTGCTGCCACCGGTGTTTTCCAGTGTTTTCTGGTTTTTCTGGTGTTTTCCAGAGTAACCCATCTAATGAGGATGTCCTGTTTGTGCAATCAATGCAACTCTTCATGTGTTTTGTAATCAATTATTTTGCTAAACACTGATAATGACTCTCCACTTGGCAGGACACAACCTCTCACACTCACATTCATATAGAACATGTGGGGGCGGGACTGATACAGACATACGCACGTTTCTCCGTCATCATGCTCGCACTGTTTTGAAGTGGAGACTAGTAGTCGTAAATGTATACGCAAGTGAATCACTACTTGTTAATCAAAACTATTTGATTAGAAACAAAAATATAATTAAGTTGCCAGCTGGACTTAAATGAGTAGTTGGCTGTTTGGCCGGCAGCCAGCCCTTACTGAAAGCTCTAGATTAGTGGGATATGCTTTCTCACTCAGCTGTTTCTATGTGTGGATAAAACTGGACTTACTCATTGCGGTTCTCTTTGGACCCAGGGAAGGACTGTGGGTTGACATGAGCCAGGGTGATGTACTCATTCCTCTCCAGGTTTCCCACCAAAACACGGATCTTGGACTCCACCAGACCAATCCTGAGGGAAAACATCAGAATGCATTCGCAGAAGTGTCACATATATTGTAATACAACTTATCTTCACAGTACTGCAAGACACTTTCCTGACTTCAGAGTTTTTCATTTAGTTATCTTATATCTGTTCCTTTAGAGCATAAATGCAAAAAAATAAATAAATCACTCTTTACTAACAATGAAGAATGGCAGAGAGTTGCTCTCTGGTTTCAAACTATGTGATAACGAGGGCGGTTTTACATTATTTGACCCTGTAGACCTGCTTGAAATCCAGACCTTTGGCACTCACCATTCTAAGTGGTTTTCTTCTGTGGACGCACTGGCAGTCAGAACGATGTAATGCCTGCAGAACAAAACAAAAAATAAACCAAGACTCAAAGTAACGAAGTCAAACAGACTCCCTGCTAAAACACTGTGCCTAAACAGCCATACAAATAAAATGTGTCCTGATTGAACGAATCCCACATACACAAATACAAAATCTATACCCTGGGCCTGGCACCGTTCAAATGTAAAATAACATATTTGGACTCAAGATGGACAGTTTATGCTACTAGCGGCTGATGTCGCCTCACACAGAGAAGAGGAGCGAGCTACAGCTCTGATAACGTCACTTCTTTATCATTTTCAATCTTCAGCCCAAACTGACTATCTGATTTTGCACAGCTCTCTCTGGAGCCACAAAGGCTTTATGTATCTTTTCACATATGCAGTAGTACTCCCCAACACCCAGAAAAAACACTTTTGGTGTTCTTACATTACTGGGAAGTAACAAACTGTAACCTAGAGCTTCCCAAAGACTGAACCTTTCAGAACTTGTAAGGCACAGACGGTCGTTCTGCCTTGCTTTTCTTACAGCAGGACAGATATCATCATTGTTCTTTATTATAAAAAGTCCTTGTCGGTGTGCACATGGAAGTAAAATGATGGTAACTGCTGTGTTGTGTTTGTAGTAGTTGAGATGTTTCGACATATTTGCTTGACCAATCGCAAGCGACAGTACTGTGAGCGTCCTCCACTCCCCTGCGAGTACCTGGAACTTGATTTATTACCACCTCTGGAAGGGTTCTGACATTTATTTAGCTCCTGTAACTCGTCTCCAAAGCGATCGGAGAACAGCGGAAGCAAAAGCAGTTGCCGTTGTCAGAAAGAAATGACAACGGCAACAAGCTCATTTAACGGCCGGTAAGTCTCAGTTATGGAAAAACACAGATGGATGTATAAAATTGATGGAGTTCCCATTTAAGACCATACAACAAAGGAAAACCTTACTCAAACAAGTCTCAATATAAACAGCATTTATTGCAGGCCTACTGTATTAGAATCAATGCATCAATCTAAGTTGTGGGTTGCAATCCATGTCATGCGATTCATGTCATTTTATTGGATAATTCAGCACCGTTTTGATCATTAAAACTCCTGTGTCTGCTGTGCTATACAGTGGAACAGTTCACACTTGACACTCGTGCTCAGGCGACTAATGTAACTCCAAAAGGCAGTAGAAGCTGGCAGAGAACTCAGTTGTAGCACTTGAATAGTGTGGGAGGGACTTTCATAAACAAAATGAGTCGACCAAACTCTGCTGACCACAGTTAGGATGAGTCAAATCTGCCTAAACCAAAAAAGTGAAAACAATAAGTTGGTAGGAAACTTGCTTCATCTGGTTTTAGTTTCAACAGCACAAATACAGTTTGTGGCCTCCAAAAATGTTAATGTCACACAAACAGCTCATTTCCACACATGGATATATTATGATGCTTACTTTTTAAAATGCGTTTTGAAAACACATTTTAAAGAATTATTATCTTGATTCAAAGAGGAAATTACAACTGACGTTTCTGTCAGGATCATACAACTCTACACGCTTTATTGATCTCGCTTTGGTTTATGAAATGTTCTATCCTTCTGACAAAATCAACACCTACTTGTACTTTTGGAAAAAATTGGGTGGCTCAAAGAGCTTGGACCATTCTGCTTTTCCCTGAAGAATCTCATCTGTGACGCTGAGACCTGATCACGTGAGACACAAAGGGACAAAGACATATTAAGCTAAACAATTCAATATTCAACGTGACATTCTGGAGAACATAAACAAAAGGTAGAGGCTCATCTTTACTTTCTACTAACTCTATTTCTATTAATATTTACCACTGTAAATATAGTTGTAAGAGGATCAGAAATGTACCGTTACAACTGCTTTTCACAACACTAAGCCTTTAAGAACTTTACAGAAAGCAGAAATATGCTTATGTATTCATTTTCTCTTAACATTCTTCATTGTGTCACTGTGCAGTTTCAGTCTTTATTACCGTATTTGAACTCCTCGCTCATGATGGTGCGTGTTGACGTGGAGACGTTGTATGTGGAGTTCTGCTGGGGATAGGCAGGTGTGATGATGGGCATCAGGTGGTATCTGTCAGATGGGTTCACCTAAACAAAATAAAAAAAATAAAAAGGGACAGCAAAGGGACCATGATTGGTTGCGATGAGAACTACACTACACCCACCTAACTGCCTGAAGCAAAGCAACTTCACACCCACACGCTCAAGAGGTATCATAAAACCAACAGCATACATCCCTCCCACCCACACACCCACACCCACACACAGGGTACATCCCAGTGCCCTGAATTGTCTCTGCACTTCCCTCATTTGCATGTTTCCTCATGATATTAGTAGAAGAAACTACGTAGGAGATGCAAGGAAGGGGGACAAATAAGACATGCTTCCCTCTCAAATATCATCTCTAGTGATATGTCAGTTACTGATAAAGGCTGCACCACTGGTTCCCCTGTCAGTGGGCTGTAGCTGCTCGGTAGCGTCTTTCTACAGAGTTTGACTTTACACAGAAATTATTAAGAACTGCCCAAACAGAAAAAAAAAGACAGCATTACTCAGTATTAACCCACACAATAAACCTGTATTTAAACTGTGTGGAGCCCACTTAGTTTATTTTACATCACCAACTAATCTCTATTTTTCTCCAGATGCCCGCCATTCTTCAAGATACACTTCCTGCTTTCCCATATGAGAATATACTTTAGATACTAATTACTATTTTGAAGTGAGAATACAGCTGATATTTTGAATAGTTGATGGAAACTAATCACATTACCAGCAGGAAGTCTTTGCCTTCCAGTTATTTGTGTCTACACCGTAAATGCTTCATAGCACACAGAAATAATTAAGCAGCTAAAACATTTAGGACGTTATGTATTATATTGTATGTAAAACTATACTTTCTGCCCAACGCACACAGAGATTGTTGGCTCTGCTTCGACTGCATGGAAATGACACCAATACACAATTAAAATGTGTTTATTGCTGAAGGAACATAACATGATAGCAAATACACCAGCTAGAATATTTGAAATAATGTTTACAGATGAATTACTTTGGGTGATTTTCTGTTATGATAAACATAACGGTAAAAGAAAGAAACTAAAGAAATAAAACAAAGCCCTGGACTAGCAAAAAAGACTGCGTGTAAAAGGTATCTTTAACACATAATTATCAATGATAACTAGCAAACAGCTACACCCAAGTTGGTGCTGTTATTTTCGACGGTATTTTTTTAAAACTTTTTTTGTCGGTTTAAACACAGTCTGCCGTATCAGGTCAGCTGCACTGTCCAATTAACACGCTAACACACTTCATTGAAGGGGTGTGTCCGTCTGATAAAAAGACGTCCACGTAGGAAGTCTTCCTTGCTCCAAGCTGCTCTGGGAAGCCCCCTCCGAGCAGAATTAAGAGTATTGGAACTCATGATGGGGGGGAGGGGGGACCCGATCGATTTCCGGGTCACACGAGGACAGAGGAGCGAGGAGACATGAAATAAGAGAAATGAAATGTACCTGTATCTGTTGAACAGCAACAAACTTTTCACAACTCAGCCCATTAGCTGTGGCCAGATAGTCTTTACTGTTCTTGCACAGCAGTCCATGTAATAAACACAAGTCAAATAATATGATAAACATGTGGTTATACTTACTCTAGGATCCCACACAGGTAAATTCAGATTACTGTCCTCAGGTTGTTTCAATAGCACAGGATTCGGCCACTCCCTGGGAGGGGGAAAAAAATGACAAATGTAGTAAACAAATTTTCAAGCTTTAAATGTTTATTTGTGTAAATGATGAGACAATTTATACTACATCACACAATGCTGTGAAATACTGCCATCAAGTGGATATTAAGAAAAATGAAGTCATAATTAAAGTGTTAGATTCTCACCATTTGGAGAAAACCAAGAAGAACTTGTGGACGAGCGTGGCAGCAACAGCGTTTGGGTAGAGCTGGCAGGTCCTGGCCACCAGCATGGCCCATGACACTCCACCCAGAAACCCCAGCATGTTGGAGTAGATGCCGCGACCTGCAGGCACAGGGTACATTAAAACAAGGCAGTGTGTCGTTTGAACAACGCTGGTGTTATCTACAAGAGGTTTACTGGGTTACAGGAGGTTGGTCATGTGTAAACCAAATTGTGAAGGCATCCATGAGAGATTCATTTAAGAACACCTTAAATCTACTTACGTTTTGCCCACAGTTTGATGGCTCTCAATGTGAGTCTGAAGTTTTCTTTGTTTGGCACTAGATACAAAATTTCATCTGTCACTCGACAGCCTGTAATAAGACAAAACACAAGAATCCTCAACCGCTGTCGGACCACTATTACACAGTATAACTCAGTTCATGTGTAAATTCCAAGGCAGAGAAGGTTTATGTTTCACATGAAGACAAACCACTGTTATACTTGCCACGACTAGCTGCACAAAATGTGATGCAATATTGGCTTATTTTACTTTTTTACTTATTAAATGTCATTCTGGAAAACAGCATCAGGCCTAAGGTCAATATAACCTTTCTACTGTATGTGTACAATCCAACAGAAGCCATGTGGTGTACCATTGAGGCTGCGGATACAACGAATGTCCAAGTTTCTCAGGATGGAGTCCCCCCTTAGGTCCAGGTTGTCTGGAATGGACTGTAAGGCCAGTCTGGCAAAAAGCAGGTCAATCTGTTCAGACACAGACAGAAGAGTCAAAAAGAAAGTAGAGTTTAAAAAAAAAAAAAAAAAAAGTATAAAACACCGTTCATCTACAACATCTTATCCTAGTCAGAGTTGAATTTTCTGAACTTGGTGCTTCTCTGGATCAAATACATGAGGCCCTGAGGTTATACCTACAATACAACAACTATAATATTAGACACAATGAAAGGCATTTTTAAAATCATAAAAAGGTAGATCAGTGCTGCTCAACTCTTGCAGGAATGGCAAATTCTTTGCAATCCACTAGCCAACATCATACAAGCTGGCAGCAGGTCAGTAACTGAGAACCTCTGATGAAGACAAAAAAAAAATACCACTTTGCCCTCAGTAACTTACCTCTATTCCATCAAATTTGAATTTGATCACTGGTACAAAAGCATCCTCGACAGCCTTGAAAAAGCACCAGAAGAGACAACATCAAAAACAAATCTGGGACGAGGCAAAGTCACAAAGTGGCATTATTGTTGTATGAAACAAACACCAAAAGAACAACAAGTGAAAAACAAAATTAAGAACACTGAGCTTGCACACTGTAATGTGTTTCAAAACAGGTAAAGTAATGTCTCCAGCATAGCACTCATTCAGAATGTCACCTACAGTGCAATGAAAATATGTGTAGACCCTTAAGTAACAGCTAAACTAAATTTCAGTGGAACCTCATCAGATTTGTGGGTGCAGTGTGGATACAAATTCAGAAAACTAATATAAAGTTGTTGTTTTTTTTAAGTAGTAAAACTTTCAAGAAATATCACCTAATTATGAAACTTCATTTCCACATAATCAAAGTTTCACAACAAACAAAACTTAAGATGTATTGCACACTTTTAACCATGTGTACTGGTGTTAGTAAATACACACATTGGGAAATTAACAGTTTGCTAGCAGACCTGGCAACACCACAGGCCTGTATGCTGCTCACCTCCTGAGAGTTAACACATTATTACTCTGCTTTATTAATCCTCTACCAACTCAGTAAATGTAACTATCATACAGATGTAATCCAGCAATCCACACCAGTGTTAGGCATACTCCTGCATTCCCAGTACAGTGCACCGTAGAGAGCTGAGTTCTCTCCCAGGAGCAGTGATGTAAGCAGTCTGTTGCTCTTGCATCTTCTACACTGACAGCGTTGCTGCACAGTGTAGTGCAAATGTAATGCTTATTAAGATCTTTTTAAGCCCTCCATCGAGAAAATGTAATACCTTTCTGCAGCAAAACAAATGCACATTAGGGCTGAGCTCCATGTTAGAAATCAATTTGACAATTTTAGTCAGGATATTTTTCAGGGTAAATTTGTATCTCCATATAACAATCATATTTAAAATCACATAAAGTGATCAAATTAATGGCAAATGCAATGAACTGTGTCCCACTGTTACACTTTACATTAGATAAAACTTTAAAAAAGAAAGCATTTTAACATAAAATTTTAATTATTTTGATTTTGACATTGTGTGAAACAATAAGGCTGTTCTGGTCGTTCTCACACCCACAGAGTAAGACTGTACTTAATTCTCCCCACTACGACACATACATCATACAGTATATCTACCTTTCAACCACTTTAAAGCTATAATATGTGACTGTTCCGCATTAAAATGGCTAAAAACGACTAGACGTATATATATATATATATATATATATATATATATATATATATATATATATATATATATATATATATATATATATTTTGTGGAGTTGTGTACTTACATTATCCCACATTTACTTTACCCCAAGTTTCTAACAATTTTCAAACCCAGAGAAATACCCACTTTTAATCAAGGTAACGGTCCGTTTCATTAGGTCACCTGTCAGTGGCGTCATACTCCCTCTACCAGAGTATACGTGCACAAGATGCATACGTCAGCTTTGTGGTTGTCCACAACAAAAGGTATCTTCTAAAGAGTATACACTTACAAGATTATACGTCAGCGTTGTGGTTGTCCGCCACAATGACGTCTACTTAAGAATACACATCTACAAGACAATACGGCGGCGTGGTGGCTGTTTGCCACAATGGCGTCTGCCAAAGAGTATACACATAAAAGACAATACGTCAGCGTTGTGGTTGTCATAAATTGACTTTTATTCAGTTTTAAGCCACATTTTTATGATAAACTTTTTTTTAGATCGTAGCCGTGTTTAACTATATCTTTTAACCAGATTAAAAATTTTCGTCATTTGACGTCTGGATCTTAAGTTATCAGAGAAACAAGCTGAGCAAACGTCAGCAGCCCCTCCCAGACGTCCTGTGCTTACCGAACAGCATCAGAGAAACATTGATTTTTTACGTGAAACTGCTTTATTCAGTGTTTTACCTGTTTTAATTACCGGGTCTGTTTGTTCTGGAGAGGAGGAAACCTCTGAACGATAAACACTGTAATAATCCTAACCCGGAGAAGCTGGTTGATTAACAATGAAGACAATCACTCCCATGATACCTCGCTACTTCACAACGTCATCAAACTACATCTTTTGTTATTGTTTTGATTGAGAGACCCTTAGCGGCAGAAATGACATATTGTGCGTTTATCTCCAGCTAAGACACATATGTTACAGTATATCTATCTTACATTCACATTAACAGCCCATTAAATCTGTAAACTCCAGCTAAGCAGTCACCAAATCAAAAGTCTGCTCCTCTCCTTCATGTTGCCCGCTGCAGCTCCGCATTACAAACATTATTATGGAGATTCTAGCAACTATCAGATATAACAGAGGACTTCGCGTCTCCTCTGAACCCCCCTGGCTAACTGTCTTTAGATGAGCATCATCTGTGCTGTTTTGTGTATATCTTTAATCCTGTTACTTTGGTGAGAGCAGGTGGCCTGCGAGAAACCAATCATCAACATTACATAAAAAAGAAAGAGCTGGACTACACTGAGTCATCACTGAAGACCAAACCATATTAAATAAGAATCCTGTGGGGAGATATTTCTCACACAACTAGGCATCGCCTCAAAATTTAAGACCTAGCATAATTAACAATAAAGCTTTTTTGTGTGAATGATAAAAATGACCTTAAATTCTGAACATCTTATTTAGGACTTTTTTTAAAAAGGAATTGCTGGAACCCTGACTGAAAAACATTTGATTCAACACTGTGACTATTCAAGGCTTAGGAATGAAACAGGGGCTTCCTTCACTGGGAAATGACCAAACATGGTGGTTCCCCTAAATGACTTGTGAGATTTTGGACACTGAAGCCTATACATGAGTTTATTTGTTGTCTTGTGTTTAAATGTCATAATGCCACAGAGACTCACCCTCAGGTCTTTGATCTCTTCGTGCTGTTTCAATTTCTCAAAGAAAGACTGGAAAAAGTCACTTCTTTCTACGTGGCGTGGAGCCACACATAAGGCATCAATATCAGCTCCTGTAATAAACAGTCACTTTGATCAGTGTAATCTGTGTGAGTCAGTAGGTTAAATGATTGTGAGGACTTCAATAAGAATCTGTCAGGTACACAGACGGTTAAAGAGTTCATGTGATAAAACATTATGCATAAACACCTTTGACTGTGAGCTCAAAAGATCATGTCGAGACACTAAAGGGAAAACTGGACTGGAGATAGACAGCGCTACGTCGAGAGTCAAACTGCTGTCCAACTGATAAATCCAGCCGTGCGTTGGACAGTCTCAGCCCACAAAATGACAGGTGTTTAGATATTTATAACAAATAAAACTACACATCAGGGCTGGTTTTGCTCGACACAGATGACCTCTCAATGCAGGCAAAAATGAAGATTTCAAGCATTTCTTTGAAAGACACACACTAATTTTTGTGCACCTTTAACAGTGTATCAGCTTAGCTTTTATACTGTGAATAGGGCTGGGTATCGGTACTCGATACCTTTAGAGGTATTGACTGAAGTAACCCAGTACCAAGAAGTATCGAAACTTCTCCAGTAAAACGATACCTGCATTTAATGTGACGTGTGTTTGGTCTTCTAGAACAGCAGCTACAACCCATAGGGTCTGTGGTGATAATACTTCAATGTACAGTTATTTAATAAATATAGCAAAAATTTGAACACTTTCAAAATGTATTTGTGTAAAAATCATTCAGATGGGGAGGAGTGGTGGCATTTCACGCAACTGAATGCTTCCATTCACATTATCGAATGAAGCAGGAAAAAAAAAAAAAGTAGTTCTACTCTATTGGTATCAATATATCACTTACAGGGTACTGGTATTGGTACTGGTATCATAATTTTTTCAAATGATACCCAGCCCTAACTAAACGATATAGTTATATTCTACAATAAATTAGACATTTTGAAATACTGAACAAACTGAATTAAAGCCACTTTTCATTTGTTTGCTCTTCTCTGCAGTTCACTTTCATATCACAACTGTGATATGAACAGGTTCCAGTTTTAATGGAACACAATGTGGCAGCTCTCACATTCATTTTAATCAGAAGTGAAACAGTGCACAATAAACAGAGCACTGGGAATTGCTCGGGGGTTATAGAGCTGATACCAATCAACTAATAAAACAACTAAATGAGCACAATTACCAACTGTGTAGATTAGTTTAAACATCCGTACTTATTCAGATTAAAGGGAAACACTACTTAGTTTGCTGAAAATTTTTTTTTAATAGCTTAATTTAAAAAAAAAAAATTGTTTCACAACAAACAGCAAAAAACATAGAAATGCATTTTTCAATAATACATGTATCATTCAAATCATTTTCAGTTTCTGATCTTATTCATTGAATTTTACAGCATGTATGTACTACATGTAGATCACATTCCTACTCAAGCCCTCTGTCCATAGCAAGCGTGTTTACTGTTTTTCACACCCCAAAACTGGGCTTTTCAAAAACTCTCTCCAGCTCAGACAAATACGACAATGCTGGCCTCATGCTTTAGTGTGGAGAGAGAAAACTGTGCTTTTCAAAAACAATGACACATGCCTGCTTAGACTAGGTTGAGTGCAGTGGGGTTGTATTGTTATGGAAGCAATTTTCTTTGCCTTTAACCCTCTCTGTCATTTGTTCAGTGGAACGTCAATATAGCAGATCACGTCCTACAGGTGCTGTCATTGATATTTCATGTTGTTAGACAAGCATTAAGTAATGATTTGATTGATACTGTTACCACTATGAGTGAACACATGAATAAAAACAACAACTAGACATACCTTTTGTGTGCACTCCAAGACGGTATGAACCAAATGTAAATATCTTGCCCCCAACACAGCTTATAGCTGATGGTGGAAGGTTCTGAAGAGAGAAACATAGAAAATAAAGTCAGTATGACTTTTTTCCTCTTTATGGCATATCGGCAAGCTTTCAACTGTTTTAGTGTCTTTAATTCATTAGTCACCTTTAATGACTCCATATTGCATCATATACAATTTCACCAATTTAGAAGGCATGACAGAACCTACCTTTAATTCACTGATCTCTGCGATCCATTCTTTAACAAAGTTATTCAACTTCCCAAGAACTGCAAGTCTGAAAAGAGACAACTTGGGTGTAAATAAATAATACATACAAAACATATTAAAAACTTCAGTTGTAAATATGTGCATTCAAGCAACAAGGCATACACATGGAGTGGCACCACAATTAGTAAAATACAGTACTAGATTGCTAAGTTTCTACGAGGGAAGTGCCGATTAAAGTCTACTATACACACCTAAGTACATTAATTTACAGGTGTTTGTGTGTAACCTGTGTACATGCACATGCTGCAATAACTGTATACCACCAAGATAGTCAATAATAGTGTAGAGGTGTATAAAATTTTCTACTGAGCAATTTCTCACCTATGGTTCAATTCCTCTTCATCTTCAAACACCCCAAAAGGCTTCATAGCATCACAGAGCTTCTTGGTGTACTGGTGGTCTATTTCTCGTGGGGGTGCAAGGCTAATGGCAGAGGTGATGCCATAGTGTTTCTGAGGCTGCTGCCCACCAGGCATGGTGCTGTAAGGGAACACGACAAGGTGCAATACATTACATGACAGCTTCTACACAATGACAGTTAACCTTACTACTCTCATTTTTTGCATGTCACAGCTTCTACAAGTCATTCATAAATAATGAAAAATATGTAAACTGACAGTTGGTTACTACGTCAAAGTTCCTTCCACTCAGACATATGTTTTTCTTCTTGTTCCTACAGTTGGATGTTTGAGCTTCACTATGGAGAATGATGCGAGCAGAGTAGACACTAGAAGGCTGTTTTCACATTCATCTGCTGAAAGTGGAAAGTTTCTCTGCGTTGAAAAAACAATTTTAAAGGGGCCTGTGAGGATGACTTGTGACATCACAAATAACTTTGAAGCCAATCCTTGTCCAATATTCAACTTAAACAAGTGTGATGAGGAAACATGAAGCCTCCAGTGCACAAACACTAAAAATGGACTTAACAGTGAAGTAGGAGACATCTTGTATCCAGCAGGAAAACTTAAGAAATCAACAATGTTTACAGATGAATAGATTCTGGATTTTTAATGAGGGAGAAGATGTCATTTTAAGGATGTTAGCGTTATAACAATACCTTTTTTTGTGGAAAAAACATATCAGATACACATTAATGTTCCAAGCAGAGTATTCTTATACGTCTTAATATATGTCTAGAGGGGATCTTTAAGGATAAGACATTTCTCAGCCACAGTGCTGTGTTATTGTTTGCTGTTTTCTGCTCCTCTGCTTACTGTTACCGTGAATCCATGTGTACACACAGCACTGTGCTTAACGTGCATAACCTGGTTAACACATGTATCAATAGTTCTATAGTTGTGTGCAATTCTAAATGTGACAGGCAAATACATCGACATTGCAGAAAGAAGTTAAAATGTGAAAGTATTGCGCCTCAGCTAGCTAGCGAGACGCTACAAACAGAGCCGCTAACAAACTGGCTAATTTAGCAGGTTAGCAAACGTTAGCTGCCTGGTGCGGAAGAATTGGTTTAAATAATGACTCGTTTTCCGGTCCAACCTACTTGAGAGTTGACATTTTCTCAAACAAAAACAAGTGAAATCGTGCAGTTTGTTAGGCTCGTTCACAGTGTAGCTAAGTTACCCAATAGCAAACAAGCGGACTAGCCAGCTAACGGTGGCTGCAGGCCTTGTTTGGTTGTTAGCCTATTCTTTTAGGACTCTCTCAAAACGCGAACAGAAACGTTCACAAGTGGGAAATGTGCCACATGCATGACTCACCTGGACATTTCTTTCATGACACTCTAAAAAGCTTGCTCTGTTTGTCCCGCTGTAACGTTTAACCCGTAAAAAAACTAAGAAAGTCAGCAAGTAGAGATGGTAACAGCCTCGACCTGATTACAACAATGGTCACTTTCCAGAGAGTTCAAACCTGCCACTGAACCGGAATCACTTCTTATAACGTAACGGATCCGTTCGTAACCCTGATAGCACGGTCATGTCTAATTCATTAACAAACCACACGGGGTGTTTGGATGCTATAAACTAAACACGCGTTTAATTGCTGTTAGGACCTTTTTTAAATCAAATCTACAACTGTAAAGGCGTTTGTCAGCAGCACGCTGGGTAACCACCGTCAGAAGAAGCACCGCCCCACCGAGGAAATCACGTGACCACCGGGGCCTGAAGCTGCCGCTCATTTCAGCTGCAACATACCCGCACCTGTCTCACAAGGTGGGTTTCAAGGGGAAAATGCGAGATATATACACTTTATTGAAGAGTTTGAAAATAAGGCAGCATAAAAAATAATGTATAATATGTTAATAAGCGGATACTTAGGGAATATTGACTCAATGTATGAAAGTTAATGTTGTAAACTATGTTTGTAGCTTGTGTTGCACAGTTGTTCAATGTTCAACTGTTCAATTTGTCCATTTACAAATGAAATATTATGGTTAAGTTATTGTAACTGTTATATTTGTATAAAAAAGACTGGAAAATAATGCATGTCATAATGCATTTCAGTGTGTAAAATAAAAAACCTGCATGTCTCAAAATAAACTACTGTGTAGTGTTTATTGAGAACACCTCGCAGAAAAGTAGGATTAATGGATAAAAACATAAAATAAAGGTGTAAAATGAAAACTAAATGAATCAATTACAGATGCATCAATAGGCCTAAAAAAACAAACCCAAAAAACAACTAAAATGTGGAGAGGGTGATAAAGGCTAGCATTTTGAATTGACTAGTTAGTATTTCCACTGTCAATACAATTTTGTAAACACAAAAAAGCCTAATGATATTCTTGCCTTTTTCTCTCAGTGTCTAATGCTTGTGACCTTAGTAGCCTACTTGTGGAGTTAATTCTGTCACAGAAGAACTGGAGCTAATGTGTTGGCTCCACGGTATCCAAAGTATATAATGATCATCTGTAATTCATATATTGGGAAAATACAATCATTTAATTTTCTCGTTTGTCAGAGGATAATATCAGCCAACTGTACACCCCTAGAATAAATTCACTGAAGAATCAGAATTTGTCAGCTAAACTGACAGCAGTCACAGTAAAACAGGCAGAGATTTTCATTATTTAAACAGGAATTGTTAATTATGAATAAATGTCTGTGACGTCTCTCTATCTCTCTCCTATCTACCACTCTTTAGTTCTCTCCTTTTGTTTGTCTTCCAGGAGTGCCAGTGTTAAGAGGTCCATCAGAATTAGTTGTCTGCAGCGGAAGAGGGAGTGGTTTAAGGAGATAAAAGGGCTGCTGTCCTTGGAGGTTCCTCTTTTGCTGAGCAGCCAGGGAGCCTTCCACATGGCCTTCACTTTAGATTAGTTTGCTTTTGTGTTATTTTCCTTTACTACAACCCACACTTCACTCATCCACATATGCTTTACACCACTGACGCCTAACATTCCCATATTTCATTATGAGTTCTTATACTTAGTTTAATAAATACCGTTTTTCACCTTTTATTAGTGTCTCATTTGTTGGAAGTCCTGAGCCAGGTTTGTGACAGAAGGGGGCTCGTCTGGGAACAATGTAATGTTATAATGTCCCACATAATAAATGTATAAATGTATCACCAAATAAAAGCCACTGCTATGTATAAATAATGGAAGGCAGGTATTAACTCCACTGTTTGTTCTTGTTAGCAGCCACATGCTGTCAGTCACATGGTAATAAATAAAAATAGAAGTCATGTGAATATATTTTCCATCCAACACTGTTTGCAAGTTGTCTATCGTGAGCTGAGGTGAGATGTCACTTGTTCCGGTATTTACACTTCCTCCCAATTGGTAGACTTGTTGCTTTATCTGATCTTTGGTTAAACAGCTGCATCTAGTGGGCACTTTAAATAATTACATCTGCTATAATATAACCCCAAATATTGTGGTATTCTCGTTCTCATTTGTCATGTGAATACAGATTAGATTTATATTATATCGCTAAACATGACAACAAATATATACAACATACAGTATAACTATAGGCTATCTTATATTTAATGTATGTATTTAAGGGACATGTTTTAGACTAAATATGACAATTTGTCACAATTGGTCAATGTGCTCTTTTCTCAACTGTGTTTTTATAACCAAACATATCATAAAAATTAGAATTTACATAAAAATATTTATAGTAGGCTGAATAGGTTAAATAAAACAAGTTTAAAATAAGTGCCTTTCTTTAAAAAACCCTCTATTACAGTAATGTTCTCAGCATTTTGTTTATCCAGTGTGTGTATGTTGTCTCACTGGAGTTGCTTTGAGCATGATGACTCTCAAGACCTACATCCTTCTGTCAGACCTCTATGAAGGCTCTCCACAAGAAATCCTAATGAGAACACGTCTGTTGCCAGCTTGGATTTATGACTTTTGCAATGGAGTCTCTTCAGGACAACACTCTGTTACTGATTGTAACTGTAGAGGCAACCTTTCACCGGTCCACAAAACAGAACTCCTCCCCACTTAGCTTACACTGACTTCTGCATTTTGGACTTTCAGCGACAGTCAGATTGTTTAAACTACTCAAAGCTGACTGGTCAGAGTGGCTTATACTGCAGCACAAAGCCTCAAGAGATTTTAATAATGAGCAACAGTCCTCTTCTGGTGAATGTGGAAAATTGGATTGCAGAAAACCAGAATGCTTTCCTGCCACCAGTGTGCAACAAGCTCATGTGAGTAGTCACTTTTACTTTCATATTAGCTACATTGTTAATATGTGGGCAATGGCAGTGCGTTTTCAGGTTGAAAATCTCTGCAAATCACAACAAGGGCGCAATTTTTTATAGTGAAATGAACAACTAATGGATTATACATGACTATATGAAGACATGCAGTGAGCACGTGATTGTCTTTCTCTCTTTTAGGCACTTTTCCCAGTTGAACATAATGTTTGTAGGCGGACCTAATACCAGGAAGGATTACCATATAGAAGAAGGGGAGGAGGTAAAAGAGAAGCACTGATTTATTCTGCATAAAGTTTCACTTCCACCACTGACATGCAAACTTGGCTTAAACTACAAAAATATGAATGACTTGAGCATAACTGAGGCTGTTATTTTATCCTTCAGTGCTTTATTTAACAGTTTTACATTTCCTACAATATCATAACTCCCCACTTCCAGTTCACCACATAATGACTGCCTGTTAAAGCTAAACTCTTCCCCCACTGACCAGGGTAAACTCCAGCACAATGTTGCAATGCTACCGCTATTTGCTTTGCCTGGGTCCTGTTGTTTCTGGCATGCTTTGCTGTCAGTTATTCTGAAGTTTAGTGTCAAAGTATAGAGGGTGGTCAGCTGACATGCAACAGTGGCAATTGAGTAACAAAAAGTTGTAGAAATTTTCTGCACTTCCCTGAATATGTTTTAATCATGTGTGATATTAAAATGATGTGTTGTTATCTGATCTAGTTGACACTATCCTATCCCTCTCTCTATTTCAAATAGCTGTTCTACCAGTTGAAGGGGGACATGTGTCTGAAGGTGATTGAAAATGGCAAACACAAGGATGTACACATCAA
This sequence comes from Thunnus albacares, assembly GCF_914725855.1. Lineage (NCBI taxonomy): Eukaryota > Metazoa > Chordata > Actinopteri > Scombriformes > Scombridae > Thunnus > Thunnus albacares. The sequence continues at coordinate 5,159,717 of NC_058119.1, forward strand.
AGAGGGAGAGGTGAGCTGTTGTATGCTTTAATACACTCCAATACTGGTTTACCCTCTTTGACATGATTGTAGTTCTGCATAATTCATCAAAATATAACATAAAATATATTTCTATACATGCGGTGTGGCAGTACAACATGTTGAAAGATAATTCACCTGTCCCTCATCACTTTAAGGGTTAAGCATTTTTCTCATTTTTGTAAATGAGAATAAGATGCTCTGGTGCAATTTCGTCAGTAAAAATTGGATGATGAACGTTGTTACATTCACACTGTTGCTTTCTGACAGTCTGCATTTCATAACTTTTTCTCCCCATTCTTAGATGTTCCTGCTGCCAGCTCGGATCCCCCACTCCCCCCAGAGACAGGCCAACACTGTGGGACTGGTGGTGGAGAGGAGACGGCTGCTGACTGAGACTGACTGCCTCAGGTTAACTATTGTACCTCCCTCTCTTGTCTTCTCTTGTCTTCTCTTCTCTTGTCTTCTCTTCTCTTCTCTTCTCTTCTCTTCTCTTCTCTTCTCTTCTCTTCTCTTCTCTTCTCTTCTCTTCTCTTCTCTTCTCTTCTCTTCTCTTCTCTCTCTCCTAGGCTACAGGGGCCTTGTAAAACAACTATATGCAATGCAACGTGAACAAAAAGTGTGCACAATATGCAAAATGTAACTTTTAGAAATATGTACAGTGTGACAGGAAAATCACAACAGATTTAGAGAGAAAATTGGAAATTCATGTAAACATGAATTGTGCAATACAAAGACTGCATATTCTCAGAAGTACATGTTACCCAGATAAACCACAGGATTCATGCTTTTAATCAGTGAGTGAGTACAGACATACATGTTAGAGTTGCAGGTCTTTAACAGGCTCAAAGCCAGCTTTAACATTGGAGTGTGTTGGTGCTTTCAGGTACTATGTGGACGGTACAACCAGCATCCTGTTTGAGAAATGGTTCTACTGTCAGGATCTAGGGACACAACTCGTGCCAATAATCAAAGAGTAAGACACATTCTCGCTTCATACACAGCTACATACAGTCCCCATCAGTCTTTATTTGTTTTAACACAGTTTCTTGTTGTTGGATGACTTCTTACTTGCAGGTTCATGGTATCAAAGCAGTACAGAACAGGAAAACCTGACCCAAGTGAGTTATTATGAGATTTCTTGTATTATTTAATCCAGGACCCTGTAAAGTTTCAAATAGTTTCATAATTGTCTTTGGCTGAGCAGATGAAGTCTTCAGGGAGCCTCCGTTCCAGATGAACACCTTGAATGTGATGTCGCCCTTCTGCTTTAAGGACTGGCTGAACAAACAGAAGCCATTCCTGGCCAGCGGCAGGCCCATCGATATGTTTGGAGCTCAGTTTGAGACAGAGGTATGAGGAAACATGTTATCAAATGTGTTTTCAGAGGCAGCAATACAGTTTTAAATTGTTATAATAATAATTGAAACATATATATTCTTCTGTCAAATTTCATTCCGTGACCTTAGGTTTACCTGGAAATATGAAATATGAAAACTGTGAACCCAGTATACAGAGCACTGCATCATGCTGACACTTTAAACTGAAATCATTAAAGGTCTCCTCCAGACATGTTTTAAGACATATAAAAAATACTCTGCTAGGAATAATAATTTGTGTCTCATATGGTTTTTGGCTGGACCAGTCCTATAACCACGGTTGTCTGTGAGTGAGTGACTGAGTGAGTGATGAAGTTACACCATTGGTTAGTCAGCTGAGCGTTGGAGTTTCCCCATTGACTGTTGCTCTTTCGAAATGAACTGGTGCGAGATGATGAAAGTGGACAGCAGTATGACACAGAGTGACTGTGTTTCCTGCTCCGAGCTCTGACGCTCTCAGCTCCGGTGTTAAATGCAGCCAAGTCTGCTAAACTCCTGTTTAAACAGACGCGTACCAGCATCTCTACATATCCTCCTCTACCGTCCAGTGTGATTGACTCTCTGGCTGACGCGCTGTCGGCAGCTGGCAGGAGACGCTCCACTGTGTGTTTGGATTTTATAACTGAACTAATACCAGGACGCAAGTTTTTTATTACTCTGACATTTTCACATCACAAATGATGAACAACAGCATTAAAACACAACAAACAAGTAAAATAAGCAACTCATGTAGGCTGTTATATCAGTCTAGTGTGGGGCGGCTGCTCTGCAGGTGCGCTTGATTTGACTGTAACTGTGGTAACCAGGTGGAGATAAGCCTCCTGAATTTGCACCCAAAATGCTGTCAAATTTCCTCTTAAATGGATCTCTTATGATCCATTTAAGAGGAAATTTGACAGCATTTTGGGAAATGAGTTAAAGTGGTTTTAATTGTAAATTTACCAAATGTAGCAGAATTATCATTAAGGACAGGAGCAGATTTGATGTGCTATAGGTAATGCTGCTTCTTATGATCCTCACAGGCGATGCTGTTTGGACCTGGGTTGACAGAGAAGTCATTACGGCAAAGTGATGTGTGGATTTGGCAACTGGTATGTCCTCTAAATGTGCTGCCTGTTCTCTAGCTCATACTGCCCCAGCAGTGCTTTTAGATGCTGCAGTCCATACATATGGATCCATGCCTGACCCTTTGTTTCCACTTAACCAAACTCTTCTTAAACATCATTTTTCTTCTTCTGCTTTTCTCTCTTTGTCTGTCAGGAGGGATCATCAAGAGTAACTATGAATGAGCAGGAGTTCACTCTTTCTGCAGGAGACAGTTTACTCATTCCTGAACAGAACCAGTAAGTCAATATTAACAATAAACGCTTCCAATCACAAAGGGTATAGCAATTTCCACCCCAAAATATCCCTGTTTGGGTGTAGTTTTAAGGGAAGTGATTTGGCAGTAAAAACATATTTCAAGAATCTGATTTTTACCCTAAAAAATCTTAAATGTCTTCTTCTCCTGTAGGCACCAGTGGCAGAGAGATGAGGGGACTGTTGCTCTGTTTGTGGTTCAAAACCCTGAGCGGAAAAGACCCTGAACTTTCACATACTATACATACAGTATGCTGAATGTGTGGGGAGGAGGACTCCTATCTGCACAAATACAAAATCAAAGTATCAAACTCTAAACAGGACACTCACTATCTGGATCTGGTAGATTGCGTATCATTCCACACAGCAAGTATTGTAAATCATGCCCTCATTTCAGTAAAAGGATTCTGTGATGTGTTAATGATAGTGAACTTTGAGCCTATTGATAAACACCAGAACCTATTGAAACGGCAAACTGCACTTTGTAGTAGTTACTTAAGTTAATTTTGTCACTGCAATATATAATTATTATATTAGCATCTTTATTGTTGAATAAATATAAAAAAATGTGTGATGTGATCATTTATCTTGACACACTTCTTGAAAGTTAATGACCTTTAATTCTTATGATTTTCACCTCTCCTGTTTTTCCCCTGAAGTGTTTATGAGTCAGGCTCATTTATCCACAACCGACTCATATAGCCTCATGTGATTTAGTACATAGATTGTCCCTGGACGTGTACAAGTTGAATAAAAGCTTTAATCAGGTGTTTCATGGATAACTTAGTGTAGAATTATCACTTTCCTTATGTCATCAATGTCAGTTGCATCACAATCACAGCTGTACTGTAGCTGTATAATAATACTACTTGAAACACAAGTTTCAACAAGTTTTGGGAGCAGTCAACTTGTTGTCAAATGATATCTGTTTGTAGCATGCCAAGTTGAGCTTGGTTTTCTTTTATTTCAACACCATAATTCTCAGGGCCTTTTCCAGACAAACCCATAACTGCCTGGGCAAGATTTCAGAGCCTATTTGTGAGATGCAATAGGAGGGATTTTCCACTGAAATATAAAACTGTGTCCCAGTATTGGGTACATGTTGACGAAGCATAGGGGCAGGCTTAATGTAGGTCAAATCCACTGCAAGAAACACACGGATCACTCATCATTGTTGGATATTTGCATACGTGCTTAAACTCACTAAAACCTAAAATGTAACTAGGCTACTTATTCTAGAGCTCAAGGGAGTCAATGTTTTTCCTGTCAATATTTTTACATTTTTTATACCTAAATGTTTAATTGCAAAGTGGTCTTAAATGGCTCTGATTCCTAAAATGACTCTCTTTACACTTTCAGAAGTCGGGTTCTGATAGTTCAGTTCTGCATTCAGTGACAAAACAGTTCAAGCCAATGAAAACAATCTTGTATTTAAAAGAATAGTCTGTCAGTTCAGGGAAATATGTTAATTTGCTTTTTTGCTGAGAGTTATATGGGTAAATCAATGCCACTCTCATGTCTGTGTGTTGAGTGTGGGGTTTGAAGAGGCGGTGGGCTTAGCTTAGTTTAGCAAAAAGACTGAAGAGGGAGGAAACAGCTAGTTAGCGCTGTCAAAAGTTCAAAAATACACAAAAGCAAAAGTGCACTATTAACCAGACAAACAGAAATGTTAAATGACAGTTTGTGATTTTACAGGATTCTACATGCTGGAACTATTTCTCAGGGTGCGACCTCCTGGAGGCAGAGAATCAGAGACTTTGCCAGGAAACTAGCAGACACCTCGTGAAATCATTACGCTCAGCCAAGAAATAGTCCAGCACAACCCCCACTTATAAAACCACAAATTGTTGTTTTTATACTTTGATTTTTATCCATGCTAACTGTTTCCTGTTGCTTCTATAGCTTTGTGCTAAATTAAGCTAACAGTCTCCTGGCTGTAGCTTCATATTTAACAGACAGATATGAGAGCAGTATTGATTTTCCCATCGAACTCTTAGAAAGAAAGCAAATTACTTTATTTCCCAAAATGTCAGACTATTACCATAAAGCAGTCATTCAATCAGTTACAGTACGTGAGAAAAAACACTCACAGATTCAACTACAAATTGTCAAATTTTATATGAGACAGGTCACACAGGTCATTTTTTAAAAACAAAATGTCAAAAACTCACAAAAGAATGATATTATTCCTAAAACATTGTCCATAAAATGCTTTGTGGCTGTTGTTGGAAGCACAGTATTCCACATCACAGTGATATCATTTCAGTTGAGCAGTTTTATCCTCAGAGTGTTCCTGATCACATACTGCTCTGCTATAAAGGCAGCCACAGCCCAGGGTAGTGCATACTCCAGAGTCACCAGCCCTCCCAGGTTGTACCTAAAATCTGAGTAGTCCCAGGGACATGCCCCCAGTAGCGTTAGCCCTGCCCCCCAGCTGAACTCCCATAGGTAGATGAACACAGTGTAGGCTGTCAGACGCAGAGGCAGTGGGTAATGCTGAGCCAGCAGCCAGGCCCTCAGGTTCTCCATGAGGTAGATTGCAGTGGCATACATAGGCAGCGCCCACAGGCTGCTGTGTCCCGCCAGCCTCCTGTCTTGGGTGCTGCACCAGTCCCACACAGCAGTGAAGGCCACCTCACAGAGGCAGCCATGCAACGCGTACACATAGAGACGAGCCAGAGAGGAGAGAGGACGACTGGAGACGCTCCCATGTGGCTCTCCTGGGACGTCACCTTCAACATCTGTCCCTGTCACAAAGAAGCCGAATTACTGTGTGTGTTGGCATGTGGTGAAAGTGACATGTTCTCAAAGACACACATGATGGTACACTTAAAATCATTTCCGCAAAGATTATTTGTAGTTTAGAATAAAAACATGAACATAAGGTGACTTAATTCTATTTGGACAATAGGTATTTCATGTTAAAGCTGCTTAACCTTCACTTCAAATGTAAGTTTAGTGCAGCGGTTACAATGATAAATATCTGAAGAAATGTCTGTTGTTGCCAAATATCTGTTCTTTAATAGATGTCAAGTTAAAACTTGCTCAAGTAAAAGTAAAATTACTGACAATTATTGAAATACAAAACTGTTTCAGTTACAAGTGTGGCACAATCAGTACATTTTTGTCTATTTGAAAGAAATTGTATATTATACATGTCACTGAAAAGTTATGCATGAAAAAAAAGAATGGGTGTCTCTCAGCTGGCCATAATTCATATATCACTGAACACACACACACACACACCCACACACACACACACACACACACACACACACACACACACACACACACACACACACACACATTTTCTCACAGAAAAGCTAATTGGGTAAAGAAAGTGTTTTTTCCGACACATTTTCTTCTGAGAATTTTATTACTTGACACTGTCAATCATAAAATTCTCCCGTCTTTAATAGATATACTAATGAATTTTCAATTTCTCTTTTAGTTCCTTTTAAATCCTTTTACTTCTTAAATTAGTCTCTTTTGGAGAAGACACAGTGTTCCATGTGATATATTAAAAGTCAAATCAAGTCAATTTTATTTGAAATTGCATTACATTTGGACAACTAATATTATTTCGATTTGGAAGAGCAGATCTTTCCTCTAGATTTTCTTTTACCACATTGTAATACCTCCAGTGTGTACCGTTGCCTTCGTCCATTCTCCACACAGCATAGTGTACGTGCTCTAATATGGATTAACAGGCTAATAGCCCGGCTTAGCAAGTTAAAGTCTTGGAAAATCTTCAACAGGTTTTCTCTCTGCACTAGAAAATAGTGTCATCTACAAATGCCAAATCAACTTGACTGTCTCTGTCAATTAATTATTTCTCCTCAAAATAAAATAGAATTAACAGAGGTCCCATAGTTGCATTGAATTCAACTCCATAACTTCATTGACTTCAATTGAGATTAGGATGCATTGTCAATGAATGCCACATCAAGCCTCAAAGTGCAGCTTTCAGTAGTCATTAAACATAATGTAAAAGTGCCATTAACAGTCATAATTCTCACTTAGGTCATTATTACCTTGTGTTCTCCTTGCATTTAGCTTTCTCGCCTCCATCCTTGGACAGCATATGGGTCTCTGTGCCTTTGTAATCCCTCTGCTTCCCTGTGTATGTGTGTGTGTGTGTATGTGTGTGTGTGTAGCTCTTGGGCTAAACATTAAGCTGCTCCATGTTATCAGAGTGAGACAGTGATGTCTCTGTCACAGGCTGAGGCTGCATAACTGTTCTGCACACAGTAAGTGTATTGATGTGTGCTTTCAGAAGGCAAATTTAGGATAGTCATCATGCACAAACTCCATTTATTGCCGTATTGAGTCATGTTTTGGGTCGGCTCGGAGGTTATCAGTGAAACACAGTAGTTGGGTGTGTCAGGGAGGCTGCTCGAAAATATACATAGATGGAAGAACTGACTTGTGATACTCGGTACTGTAAAACATACAAACAATACAGTACATACAGAAATACACACCTTTGACTATTTTAAACTATTTTACAACAGTAATTTTCAACTTTGGCTCCCAGCTTACCCGCATTTGTGATATATTTTGGATATTTCCAAGGTCATACTATTTCCACTACATTCATATTAATCTACAATATTTAAATCTCCTTGTATTCTTTATTTGTTTGTCTGAACAATGTCCAGCTTTCAAGTCTCTTTTTATAATTAAAACAGATGAAGGGAATTCTTAGTGACAAAACACTTGATTGAAAATGTTCTTGATGTTATTTACAACTTCACAAATGGCACAAACATCATCATAATGCTGATTTATATACATGTACCGTATGTATGTTGAAGTCTGCTGGGGTCTGTTTATTGAGATATGTGCCTTTGTGTTTGTATAGCCTCTATGCAAAATATAAGAATTCATTTGCATATTCAAGTTTATTGTTTTTTTGGAATGGGTATACAATAAAACTCTGTCTTCTATATTAATAAATAATCTTTGTGTAAGCAGTGTTATTGTTCATTTTGTTTATTTAAGCAAATGAATGTCTTGGCTACAATAAAGAGTTTTATGATAGCATGAGGATCATTAGTAGTCATTTATCTCTATGTTTAAAAACGAGGATCTCATAAGCACATACAGCAAAGCTTAGAGACACGTGTTCAGAGAGCTGCCAACACACATGAACGCATACTGTATAAAGATGGATGCAGAGTGCTACTTGTACAGTTTCACACATGCACAGCGTAAACTGTTGCCATAAAGTGTCTCTGAGAGCAGATGTCAGTCCTGACATGGTGCCACTGCTGGGTCCTGTGTGTTTGTTTTGTGTGTACTCTAATAAAACAGTTAGATGAATGGTGGACCTCCAGATCAGAGTCCAGCGATTCTAGCAAACACACCTTCTCGGAAAGGGGACTACACCGCCGCATGAAAGTCAGTGACCATAAAGTTATCAAGCTGACAAAGGTCGGACTCTTCACACAGTAGTGAGCCGGGCTGAGTTTTGTGCATGTGTGTACAGTGTGTGTGTCAAATATTGATGCATATTGAGTAACCAAGGAGAGTTTGGTTAGGGAAATTAACAGAAAAACCTTTGCTTGTTTTTGAAAGTCATTTATCAATGTTCAGTCAGTCTGGTACTCTGAATTGAATGCACCCAAATTAAATTTAAAGTAATTTAGAGAGAAGATGACTTGAAATGAGATGGAATGAGTTAGTAAATGGAAAACAACTTAAGACAAGATTAGATGAGATGAAATGATTTGCATGTCCTTACATGTTTTGTAATTTTGTGGTCTATGTATTTACTATGTTTTATGCTTAAGTCTGTGTTCTGTGTTTTACCTGGCTGCAAGATACATTTCCCCTTAGGGGCAATAAAGTTTAAAGTCCCCCTTCACTCAAAAATATATTTTTCTTCTTGTTGCTTCAGTTGGATGTTTGAGCTTCACTGTGCAGAATGATGTATGTGCAGAGTTTGAGAAGACTGTTTTCACTTTCATCTGCTGAAAGTGGAAAGTTTCTCTGTGCTCATTGAAAATGAGCACAGTGGAACAACCATCTCAGAGACACATTATTGCCCCAAGCAGAGTATTTATCTTAATACATGTCTGGAAGGGATCTTTAAGTCAGGAGTTGTCTATGTGCTCGAGATGGCACATGGACACTTCATAAATCACCTAAATGAGTTGAAATAAAGTGCAGTAGATGTGATGAAATGAGGACCAGACAGGGCAGGGCAGATGTCACATAATTTTACAAAGGTCAGGGTCAAGGTCGCAAAGGTCTTCCAAGTGCGTAGGAGAACCCATGGTGGAAAAATCCTCCCTAGATCCAGTGTTTGGTTTGTCGTTTCTGGGCTACTGTAGAAACATGGCAGTGCAACATGGCGGGCTCCATGGAAGAGGACCCGCTCCCTCTGTAGATATAAGAAGCTCATTTTAAGGTAACAAAAACAAAACAATTCTTATTTTCAGCTTATTATACACTATTATACACACATAGCATACAGAAGTGGGCCAGTTCAGGCAATGATGCGGCACTGCTGGCCTTCTTTTGGCATGGAAAATGTGAGCCTTAAATGGCCTGCATGTAAAATAGCGAATATGGCCCAAATATCCAAAATCAAATGTGGGTCTTTTTTTTATAAAGATGTGATGCTTTCAGGTTTGCGTATTTTGGATGTGGGCCAGTTCTGTTTTATCTGTTTTTTTCTTGGTTGAGATACAGCTTGATTGTGGCCCAGATCTGGGAAACAGGAGCTAACCTCCCAAGTGCCATCATTCCATGCAGTACGTGGACCGGATGAAAGTGCCGAAAGTGTCAGGTATGGGCCGAGCTGGGCCACAGCAATTTTGCTACCTGGGATACTTATGAATATTATATTCCATTTCTACCAAGTCTTTTCCACTACATGCCACTAAATCTTACACACAACTGTGATCTCAAATACCAGACATGCTTAATTCACCGCTACTTTTCTCTGGAACCTTCGTCAACCATCATCCTCATGTTATGACAAGCCCTCTGAGAACGCCAGCTTTTATACACAGTGTGGCCACGTAGCCAACGCTGACTTGAGAGAAGGAGTGCAAGCAGGTTTCTTAGGGAGCCAACAAATTTAATACTACAAACGGATACAGGTGAGTAGTGAAATTTCAACTTTTTACCTCTTCTGTATCACATGTTCATTTGAGTTTAAACTCTAGAAAACTTGCGATGGTCATTATCTGTGTATCTTTCACCATTAATGTGCAATATAAAGAATGTTGAACTAGGTTTTGTAGGATATAAATGGATGGGAAAAGGTGAAATTCTTTTGGCATACGATTATACACATTAAATCATATATTGTAACGGTTCTAAAAGAACATGTTCTGGCTGACATGTCCCTCTTATTTTTCACTTAAAAATTAAAGCACTGCTTTATCATGTATAGAAAGTTTAGATTAAAAGCAAAGCTTGACATTTTGCAGATAATTCGATGAGCGGTTTGATAGCACTCTCATATTTGTCTGTCACTGACTATGCAGATCAATATCTTGTTTTATATCTCAAAATATATCTTGTTAACCTAACAAGATATATAGTGTTGACTGATGAGCTATGGAGGCACTGGTAGGTGGCCAGGCTAGTGGTTTCCCCTTGTTTCCAGTCTTTATACTAAGCTAAGCTAACTGGATGCTGGCTGAAGCTTCATGTTTAGTGAAGAAACATGAAAGTGGTATCGATCTTCTCATCTAACTCCTATGAAAGGGAAAGGGAGTGGGAGGGGTGTTCAGTTGGTTGCAATCTGCAACCTCACTGCCAGATGCCTCTAAATCCTACACATTGGTGCTTCAACTATTTGGGCCATGTAATATTGAGGTCTATAATACTTTTCTCTGTCCTTCTGTCCTCTTCAAGTTTCTGCTGAAAGATCTGCTGAAAAAGGAGCAAAAACTTGAGAGATCAGACTGCATTTACTGGTGAAATGGCTTCTGCTGGTATCCCCGAGGTGATGAATGAAACCACTTTCTTTCACTGCAAACCTGACCAATATGGAACATCGACTGCGCTGATTTTCATGATCATTGAGATGATAGTGGGCTTGCCAGGCAACATAGCAGCCATGTGGATTTTTTATTTCCACATGAAGTTCTGGAAACCCCACACTCTCTATCTCTTTAATCTGGTTCTAGCTGACTTCCTGCTCCTCATCAGCGTGCCTTTCCGTATCGACACTCACCTGAATGGGGACAATTGGGTGTTTGGACAGGTCTGGTGCCGCATCAACCTCTTCATGCTGTCTGTCAATCGCTCTGCTAGTATTGCATTCATGACAACTGTGGCACTGGATCGTTACTTTAAGGTGATCCACCCACATCATAGCATCAGCCGTATGACCTTAACTCAGGCAGGGAAGATTGCAGGCCTGATCTGGATTTTGGTGATTGCCCTTCGGATTCCGCTGTTGACCATCAACCTCCTGCACCAGCATGACAACCTTGCCCTGTGTCGCAGCTTTAGCTCTTACGAAGTACCTCCTTTGGTGATAAAGGTGCACTATGTGGCCTACATTGCAGAGTTCTTCCTGCCCTGGTTCATGTTGCTGTTCTGCTCGGTCCGGATTACCAGCTACCTGCGCCAACGGCAGATGAACCAGCAGAAGAGCATGTGGAGAGCCATCCTAGCAATAGGGGTGATCAGTTTGGTGTTTACCATCTGCTTCCTGCCAGCTATAGTCACAGGCCTGGGTGGGATTTACATCAAGATGTTCTATCCCGAGGACTGCACATCCTACACACGGATCACCCAGCTCTTTATGGTGTCTATCAGCTTCACCTATCTGAACAGCGCATTGGACCCTGTCATCTACTGTTTCTCCAGCTCCATGTATCGTGACGCCCTCAGGAGCTCCATGAGTCACCTGTGCTTTGTGAAGAAGAATGTCAGACCAACAAGCAGCGTTGCCAATAACTGCTGAAAGGTGACTGAATTATCTATAGCCCCCTTTCTTGTAAGGGTTTATCTCTAGACAATAGACAAGTCAGTGAGAGTCAGTGTTATCAAGATTATTTCATGGAGGAGTTTTGTTTTAGACTACTGAAAATAAATGCTTCAATAAAATACTATATACATTATATTTCAATGGATGCAGACAGAAAGTCACCTAGAAAAAGATGAAATCAGTCAACCCTTGTGTGTTGTCTACTAAAGATACTACTGGACTTTGGGATGGGACTTTGTATAAGTCAGTGATGCCTCTCACCCACCTACACACTCAGTCACTTAGCTGCACTTTTCTTTTACTCACTCACTCACTCACTGATATTCACTGACCAACTCCCTCACTCAGTCATGCACTCATAGTGACTGACATTCACTCAGTCACTTTCTCAGTCATTCATTCACTACAAACTCTTATAAATACACACTTAACTTGGACAGTTACAGCTTGCATTAGAGGAGTATGTTAATATTTTTATAATGTTTTATGTCTTTATTTGTGTACACTGTTCAGACAGTCTGCATTACTTGTTTAAGTATTTACTTTTTAAATGACTGAAATGCAGGTTTAATTACCTGAATGAGTTTGATGCATTGCTTTTTTTTTATTACTTTCTATTTCTGTACACATGTTTAGCATCTTCATTTAAAATGTTAATAAAGTGAGACAGTTGTATCTTAACATTTTAAGACACAATTCAAATGGCTATGGTTATTCACTGTTGTAAATACTGTAAGTGAGTAATATCAAGTCGCAAGGTTAGGAAAAAAATACTTTAAAAGTTTAACAAAACTGATTGTACTCCTCAATGCTAGCAGTCAATTACTTAATAGTGTGTTGAGTAGCATGTTGTACATATTGCAGTTTACAGTAAAAATCTGTAATTGTACCTCTTGTGAAAAAAGTGCAAATTAACAGTAATGAATTGCAATCCTTTTGGCAGTATTTTACTGTAAAAGTAGAAAATAACAGTTGTATGCTGTATTTATAAAAACAGCAACAAACTGTTAATTTCAGCAACAGCAAGACACCACTAATTATAAAGTAAATTAATGGCAACCCTGCTGCCTGTTTTGTTTTTTTTTTACCATTTTTTGACAGAAAAATCTTTAACAGTGTACATTACTACTCTGAAGGCAACCTAGTAGCCCAATGGAGACTTTATGATGCTGGACTCATTGACTGAAACGGAGTTGCACCATTGTGTGGCAACAACAGACAACACTAATGGTGGCACTGAACAAAAAAATCAGTTGTTTAAAACGGCATGAAAAACAAGTTTGTTCTCCTATAGTTCATCATTTTATTTTATTTTACATATTTGAGATGACTGGTTGATTAGTTTGGAGGAAGTGTGTCTTATCAAAGGCTTAGAGCACTAAATGCTATCTCACTGCTGAAATATTCAAACTATACGTATGTGGGAGTGACATTAACATGAGAAAATACAGTGAGAGCTGTATTCAGAGAGCTATTCAATATTTATCCTTAAAACTGTATAATATGGATGTGAGCACAAATAAAAGCAGCAAAATGTGAACATGGGTTGATCTGTTGGCACTGATTGTATCTATTTGTTTCCATACACAGTAAAAGATTTACTAGTGTAATTCTCACATGTATTTCTGATAATGAATGGATACAATTTTCACGATATGCTACAAAATATTTATCAAAGAGGAAAAACAAATGCATAGCTCTTACAATACAATACAATCTCATTAGCACTTCTGTCGTTTGGCTTTCAGAGTGTGGAGACCCTTCATTTTACATGTTATTAATTATGCCATATTTAATATGCACCTATGCACAGTGACATAACACAACTGTTTTCTTGCCATGTAATTGTTTTTCTATCCCATCTCTAAAGAAATGACTCCACAGAAGTTATTCTGTGAATTGTGGTTCTCGTTTACAACACAAAACAAATTTGCCTCAATCTTTTCAAAAAGATTCCTCAAAAAGCTGCATCAGGGGCCTATAGATTCCAATCCAATCAAGGAATCACAATAATTATACACAATTAATATTGATGTTAGTATTAAAGGAATAGTTAGTGTTATTAATGACAACTTATCGTGATATGCTAATCTAAAACTGTTTTTTACACATGCAACCATGCAGGTCACTTGTAGTAATCATGCATTACTATACATTCATGCACTTACAGCTGGATCATGGATGCCTACAACAGTAAGACTACAAAAAACACATTATTTGATAAACATGTATAAAAGGGAGGAAGATATTGATTAAAGGTAAGATTTTCCATGTAAATATTTACAAAAAAGTTAATAAGTAGTCAGTTAGTTAATAAATAGATAGTTTACTATCTTCTTAGTGGATATTCTGTTCAGGTCATTGCAGATCAATATAACACCATGTACACATTAACAACACAATGTAACGTACAATGCGTCCACACAGGTACAATCTGTACAGTGAAAATATTTGAAATGGACCACAGTGTAACACAATATGGCAGTATACCAGTAAAAATAGGTTGATAAACAAGAGACAGATAGACAATGGCTGGACATTAAGCACAGAATTGTACCAGAAACACCATAATGATGTTAATTACAGAAAGAAATGAAATGCTGAACACATAAAAACACATAAAAACAACACATGAAACACATAAACATTGTTATCATGTCCATCCCAATCTTCCTATCCCCTTTAAAATTAAGCTTACAGTGAATAGTCTAAACAGAGAACATGAATGTGGCGTCTCAGAATGTCTGTATCAAAATTCACATTATCTGCTACCATTAGAGAACAGCTGCTGTCCTCTGTAATTGTTGGGTGTTACTAAACTATTACCAATTTGTCTAAGATTATGATGAGAGTTGTTGTTGTTATTTGGTTTAGTGCATTATCAATGTACTTTTAATTAATTTAATTGAACCTGTCCCAATATCAATAAAACTACATTAGGCTGTGCTACTTGTTGGACATTTAATTGGGCTAGATATGATATTGTGCCTAAAAACACCTTTCATCTGCTGGTAATGAGGAGGAAGGCACACCAGAAAACTATGGGTAACAGTTTGCTATATTTGCCACTCTACATTTAAACAACGGTTGAATGACCGTAAAGACATTTGTTTTGTGATTTTTTTTTTATTGCGTGCAGGTAAACAAGAGGTTCAGTATTGCAACATTTGGGTATCACAGGTGCACATTATCATAAAATGATAGGTAATATGAGTTTTTCTTTCTCCATCACTTTATTTAAAGAAAGCATCACTTGCAATGTGTGTGAAACAATTTGGCATCATAATGAAATAAAGATAACATAAAAGACATGACTTCACTTTGAGTTTGTCGATACCGTCAACAAGGTAAGAGGACAAATGGTAAATAGTACTAATAAATAAATAGATAGAAAGTAACTTATCAGAAAAGGTAGGCAATAAAATCAGATTTCTTTCAAAAGTCTTGGAGCGTAATAACTGTATGAGCACATTTCTTATTGTTTATAACTTGGATAAACTCAAAATACTTTCTAGACCTCCAGACTTATGGATGTGAAATTTTCCCGGTAAAATTAATAAACTGACAGTCTGGTTTTTGTTTTCATAGTATAATATTACATCCTTGGCTTCCTGCTTAATTGAATGGTTGGATTGAGTGTCAGAATAATCCTCAATTTTTTCCTCCAGAATCCTGATGTGTACTGACATCCATAAAAAAGATGTTAGGTTGTCTTCTTCATTTTTACAAAAATCACATTTGTTATTGATATCCACAAATCTTAAGATGAATATAAGTAGTGTGAATGTTTCCTCGTGTGTCTGTGGTGCATGACGTCATTGACCCATCCTCGTGACCTGAGCTCGACAGCCAGCTGGTAAGCAGCGCCGCTCTGTGCTCGGTTTCATTAGCAAGACGCAGGGTCCTGGAGGTCATGAAAAGTCCCAGCCGACACATTATTTGGCCATAAATTCAAATTTGGGTCCATAGTGACATCGTTTGTATTATTTTGTGTGCCCTAAATGGCACTGCGTGTTAGAAAGTAGCTGTCATTTCACCATTATTCGTTGAGCCTACCGTTGTGGTTTCATACTTTCATCTCAAATATAAACGTTTGTGAGTAGCTTTAGTAACAGCGTCATCAAATAAATTCAGACAGACGACACAGGAACAATTGATTAGATGTTGCTTGTTTATAAACTGAACTGCGGCTGGCTTGTAGTGAGCTCCAGTGGCGCAATCGGTTAGCGCGCGGTACTTATATGACAGTACACTGTAGAGCAATGCCGAGGTTGTGAGTTCGAGCCTCACCTGGAGCAGTCTTTTGATAGCGATCTATCGCATATTTATGTGAATTCATTTCGTTTTGTTGAAAAAAGATATAAATCCTATTCACATCGGGATTCTCGTCGCATCTCTTTGTGACCATTGAAGCTCGTAACGAGAACAAGAACAATGATACAGCTTTAAATGTAACGTAACTGGGAACCCTTACACATAAACCACGAGTCAACAGGAATATTACAGTTACATCATAGAACCATACCAAATACCATAAAACAGGCTACAGTAAGATCTCTTAAATTCACTTATAGACACACAAAAGTCTACACAGAGAATTTATCTAAGCATATAGGGAGGCATTAGAATATATTTGCATTATCTGATGTGATGTTTTTTATACCAACAAAGACACATTATGTCATTTATATACATATTTTGGGACAAACTTGACAAAAACATCATGGAAATGGTGGCAACAAAGCAGGTAAGCATTATTATTTGAGTACAGACTACAGACTGAAATAGTATTCCAGCTTCGCGGTCAGCAGGGGGCAGCATCTCTCCATCTCTGCACAGACTCAGGCTTAAAAAGGGAAGTACAGTTACACTTACAGTAGGCTATAAGCTGACTTCATATTGTATCATATAATAATCATTTGTTTAAAGTGGATGTCAAATTTTACATCTTGCATGATGTGAAATTTAATTTCACAAGTAATTTAAATTGTTATAAATTCTCAAATCATGCCCACAGCAAATCCTTAAAATCATAGATTTTTAAGTCAAGATTTTTTTTTCTTTGTATTGTAAATTTTGAGGTTAAGAGTTCAATCATTCCACATCTGCTTTTCTCTGGTCTTAAACAGTTTTCCAGAGACTCAGTTTAACTCTTGGACCATTTCATTTCATTAGTGTAGCAGTATAGCATATGGTCACATTCCTCTTATAAACATCAATAACTTGGTTTAACAGTCACGGAATGAAAATATTAGTTCACATGCCAGTGATTAGATTGTGAGTCAGTGTGAGTGAAAAGTGTTAATTATGTTCAATGAATTGTCATTGACTTGGCAGTTTACTGTCCTGCCAGTAGGGGTCGTTGCTGTCCACTGTTTGAGCCCGCTGCTCTTTCCCTCCTGATGCAGATGAGAATGCTTGAATATGACTGGCTGTGTCTCCTGTTTGAATGAAAACAGTTGGTCCGGTTGTGATCTTCCCACTTCTGCACTCCCTGTAGTCTCTCTGCTCATTTTACACATGCAGCTACATTTGACATGAGCTGACTTTATTATCCAGTGGGAGCAAGGACACTGTAGGGATCACTTCACATCTGCACTCATGGATGTCTGTGTATGTTGTTTGTGTGTGTTTATGAAGATGTGCCTTTAGTAGGTGCAGCTTCAGTCAAACAGAACAAGGAATTGCACTCATTCTGTTGCTCCTGCATATATGAAAGTTAAAGAGGTAAAACTATTTTTTCCTCTTGCCACACTGCCAAGAGGGTAGAGTATGAGTAAAGCTCTGGAGATGTGATTTTTGTGTATGTATTTATGTTTGAATTGAAAGTTGGATAATATGGGGCGTAGGTGTTCAACTATGATGCAAACCTCAGTTCAAAACAAACACACACACGCACATTGATTTCAACAGTGTTAACCTCATGATGAATGAGTCAGATGCCTATCATTGACTGTCACAAGCGCAAGAACAGGGCTAATGTAGAAAACAGGGTGTGCTGAGGGACTTGAACTTGCTCCATTATGATCACTTGAGGCCAGATGCAATGAGCATGAGATCACCAGATTACAAAAAAAGTTGGGACATGTGTGTGTGTTCGGGTTGGAAAGAGTACTGGATTACTCTTTCAAGTAAGGCATATTTAGTTTATTGAAGTGTGGGAGGGAAACTCATAAAAACTACTCAGAACATTTCCCACCTGATCCAACAAACACATGCTGTAATTTTTCTTTAATTTTCATCACAGTCCCTATCATCACTGCACTATACCTGCCTGTCCAAACATCTGCAGGAGAGTCTTTTCATTCTACCAGTGTTGTCTTTTCTCCCCCTCCTTCAATGGAGGGATGATGTATTATTGTGTGCTCACTGTAGAATAAATGTACTATGCAGTGACAGAACAATGGTGACTAAAGTATAAACTGCAATCAGTTGTCATTGTAAGGTAACTACTATGTTACAGGAAATGTGATGAAGAGAAAAATCAGATAAAAGACAGAACTTAGCAGTGCTAAAGCTACATGCTAAGTCATTTTAATTGAAGCTCGTAACTCTTGGAGCATTTACAAGAATGTTGTATGCACCTACTATCACACAAAAATGTAAGCATGCATGGAGCTGCTGTCTCTCAACATAGCTCATGCAAAAGTATCAGCATGGAATCTTCTGTCTCAGTGTAGCATAGCTAAATCTAAGAACACTACATCTATATGAATGTTTTGTGTCTATTCCTGTTACCGTCACGTGTCGAGAATTTTTCCAGGTCACTTTTTGTCTCAAGTCCAAACAATGTCTTGGTGACATTGGTGTCTCACGTAAAAAGTAACAGGACAGTGCATGGTGTACTAACAGTTTACCAGTATACACTGTGCATCTTTTTTGTTTTGTTTCGCTTATGTCAGAACAACCTGTGCAGCAATATTAGATCAGAGGTTAGTATTGTTTATACAGTAAGGTTCATATCAACCATCACATTCCACTTGGGACACATTTTGTCTGTCTGAGCATGATGTGGGTCATCATGTTATTAGCTGTGCAATAGCTTTGGTTTGTTATGATTTGAATATACAGCTCACCGACCTGTTTCACTCCAATGGAGAGGTTGATCAGGGTGTGTAGGCATGAGTATGAGTGGTAGTGTAATTAAAATAGTGAAATTGTGATTGCATTGGGAATGGGAATGTAGGAGTGGCTGAGAGTGTGTGATGATGAGAAAGAAAAATACAGACAGTGTATGTGATGGAGAGACCTGAGAATAAACAGAGCTTGAAGGCACCATAACGGTGAGTGTAGGTGTTGTGGCAAGGCCTGTTCCTCTATCTCTGCCCTGATCTGGCCTGCAGCATTAATCACCTCCTCTCATTACCCAGCCATCTTCATGCACACACTTGCATGCACACACACCACTGCAAAGGACCGCAAGTAAGTGTTGTTTTTTTTTATCAAATACATGCAACAACTCTTTTGCAGGCTGCAACTGGTGACAGGTTGACCTATGTCAAACTCTAATGTTGATTTTCGGTGTTTTGAAAGTCATCCTGCAAGAGTATATTAAGATCTTTAGATCTAAACCAGCCTCCAACATGTTACAAACCATGCGGCTATGTGTCACAAGCTATAATTCACATCTGTCTTTGGTTAGGACTGAGTGTTCGCTCACTATCTAGCTGTCTGACAGCTCCCAGGCCCAGCTGTTATGTATTGTGGCCCATGGGCTCTGGTCATTACGTGTGAAGGTATAATTATTATCATTATTGTTTTTTTTGTTTTTTTGTTCTTCCACTGCTCTCTTAAGCCTGGGGCCACTTCAGTGATGAAGCGCCTGTCAAGTTGCCAAAAGGAAGTGATGTCATTCTGCCTGGCCGCACACCAGCAAACTCTGAGGTCAAAGGTGTGTCTTGACAGAAGGGGAGATGTGTGTGTGTGTGTATGTGTGTGTGTGTGTGTGTCTGTGTGTCTGTGTGTGAGTTTTTGTGTGCGTGTTTGGGACATAACCTACGGCCAGGGAGGGTTATTGAGTTTCGATGAAGATGTGAGATAATATTTTGTTCTTAGGCAGCCAATTATGTGACTGTTCTTCATGGGATATGTGTGAATTTTGGGGTCATCTGGTGAAGAATTCCCAGATGTGCCATTTACATTTTTTTAACCTACACTTTCTCAAGGTAAGCCGTGAATGTCGCTCACACTTCATCACCATCATCTTTCATCTTTAGCAGCAATTGTTCAGGAAATCTTAGTGTGTGTGTGTGTGTGTGTGTGTGTGTGTTTGGGAGGGGGAGGAGAGTGTTGCACTGAAAGTAGCACCATGATAAAGCAACGCTATGGGCTGTGATCATGTCGCTACATAAAATGAAATTTAATCCAAGAAGTTCAGTTTGAAAGCTCATCAGACACACTGCACAGCAGTACAAAAGCTTTATAGGTATATATACACACTTTGGTGTGTTCAGACTTTTGACTCGTTCTGTAGTTCATATGAATTAGTCTACATCAAAGGAGAAGTCCTTCCAATTTTTCTGGATTTACACTGTTTTTCTTTCATTGGTCACAGAAGGAAACTAATATATGTCCTATTCAAATGAATAACTGATGTTAGGCAAATTACTTGAAAAATGTAATACCTTACATATTACATATTACTCATTAAAAAGTAATAACAATACTTAACTGTCTACTCAACAGCAAAAGTAATCAGTTAATTACTTGTTACTTAACTTGCAGTTCTCAGCCATCAGCTCCATTAAAGGTGCCTTCAGAGCCTCCACACCCACGTTACATCATCCTCATTTAACTTGTGTAGAAAAGCAATACGAGACGTTGTGTTTTAACAAGCAGCCAGTCTGCAGCAGTGACTACATGAAAAGTCTCATCCTGTCAGTCAAGCTGCATTGTTCTCACAGCTTACAACTCTAACCACATCCCCATACCTCCATCCGCCACAAGCTAGCACGTACCGGACCAGTCTGTCCAATGAAAATACAGAGACCAAACTGATATCAACCCTCCATCAAACTACCTGTAAGATGGCAAACAAGTTGTAATTACTGAATTTCAAATTGTAATCTCTTGCACTAGTTGTTACTAAAAAAAGTTGTTACAAAAAAAACGTGTTACTGTGTTTTGTGGTGTGGTAATGCTTTTTACCATGACGCACTACAGAGAAGTTTCCAGGTTTGTGTGTGTTTACCTGTTGTTTGGTGAAGCATGGTAATACAATACAGACATGCATACAGTACATGTATGCTTGTCTGTATTAAATATTATATATGTATGTTTAAGGGGTAAATAAAGGTCACAACACTGGCTTTGTTAAGTTCTGAAAGAAAGTAAAAGTAAATGAAAGGTTGCTGGTTGCTGTAATTTGTGCTGTGCGTTCTCACTCAGGAGTAATGAAAAGTGAGCACAGCAGCAGGTGGCAGCTGGAAACTTTTTTCATGTACTGAGCACTGTGCTCAGCCCAAAGAGCCAGATGCACTTAAGAAGTGGAGTGTCTACAAGTGCATGTGTGTCGAGGACAAGGGTGTGTAAGGCCAGTTGGCTGTCTTCCCTGCTGCACCACCTTAAGCTAATTAAACATCCCTCCAACAGCCTGGCTACTTTGCCAACTCCAATCACACACACATACGTATACACACACACAAACACAGTCTTCCTGGAAATTACAGTGGATTTAAGGGATTTGCAGTACTTCACTCTTCATTTACAGTCTCTTGGGTCAGATATGCAACTTGTTGTATGAGTCAGTGTCTGTGTGAGTGTATTGTATAGGTGCACATGAATGTACTCTTTTCCCTTGTTTTATAGCCAGGAAACTTGTGCTTAAAACTTTATAACAAACTATTGCAGTTTCCCATAACTTCCAGGAAACTTGGACTTATAACCCCCTAACTACTGCAACTTCCTATATCTTCACAGCAAGTTTTAAGGCTTTCATTTGTCAAAGGAAAAAACAACATGGGGAGTATTATCATCCAGGCCAGAGATTTTGTTTAAATCCCAGCCTCCGCCCCTCTCCTCTGGCCCGGGATTCTGGCCTAGCGGGGCCTGGTGAACGACCACATCCTCCACTGCATGCATGCCCATCCAGATAGATGTCACAAATAATGGGGGGAGCGCTGGGAGATTGTTTGATTTATGTGTGCGCAGGGCCTTCTGGAAGAGGAAGAGTGTGTGACCTGATGGAGGGCCAGAATCTCTAAAAGGGTCCTTCCTGAGAGTCTGAGCCAAGCAGCATTCTTGGCTGGATTGACCTGAACTCATCAGAGGGAGACAGAAAGAGAGAGGAGAGTTTTTATATGTTGTTAATACCAGTGTGTATTTATCTTGCTTTCACAGTTGTCTCCTTTACTGTTGCTGTCTTTTCCCATGAACAGTTATACAGCTTGCATGCGCAGATAAACACACATAAGTTTCACATCTCTGAATTTGATCATTGTAGTTTGAAACATCTGCTTCTTCTATAATAGACACTGAAATAAACACACCCTCGCTCAAACACATGCATGCACTAGCCTCCGGACACCATGACTTGTGTATTTGCTGCTTTGTTGCTACGACAAACACCATAATCTTCATTTTGGCATGAGCCAGGTGCGTTTCATAAATCCTCCAAATACTTAATATGGACCCAATGATTTATAATGCGTCCATTGTGTCTGTTTTGCTCACTGCGTAACAATCACAGTATGAGTCAGATATGGATTGTATAAATAACAGAATTGTGACCTTTGGAAGCCGGCTGTCTGATCCTCTGCCAGTGTGATTGTGTGCTCTACCTGCATGGCCAGCTTAACGTCACTGCGGCCGGAAAATGAGGGTCTGATTAGTGTTAGTTTTTAGTGCATCAGAGAGAATGTGTACATGTGTAGCTGCTTGTGTATTTGTGTTTGTCTAGGCAAAGACGCTTGGCGTGTGTGAGCATATTTCAACATGTTTTTTAATGAATGAATGCGTAACCTTTTCTTTCTAGTGTTTCTATTAGTGTGTTTGTGTATCAAAAATGACAGCATGTCCTGACTATTTGGTGTATAAACTTGCCTGTGTGCAGTGTTACTGTAAAAAATGTACAACTGTTGAGTGCTACAAATTAATATAAAAATGATATGACAATTGATATGAGCACGTTCTCTTAGACATACAGTATATTTGTTTTGATTTTTGATTACACTAAACAAATAAGAAGCTTTAGGAAATTATGATTGAAGTCAACATGAAAGAACTTGAAAATTTAGTATCTAGGAAACCATGTCAACTTAATGTAGCTCACATGTAGTGGTAATACCTGCTTTACTGTGATACGGTTTATAAAATTACTTCTTCATTATTCTGATCATTACAGTCAAAAGTGGAAATATATTTATTAGTGAACGCTATGGAGTTATCTACTTAATATCAAAATGAGAAACTGCTGGCAAGTTATGTCTGACAGTTCAAGCTAGAGATATCAGAAACCTAAACTGATCCTGGTGTTGAGCACTGTGTCCCCTTTAGCTGCTAAGCTAATGCTAACAACAAGCTGCTGCTCTGCACTGAATGTCCGGAGATCTCTATTTAAGTGATTAAGCTGTAAAAGTTAAGTTATTGTAAAGTATTTACGTGCGTTAGCTAGAATTAGTTGTCGTTCACTTAACCCTATATCATTTAGTAAACAGCAGTCTGATAGTCTTTTTGAACAGCAAAAAGCAAACTTTTTTTTTAATCAAAATGGTACAGAGTGGTGCCCTTCTCAAGTTAAGACTTACTGAATCCCTTTCATTGTTGGAGGAACATTACAGGTTGCTTATTTACACAGTGACTATGTTTACATGCACAAAATATTCCGGTTTTTGCCCTTATTCCAAAAAAGACAACATTCCTACTAAGCTGTTTACATGGATTAATGGAAATGAATACTCTGCTAATATTCCTGTTTACATGCAGAGCGTTTTCAAGGTTTCCCTCTGCTCCAGTGGGAACGGAAAACACGAGATCGCCGCAGGCAATGAAGTAAACCAGTAAGGTGAAAAACATTAGTGAGCTGCTGCCTGATATTTATAAGCGATACTGATATGATTGATACTATGAATGTATAGTTACAGGCACATCCAGTATCTAGGTTGTCCCATGATGTTTACCACACTGCTGAGTGTTTTTGAGTCATTGAGGCTGTACGTCAGGATAATAACCAATACCCTCTGTCCCGTCATGGAGAAATTGCGCTGTGTTTTTCCAGTCCGCCCCAAACAGCTCTCCACTCTCCTCTCATTGCTCTCCTCTGTCTGCCTTCCTGCTCCAGCATATGTCATTTTGCCTGCGCAGGGGTGCGTTACACAACCGGCCCATCGTGCATCTCTATCCTAGCCTTGCGAACTTTTGGCTAGTTGGTTTGTTTACAACGCACAGAGCTGACCGTAAACAGGCAAGAGGCCGTATGTTGCAAGAGGCCGTGTGTTGCAAACGGCGGTAAAAACCCCAATTGAGACACATAGTCCGAATGTGCTGTACACATGTCTAAAGAATGCTTTTAAATATCGGCATATCCCACGTGTATTAAAGGGAAAATGCTACATTCAGAATATGGCTTAATTTGAAATATCTAAACGGAATATGCTGTTTACATCAAACTCGGAATATTGTCATATTCAGAATAATAGTGTGCATGGAAACGTGGTCAATGTGTCTTTACAAGCAAGAAGTGACGGATGTGATGTTACCTGATTTGTTTGCTTGCAGTGAGTGTTTTTGAGCACACAGACATATATGCTTTCTAGGTAAAAGCCAACAATTCATTTTGTTGTTTGGCTCACTCAAAACAAATGTTATATTGCTTATAAAAGCTGAAATTGAGAAGCTAGCCAACAGTATTAATCTTGCTCTAATGATTGTATGGGTACACAGAGGTTGTAGGATATAGGATTTTATATTTTAAGAAGTTGATTGTTGCAGTGGCCTGGTGTGGCTCAAATTTTGTGCCTGTAAATGTCTATATGTGCTCAATGCAAACATATTGGCAATGGTCCATATTCCTCCTCCCTCTCTTTGTCTTATGTGTACCGCACATGCCAGTATCAACATCTCATGTAGTCAGACAGGGTACAACCGGGCCTGTGTGTGTGTGTGTGTGAGTGTACAGTATAAGTGTGTGTGTGTACGTGCATTAGTCCTGGGTGTTGTGTGGATCTGTCGGCGCCCAGCCTATCGCTCCCCGTGGGCACATGAAGGGCGGTATGGTGGCTGGGGGCAGGGAGCTGCTGACATGACCGCCCAGTTCAAAGAGATGGAGCAGAAGATGCAGGCAGAGAGCGAACAGACTGGCCTTTATATTCACCTTGGCTGAGCCTGGGAAAACTCTGCAGCCCCCCGTCCTCGCCTGTGGTTACAGGCAGGGAGGCAAGTGGACTTACAGGTGCTGCATAGTGCTGCTTAGACTCTGTGATATGCCAGAATCTGTGATCTGTCAAAAAAAACTCACAATATCCCATGTATTTCAATGAGAGCAAAGCGTTGATGGATGGCACGGATGGTAGCATAGTGTGTGTAAAATATCAGCCAGCCTGTCAAAAAGTTGAAAAAGTGATCTTAATCTTTCCACCCCTGTTCACTTATTTTAATGTAGCCTTATTACGACTGTAAATTGAAAATAGTTTAATAGAACACAGGCAAATGTCATTTATTGTCTGACTTCATCAATCAATGAAACAGTTTTAAGTGTTTTTTTTAAAAATAACAATTTAGTAAGAGAGTAATTTAGTAAATTACTGAGAGTAATTTGCTCTTGATGATCTTTTTTGTCAATAAAAACCCAACACTTCTTCTGTGTTTACTTGTCTTGATAAACTTTGTGTAGTGAACATTTCAACAGCACTGATTCCATCAATACAACAGCCGCTCTGTTGCTTTGATGTTCTCTTCTCTATGACAAATACTGTTTTTATTCACTCATTATTTCCATTTGCTTCCCTTTAAGCTGGTTTTCAAGTGTGGCTAACTTACTGTCAATGAAACTCACCACTTCCTGCGCTAATGTTTCACATTAAAATCCATTAAAATCCCTCCTGTTCCTGGCAAGGTTTTAATTTGAAACATGTACAGGAAGTGTCGGGTTTTATTTATATCTAATTAATAGCGCTACAAAAACAGCAAATAGAAGAGACTCTAACAGTAAATGCAAATACAACGCCCCTCAATATTTTTTGATATTTGTGCTGTTATTTGAGACTTGGACATTATTTGAAGACAAGATCATTTCCTTCTGCCTTCACTTTGAAAAGAAACACCATATTCACGACCCATGTATTAGCATGCAAGAAACTGTGGAACTTACAAATTGATCTGCAGTTTTGTGAGTGAAAATCATTTGTTAAACAGGGAACTGACACCACATGCATGTGTATGTGAATTTATGCTATTACAAAATGTAACGTCAAATATCTATGAAGATGTGGTAACTTGATTTGGATGGACTGAGGGAACGACAAAAGGACAAATCACTAAAATTTACATTTTCCTTCTGTTTTCATTTTGACAGGTTTGAAAATGTAAAATAAAAACTTTGCTTATTTAAAGTTATTTTTTTCTGCAAAACTCACTGTAGCAATAACTGCTGTATAAGTGCTGTTTGATAGAACAAAAAGCAAACACACTTTTTCTAACCCGTTTAAGTCCTACCCATTTTACCCCTCACCATGGTCTCTTCATCCTCATCCTTCTAGTTCCTCCTCTTCTCTCTTCTCCTCTGGCACTTCCACTAGCATGGCGCAGCTTTATTTTCCATTGGCTCCATGCTGCAGCAGCTCACTGAAGTCATCCCACTGGTATTATTCCATTGGCTTTCTATGTAGCACCATTCTTCTCTGCCCTACATACAGCCTGGCTATCGCTTGGTGTTTATAACCTGCAGTCCATGCACTCACACCTGGCTGTAGATACTGTTATACTTGTTGCCCTGCCATCCTGCCCTGCCCTGCCTTAGAGCTACGGTACAACTATCCTCCTCCAGCTACACACAAATTACCCTCCAGGATCTTTATTTTTCCTATATTTTTAAACTCTAACATATTTTTTATGACACCTTCCAGAGGGCTGACTAAGATAACACTTGGTACTGAAGCAGTCTTAAGTGTACATTGGCAAGGCTGGGCAGGTGTCACTCAGCAGGCCCTTTCTGTTTTATTAATAGTGTTTTATGTTTTGCTGCAGATGGCAATGAATGTGGCTATTCAGCATAGGGTGCGAGGAAGGACTGGAGAGCAAAGCGAAGGAAGTTGTGTTTTGTAAGGACTGGCTAAGGTAGCTTGGTATGCTCCGCCAGTGTCTGATGTGAGCGATCCAGGGGGTGTCGGTTGTTTGTGTGTGTGTGTGAGTGTGTGAAGGGAGGGGAGAGGCTGACATCATTCCTTCCAGTACTGAGGGGGTTGTTATTGTTGCCATTCTCAGCTCATAGAGCTGGAGCTACAACAAACATTTCTATGGAACTTCATATCACAGGGGTTCTGTCATTTCCTACTGTATACGCACACACACACACACACACGAATGCACACATGCTTAGATACAGTCTCGCTGACTGACATTCACACCCATATGTACTGTAAGCATTAAAAAAGACCAACACACTTCATACACATACGCACACACACACACACACACACACACACACACACACACACACACAAAAACACCAGCAGATAATTTCCAGTTTAATTAAAGAGCGTAGGGCTGACACTGCTGTATTATCACTCCTGGTGAAACCACCAATTATGGCTCAACATCAGCTGTAAATCTGCCCATCTTAATAAGCTAAAGCTGGGCTTGGGGTGGGGGGTTACAGCTATGTGTGTATGTATGTGTGTGTGTGTGTGTGTGTGTATGTGTGTGTGTGTGTGCATGGGTAGAAGTAGGCACTTGCTTGCACATGTTGCCCAGACTTGGGGCTTAAACACATTAGGCTGCATGCAAAGAACATGCTTTCAGGGGAAATTTATGAAGCCTGACAGCACGGTGCGGGCGAAGCAGTCATTTTCACTGAATGGAGTTTAAAGGTGCAATCTGGAATTTATTTGACCATCCACACTCACATGTGCGTTAAAAAGTTTTACTTTGGGAAATAGCTGATGGGAAATAAGCCTTCTTTAAAACTTTGTTAACCCATCATAACTCAATGCAAATGTTCGACATATGAAAAAAGCTTTGATGCAATTTATCACTCTTATTTTGGCTTTGTATGAAAAGCAGCACATTTGAAAGTGACGAAGCAGTGTGAGTCTAAAGTAGTGTGACAATGATTCCATTGAGGAACTAGTGGCAAATTTTGGATTTTTGAACATAAAGATCAGGAATTGAAACTTTAAGAGGGATATTTTATTTATTGTTGCAGATAAACAAACAATATTTAGTTATTAATTATAATCCTTGAGATTTTCATTATGTTAAACCCAAATTTTGATAATATGTATAGTAATCATCTTATTAGTTATTGACATTGAATGTAACAGTCTCTAATTGGCTGTCTTTGGGTTCAAATTATGTATCCACACACAAGGAATTCACTGAAATCTACGCATGCATGACTGGCCATGGTGTAGAAAACAAAATCCAGAGCGTGTGTGTATTTCATGCAAGGCAGAAAACAACATTCAATTGTGAGTTCAGTATTAACGTGTCAGACAACACTGTTACCTGTTAGGCTGCATGTATCCGATATCACTCCCTATTTACTACTTATTTACTATATAGTGCACTATATCTACCCTGCTCCACTTTATTTGAATGTCTGAATTCTAAGTGTATAAATATATCCACTATATAATGCCATAAAAAACCCACAATTGAACGAAAAAGTAGTGTCCATGACATGTTCACTTCTTTCTGCTAACAGTCCCCAATGCACTGCATTTTACAAACGTGAAAATTACTGTTGTGCAGCTCTACATCTGACAGCGATGACGCAAACTGATGATGATTAGTATGTGTCCCAAATCTCAATTTACTGCTCACTACTAAGTAAACTGTTGAGTGTCAGTTATATAGGAATGAATGAATGAATGAAGGAGTGATTTCAGACACAGTGTTAGTCTTCTTAAAAAAGTAACTCACTCAGTCCACAGTGTGTTTGAGTGCACTGTATATGTATGTATTTTCAAATACCAAAACATTGTCACATTTGACTTGTGGAACATAAGCAGTTAAATCTTGTAACACTTATGTTAATGATCTTGTATACTCGTTTTTCTTTCATTTGTGATTCTGTGAGGGTATGTGTTGGTTATATCAAGTGGAATAAAACATTTCCTGTTCCTTTCCATTTCAGTTGTGAAAACATGGACTTTATCCCCCTGCCTTCTGTCTGGCTGTCTGTCTGTCAGTCTCACTGTGTGTGTGAGTGTGTGTGTGTGTGTGGGTATGACTATGACACAAACCAGACTTAAGACCAGTTGATGAGGATGGCTTGTCCAATTGGGGAAAAAAAGCTGTGTCTCCCCTGATTTTTGGGTCAGTGGATAAGGTTAGGGAAAGGGTTAGGTTTAGGTAAGTAGTGGTTATGGTCAGGGTTAGGGTAAGTCTTCAGGAAATGAATGTAAGTCTATGTAAATACCCCAAAAGTGACTTAAGTAAACCTCTCTCTCTCTCTTTCTCTCTCTCTCTCTCTCTCTCTCTCTCTGTGTGTGTGTGTGTGTGTACTCAGTGCTCAGGGTGGAGATTAGGTCTGGTATTAATGGGATGTCCCTTGCTGCATGTCCCCTCTCTCCTCCCTCACATTCCAGCGTCCCAAACATACACTCTCAAATACACGGCCTTATGTGACCCCTCTCCACCCTGCCCTACTTGAACACACATACACACACAGTCACACACACATTCCCCTTAGGCAATGCTTCACCCCCTCCCTCACCCTACCCTCCCTTTGGACATCAGAGCAGGCCTCCCCAATCCCCCTTTAGCAAGCACCCAGACCTGTTAAACCAACAGACGGCCAGGTCTATTGTCCCACAGCTTGATCTGGAGTGTGTGTGTTGGTTTGGCCTGGCCAGTAGGTTAGGATAAGATTTGGACAGCGTTGGATCCCCTCTAATCCCAGAAAAGCAGAGGAAAAGCCGAGTCCAGGACCTCCGGCGCTTTCAGGATACACCCTCCTTCACCTGCGCGCGCACACACACACACACACACACACACAGTAGTGGACATAGTGGACCCCATAAAGATCGGCAATGATGTCTTCCATTACCTAAAAGCCTGGTCGCACCAGAAAGTAGAACAGAAAAATTTATTCGCCCATCTTTGTAAAATATGTGCTCCTAGTTCGCTGACACATTTACTACTCACAGTCAAGCTAAGCTAATTGCTAACATGGTATCCAGCTGATAACATAAGCAAGTGGTGCAAATGCATCCCCATCATTATTTAATTTGGGGGATCAAAGTTATGGTTTTGCTACTCAACTTTTTTGTCTTTTTAAAAATCACCATACAGTCCCCACAATCAGGTGATTATATATGAGAAGCCAATATCGATGATCGTTTTACTATTTTCAGCAACTGACAAAAACAAGTAATAAAAAAAATCACATATTTTTGGATACTTTGAGTTGGTTCAGTCGAAACTGTCGCTGATCGTTTGCCACAGCATGCTTTAGCTGTCAATCATAGTCAGTCAATCCACACTGGAGTCTGACTGTTTACAAAGGTGAGAAACATGCCATTAAGCCTAACTGCGATCATTGACTAATAGAACAAGGGAAAAGCTAGGCTAGCATATCTTAAATGAACCTGCTTGGCTCACTGACCCCAGTCAAACTTTAACTTAGCTAAAAGTAGGATTGTACTGTCGCTGAAATGCTGAACCGATTTGCACGGCAATGTTAGCTAACTTTGGCAGCCCACCCACCTAACCTACTCGCTGATCGGACAGTGTGGAGACGGGACATTCGCAAGGGAGCTGAATCAGAGTCGGCTCTTTTAAGTGTAACGTGGCTATTGAGAATAGCTACCTGTAGAACCTGTGTGTAAAATAAACAGGTGGGATTTCATTCATCCAAATTGTTTGTACTGTGTTGCAATTGTTAGACTTTGAGGATGGCCTTGTGACTATTGAGGATAGCAACCCTCAGGTTTAACATTGTTTAACCAGGTTTAATTGTCCAAATCATATTGTGATGTGTTGTAAGGATATTTCATTCATATAAATTGTTTGTCCTTGTAGCCAAGTAGCCTGTGTTCTTCTACCATTTTAGACTACATAATGTCTTTTTAAAATGTAATTTCAAATATGAAATAGCCATTCTTCTAATAATGATTTCCTGTCCTGATCCACCCAATTATAAACTGTTCTTGATGCATTCTTGGTTTTCATAGCACCCTCAATCAAACTAATTTAGACTAGTGCAAGTGACTTAATCCATGAGGTTAGGTGGTGCAGAAATGCAGGAAATTAGTTTTAAATTACAATTTTTTTTCCCGGCGGAGGACCTCCAGACCCCCACGCCAATTACGTACCTTTCCAAGTTTGCTCCCCCATTTTAAAACGTAACCAGGTGCCTATGGTTAGCACTAACAGTAACAGTAGCTTTTCAAACTTATTTCTATTTTCTCTGTACAGGACTCTTTGCAACGCTTTGGCATTTCGTTCTCAAAAGTGTACAACATTTAATTTAATGAAGAGTTTTATTGAAGTGGAAAAAAAAGCTCTCCAAGCTAACAAGTTGACACTTAGCAAGCTCTTTAGCTTGGTTGCTAACAGAAAAATAAGTTCACACAGTTTATTTAAAACGTATTTGTATCATCAATTCCTGTCTCATAACTGTCTGCAAACCATTGTTCTTTTGTGAGGCAGGTTATCCTCTCGCAAATTTGTGCATCAAAGTTCACCAAACTCGACAACAGTTAGCATCGGTTTACTTCGCCCCTGCTGATTTTGCTGGCGTGACCAGGCTGTAATACAAATTCTTCAGATTAGATCATAAAAATTCACATGCCCCTACACCGTAGCCCTAAACTTGACCCTTACCCTAACCTAAACCAAATTCTAATCTTAACCATGAAGCCAAGTCCAATCATAAGACATACCCCAGACAGTATTAACCAAAAGTTTGAAAAGATGTGGCTAACCATTCTCAGAGGAACAGAAAGAATGCTTTCTAATACCAAGAAGAAAAATAGAAAGCAAGAGATTCACATTATTCATACTGGGAGAACAACATAAAGTCATTTTTCATTATATGTCATTCCTTCTGTCTTCATCATACCTTTCATTTCCCACACTTTCAGTATTGAATGTTCCCCCTTCAGCCTCCTTGTTACCATACATAATACATGATACGCATTCAAACGCCTGTACATTCAAAACAAGCTTTGATATCCCCCCTCCCCCCCTCTACGTCTTCTTAACCCCCAGCTCCTGAACACTCCTCTGTGACTGTTTCAGAGGAAAGAGTTAAGCCGTGGGGTGTAAGTGTAATGCACACTGCCCTTGCGAATTGACTTTAAACGGGGGAAAGAAAGTCAGAACACGGCAAACGGTTTTGATTTATGGGAGCAGAACCACATTTGATATTCATTTCCGCAGCTGAGGCCAGCTAAAAAAACAGCCCGCAAATAGACCCATACTGACAATGGCACAGTGTAGCCCTCCAGTGTGTGTGCATGTGTGTGAGAGACAGTGTGTGTCTCAGAGCCTGCGTGCGTCACTCCTATTTTAGGAATGTTTTGGGGCTCTTTCAGTCAAATTCGCCGCAGATGTTTCTGATTCGCCAAACACATATAATAAGTAATTATTGAAAACACCTTTCGGTTGCCCAGGGTTGTGTGGTGCTTCATTTTGTGTAATCGAAGCTGTGGTTTCTCAGAGAGGCGCAGGATCCAAGAGTTTATTGAAAGCCAGCAAAACAGCCCCGCAGTCAGAGTTTCCTGAAAGAAGAAGAGAGAAAAGGGAGCTTAAAGAAATATTCCCCATCCCGCCTCGGTGAGAAGACAGAAGGAGAGAAGAGAGGGAGGGAGGTCTGGAGATGGAGAGATCAAGAGGGAAGGATCAGCAGCAATCTTAGCCAGTCAGGTGGAAAGAGATGAGGAGATTTGGTGGTTAGAGATAGAGGGATGAAGAGATTGCTCATCATTAGGATGACTGACTAACTGAAACTCTGACTAAGACTATAACTGGGCATGTAAACTGAAATATTTGCCTCTGATTCAACAACAATGAGCATAAATAAAAGAATATAATATACATACACTATACTGTTCAGAACCAGATTAAATGGATAGATCACACTAAGAGGACTGTGCCCCCCCCCCCCCTCCCCCACTTGCACATTTTGATATTTGGTAAACAAACAAAATGACTTTTAACCAGGCCTGGATTAACACAGTGTGGCGCCTGAGGGTGACCACAATTGAAGTGCCCCCTTCCTCCCACTTTACACGTATAAAAGTGAAATTTACCATGGGTATATAAAGACCATAGATTTACATGAATTTATTGCTGAAGTACAGGCTCAAAAAATGTAAGATACAAACAAAAAACCTGACATCATAGATAGACATGAGCCTACAAACGCCATACTAGCCCCACACTGATCTGAATGCAACTCACATCCCAATGCAACACGTCATGCTAAATATCGTTCTTTCTATCATAAATGACCTGTATGAGCCCTACATGCAAAACCATTACACAGTAAGTCTAAAAAAAAAAATCAGTACACACATATATCAAATAAGGTAAGTCCAATAACAACTGTTGCAAGCAACCATTTCAACAGCTGAATGATCACAGGGCGCCAGGTGAAGTGATGTGTAGGTATAAGGAATAGCACAGACCTAGAGACAATGTATTGCATTGCATAGGCTATTAGAAATTATGGTTGATTTGTTGTTTTCAGAATAGCATATTTGTGAGTCACCTTCACACATGGATACATGCAGTAAATGAGGTTTTACCCTCTTCAATAGTCTTGTCCTGTGATGTTGATGACTCGTTGTCCATCGTTGTTGCTTATGGTGGGGTTTTTGTGTTGTTGTCAAGGAATTATCCTCAGTATTTGTCAAAGTTATGACCCACTGCTGCTCTACTAATGTAACATTGGGGCTCAAATCACCTGCCTCTGCCGTCGAGTCTTCGGGTGCAGAGGGTCTTGCAGAAGCTGGTAACTGAGGCTGGTTTGTGGACTTTGAAATCGTAGGGTCTGAGAGAAACTTGTGTAAAGCCCCTGTCTGTCGTTATCTTTCTTCCTCTTCATTTTTCTTTTTTATATTTGCACTTTGCTGCACCCAAAAGCATACCAATACCAAAAAGCTGCTAGCCTGCTACTAACATATGAGCATGACCTGAACTGGAAATACTTTTTCCTGCACATTGGCGCTAAGATAACATTGTAAATGTTAAAAAAGATTAAAAAAAAAAAAAAGAATAAATATATATACATTGAACACATACATTAAAATAAAGTTTTAGAGAAAGTTGTATATATTTTTAAAATTTTTTTTATATATTTTAAAATATATGTTAAACATTATTTAATGTTGGCAGTTGATGTTCTTTACCCCTCTGTCTGGGCCCTTTATTAGGGCTATGAGGCCCTAGGCATGTGCCTAGAATGCCTGTGTGTAGATCTGGCTCTGATACTATTAGTAAGCACAAACAATTGACACCTCCATACAGGAGACAGCAAATGTAGCATGAAAAGTAGGGAAGGTAAACTGAAACATTCATAAAACGTCAGAAACAAGAGGGAGATGTGAATCACATTTGTATTTCATTTGGATGTGTGCACTAGTCTCTATGAGAGATGCCCAGTGTACTTGAGCACACCAGCAGTTAAAATGGCAAACTTTTCTGGGATACATACAGCACACATGTATGTATACACATATACAGTACATATCAGTGGATTTGGCTGCGAGGTGAGGTAAATCACATCAACTTTGAGTCCAAAATAGAGGATGCTATAGCTTATTAGCTGAATTGCTAGATTGAATTTTATTTAACTCCTCTGTCTGAATATAAACTGCTCCATGAAAGAGGAATGGTTTGTAGCTAGTCATAAATACAATGTCTTTTGAATAAACTTATCTTATTTGGCTGGTGATCAAGCCGACCAGCTTGATAATGTAGCTTTCCAATTAGTTTTCTAGTTTGTTAGCTTTGAGAGCTTTTTCCCATCTTCAGTTGCTTTTCATTGAAAAAAATAATGTTCAATCTTGAGAGCAAAATGCCAGAGTGGAGTAAGCAGCACATTACAGAGAAAATAGATTGAACCACAGATAGATATTGCGATTGACTAGTGCTAGCATGTTCAATATTTTGTGATAATGCGTAGATAAACTTCCCTGTGCCACTTTGTTTTTTAATGATAAAAATCCGACGAGTTAAGACGTTTTATGGAATTATCCGTTTATTCTAGTCGTCTCTCTGCACTGTATCATTGTTCATTTCCCTCAGTAGAGCTGCATTGACTTGCCACTGTGGAAAGTCTCTTTGACTTTCGATAGTGTTTGCACAAGCTTACATGTCTACAAATTGGTGTCTGCGATTCTTTGTGGGTGTCTGGGTGCTTGTTCTGTATGAGGGTGTTTGTGTTCTGTGTGTGTGCATGTCATTTAGAGAGAGAGGGATTTAGCCGAGAAAGAAAGACAGAGAGAGAAAGACAGAAAGAGATTGGAGACGGGATGGGGGATGACAAGCTGGATCTGATTACGGGTTGGAATGGCTGGGAGGGTTTGCGGTGCAGCGCTTTCTCAATAGTACATTCCTGTGTGCAAGCCGGGGCAGGATCCACTGCTACAGGCCGGCCTCTGCCAGAGGGATTGAGTGAAAAGGACGTCGTCAGAACAAGCAGCAGGTCAGAATTCACGTTTAGTAGGCCCTTGCTAGATAGAAGGATAGAAGATGAGTCATTCACACATCCTGCTCCGGCCTACATCACACTGGAACACAGTTTAACGGGCCTCTTGTGTTATATGAGCACAGCAGATATTTTCTGCTGCTCGGAGGTCTAAGGTTGGAACGGGGTTTATTGTTTCTGGACGCTAGGTGGATGTCCAATTCACATGCCCTCTGAAACTGTCAACACCGAGTGTAGTGACCTTTAAAGAAGGAAGCCGACTTTTTAGAAGCTTGTGTATGCCAGGGTTTTGTGTGTGTGTTTGTGTGTGTGTGTGTGTGTGTGTGTGTGCCAGCGTGCCAGCAGGAAACGTCTGACAACTGTACAAATCAGCGCTTTTAAAAGTCAACAGCTGTATGCCAGCGTGACCCCTAAGTACTGGAAAATTCAAAGACTCACCTGCTCTGTCGGATAAAATGCTAAATGTTGCCGATGGGTGCTTTGTGTCCTTCCTCTCCTTTCTACACACACACACACACACACACGCACACACACTCACACACACACACACACACACACAGAAACACATCAGTTAACAGATCAGACCTGTACCTGTCTAGCAGCCCCACTGGGAATAAGCCAAATGTCTACTTTCTTGAGCTAACTGTCTGACTGGCTGTTTGTACTTGTCAGTTAACGACAGACTGTTTCTCTTCCTGTCCCTCCAGATTCTGCACTCACTCTCTCCTCCTTTAGCACACACACACACATAAAAAGCACTCCCTCTGCGTCAAGTTCAGGCTGAGGTTTTGACACGAGTCAGTGAACAACACAGAGGTTCCCATGCTGAAAGCTGATAAGAAGGCCTTCCTCCCACTGCCAACTCCTCTCTCCTCCCATGCGGTGCCAGGCAGTGTGTGGTGTTTGTGTGTGTGTGTGTACGCAGGGAGCTGGGAAAGGTAAGTGGGAGGATGAGGAGGGTGATGCAGGCCTTCGCCCGGGCCTTTGTTCCTTCTCCTACTCCTGCCGCCATGGCTGCTGACGGTAAACACCTCAACCAACTCACAAAAGAAATCCCCTCCTTGCCCTTTAGTTTGATTTACTACACGAAGGAAATAACATTAACTTGGCCGTGCACCACCACCACCACCCCCCCACTAGCTCTTTGTTCGCAGGTTTGTTTACTATTCTCTGTATGGAAAATCCTTCAGGAATGTGGAGGAAGTGGGTGTTTCCTCCAGGAGCTGAGTTTTAATGGGTTTGGGTGGAGGGGAACAAGAGACGGGGGAGGATGGGGGTGGCTGTTCCAATATCCCACAATGCTTCAGGTGGTCACGGAGCAGGTTGTGTGTGTGTGTGTGTGTGTGTGTGTGTGTGTGTGTGTGTGTGTGTGGAGCTGGCTTCAGGTTACCTGAGGCAGCCAGGCTTATTTTCCATCATTCCTCAGGCTGCATTAATTAAAGGTTAGTCCAGTACGTTAAGCTTCAATCCACACCTGCAGACACATGGACAGGATGGATTTCCCTCTGACCCTCCACCAAGCATTTTGAAAAGAAAATATGGTGATGATAATAGATTGAGAATTTCTAATTTAATGTTAGTTTTTGGATTGCTTATGAAATATGAGACAAGAATTCATTACAGCTGCTCTAATCAATATTTTTATACTAACGATGGATCAGAATAGTATGTGTTCTGTGAAAGGGGTCCCTCATATTGATGAACCCACATAGAGTTATCACTGCACACACAGTTCACCTCAGCTCTACAAAGCCTTTTAGCGTCTTTCAGCTCATTGTTTTGGTTTTATGACCCACAACAGTTGTTTTCAGTGAAAAAGCTCTGATAAAAACCAACTACCTGCCCAGCACCAAACTGCAAACAGTAAAAGTGAGGGGCTATCTGGTGAACATAGTGGAGCGTTTAGCAGCTGCAGAGCCAGATATTTTTTCTCAGGGGTCAGTGGACCAAAACAAAGCTTAGAGAGAGAAAATATTGGACTTACATTCATCAGGTGGCCAGCAACTTTATAAGGTCATAGGTCAATGTTGTGTTTACAGCTTGTTCTGTCAGATACCACTTAATATGTCCAATAATTTAAAAACGCTCAACTTAAAGTCCATACAAACACATTCATTTCAAAAGCTGTTTAAACATTAAGATTTCAAGTGGCTCATGACTTTCCTCTAAATTTACACATTAATTTGAAATATTTGAAAAGTCATGATCATTATTGGCAATTTAAGGTGTCATTAATGTAATGTAATGGTCCCTTAATTTCAAAGTATCTCAAT
The DNA here is from genome assembly GCF_914725855.1 of Thunnus albacares. Lineage (NCBI taxonomy): Eukaryota > Metazoa > Chordata > Actinopteri > Scombriformes > Scombridae > Thunnus > Thunnus albacares. The sequence goes on from NC_058119.1 coordinate 5,197,520, forward strand.
TAAGAAATTAAGTAGATTGTAAGAGCTACAAGATCACTTTTACTAAATAATTCATCCTTATTTTACTCCTGAAAGCATATCAATTTATGTTGGGGTGTTAACATAAATTTTATGGCTCATTCAATGTATAATTAAGGGTTTGCTTTCATATGGCTATAATGGATACATTTTGAGGGGTTTTTACCCTTTAAACTGCATCCATTAATCTACCATCATATGATGCAATCCATTACTCCATCATTTGTCCCCTTAAAAACATGTTAATTGCATCATTGTTGATACATCAGTAAATAATGCGGTCAGATAAAAATGATGGATCCAGTTTCATAGTGACTGTTTAGAGAACAGCTCATTTCCTCTTTAGTTGTTATTCTTGACATTTATATTGTAATCATTCAGCTCAAAGCGAATTTACATCTGCAGTCCCCCACAAATAAAACATAGAAAGTACAGTACAAAGCAAAAAACGCACAGAACACACCATACAAAATACAATATACAAAGCTACACACAACAGCACATCACATACACCCACAATGTCAATTAGACATTAATAGTATAAATCAGGTAGGACATTCCACTGAGTTGTGGCTTTCACAGAGAAAGCTGACGAAATGGTATGGTACAATCTTGTATAGAGGATATTCTGGAGGATCTAATAGAACTTACTGAGCGTGTGTACACAAAGTCACATAGTGGAGGAGGGGCCGAACCATTTAACATTTTATAAACTAGGCACAAATACGAGAATAATCGAAAAATCCCAGAGCTCAGTAAAGTGTATTTCTCCAGTGCCCTACAGTGATGGAAATGATAATGACTAACGTCACTGTTAGTCATTGCCACTGGTTTACTGTTAGTGTTGTGTGGAAGTCTCTGTGTTGACCTTTGACCCTCTGCTACCAGTAAAACACACCTCTGTGATTACACACATCCCTGCGGTCACCTGCAGCCTTTCTCTGTGACCTCTCGCATCAACAGCTAACCCTGTGTATAAAGCTGTTTATGTTCAAGTGATTATGTGAGGACAATCCAGATGAGGAAAACATGACGACAGTAACAGTGAGTGTAATAAACTATTAGTTCCTGGCATCTACGCAGGAAAGAAATAAACTGGAAGAAGTGTTTGCAAATACTGGGGGTCACAACCTTTCCATTGTAAGCATAACTTTAGTGGATGATGCTCTCACACCCACTCTCACTCCCCCCTCACTCTTCCACCATTCACACACACACAGCATTGCCCTGTGAAAAGGGGCTGAATCATCTGTGTTAATGAGGGCCTTAGATTTCCATGCCGCTCTGATTCTGACTGTGTCTGCGTCTGCCTTGACCACTAAAGAGCCCCAGCTGCCCACAGAAATGCCTACAAGGGGATGCCTGCCTCCTGACTCCATGTGCTGGCGTGTGTGTGTGTTTATGTGTGTGTTTGACCAGAATGAAAAGTACACTGTGTACCTCTTTTGTGTCATTGTGGAGGGGTTTGTCTCCCAGCTTATAGTAGCAGATGCGGTGGCCTCCTGGAAATAAACCTGCCTTAAAGAATATTTAACCAGAAATTTAGTTAATCAGAGAGCGCACGAAAGCCGCACACTTCTGTGTGACATCACCACTTACCTGACATGACCTGTATTATCTCAGCAATATGAAACAAAGCCGAAGACTGATCTGCAAACACTACAGGTCTGGTTTGAATCATGGTACCTGTTGCTGCAGCTTATTCAGTTTAATCCTTGAGGTTTCTGCATTTATGTCACTGTAATTTACACTCATTTCAGCGGTTAGTACACGTGGACTGTGTCTGCCTGTGCAGTGTGTGTGTGTGGAAAAGAGGAACAGGGAGATAGGGGGGTCTAATCTGTATGTGTGCCTGTCTTTCTATCTTCGCAGGTGATGATCTGATCTCAGGTGTGTGTTTGTGCCCCCCCCCTCCACACCCCATTCTTCCAATCTGTCCATCTCTCAGCGCTCTTGTAGCAGCAGATGAGAGTCCCACCCTTCTGCAGCAGGTGATCACAGGACTCGTTTTCTGTTTTATGGAAACAGGCCTGTCATGCTGGTATGTGGACCGTCCGTTAACACTCAGCACATGAGCATTGCTGCCAAACAGTGTATATCTGTTTATAGAGCTAGTCGCTAGTTCTACTGAACTTTTTAAATCCTAAATCCACCATAACTTTAGCATTGATATCGCTCATTTATCCAAATGAGGGAGTATTAACGAAATTCTCAGAGAAACATTAGATAAAAGTTTTCATTTTTGGCAGATCTGTTGTCTTTAAAAACAGACATTGGGCTGTTCAGTTGTCCGTCTCTGATAAGTGGGAAGGTCCTCCCTGAAGACAGTTTATAAAAATTGATGTTGGGGAAACCATAAAAATGAGCAGAATTCCAATCAGTGGCCGCATATGAATTTGTAATTCTTGATATGGGAAGACTTGATGCTGAACAGTGTGAAAAACTGCTGGGAAACCTGCATCTACCTGCTGCCTTAAGGAGCCACTAACCTACCAGAAAATATTTTATTCACACTGCTTTTAGGAAAAAACTGCTCACCAGCACAACCTACAGTCATAAATTGTCAGCCCATTAGCCAATACGGGTTGTTGAGGAATACAAATCTTGACCAAAAAATTACGTGGAACTATGACAAAGATTTAATCTTTAAGAAAAACTGGCAATGGCTATATATATTTAATGACCTTATGTTTTTCACATTTGAGTGTTTTATTTTTCCTTTTATTGAAAGAATCATAGCAGCAGAGGCATACAGAGGCTGTGTGCTCTCAAAAACTGAGCTTCAGGCCCGTCCATCAGGACGATGTCCTCGGGCCTTTTGCTACTGAAGTAACAAAGCAGGAATTTGTTTATCCCATAAAGTGCCATTGCACTTTATAACACACATAAATGAGTTGCAGCTCTTGTGCCCACACACATTTTTGTAAACTAGTCTGCACATAATTCTTAGCACTCTTGTGACAGTAGCATTCCATCAGCTGCTGTATTTTCATTGCTGTATTCTTTCATCTGCACCTTTGCTATTATTAGTTGTTATACCTTGTACTTGTATACACACTGGAGGCCACTGCTGCATAGTATTAAGGCTGTTTATTGCTGTGTTGTTTTCTCCTGCCTGCATGTATCACGTGGGCTATCTGTCATGTGTGGACTATGTCTTTGATGTGAAGTTCTTTTTGTGCCCACACTGTGAGTCAATTTCCCTTCAGGATAATAAAGTTAATCAACCAGTGGAGAATTTTATTGTCTTGTCTATGTAAATCTTCCTCCATTTACTAGAAAAAACAACACTAACCCTGACATTTTTAAACTTGGCTGGAAGTGAAAGAAAATTTATATTATTCTAAAATACTGAATATAAGAAAAGCATTGGCTACCAGCACCTTAAGACCAAAGATATTTCTATAATTACTAGCCTTCAAAGCCTTAAACCATACAGCACATAAAGTACCATCATATATAGACTGGTCAGTACACCAGATCAACAAGTCATTAGGATGGAGGTAAAACAAAAATCTTGCTCAAAAACTCTTTCGCAAAGTTCTCTTTGCAGCTCTTTTAAACTTCAGTGTTTTTGATTAACATCTGCCACATTCCAGCTCTTTTACACACAACTCAGACTGCTCAGATTATACGAGGCTAGCATGTAAACATAAATCCCGCTCGTCTGGGCAGTAGACAGCTGTACATAACCACAGCAACGTTTCTACAGCCGTTGGGATTTTCTTTTCTTGCTCCAACCCAAACTCTGATGGGAGGAGGCTTCAACTTCAAGTGAAGGGCTTGATTTGGATAGGAGTTGTCATATTTAATAAATATCAAGCACTGCTCAGAGAGGCGATTCACCGCGTGGATGTATACAGCGAGAGGCTGCCTCGCTGTTTGTGGTCAATCCTGCAGATAACATGTAATGGTGGGGTTAGGTGTGTTTTGGATCAATAGGATTACTGTAATTGGCTAGCTGGATTGCAGGGGCAGAACAGTCTGGGTGTCACGGCTGAACAGACCATGACCTAACGGATGATGGAGTTAAACCATAGCTTGTAAAAAAATAATGGACGTAGCCACTGTGACATCACCCACTGGTTTGTGGACTCCTGTTTTAAAGCCTGGAGTTCGGCATTTTGACCATCGCCATCTTGGATTTTTGGAGCCAGAAGTGACCATAGCCTATTTACATGAGAGGGTGGAGCTGACCATAACGCTAGCTGCTAGCTTGGTTATCATGGTGCACTTACAGTCTATGGTTAACTGTGATAATGCTTATGCTAATTTTGGCTAACGAAAAACAGGCTTAAAAGGAAATGTACTCACCGGAAAAACTGAACAGCTGACTCCTTGGAGGATTTTTTAGTACAACCAAATGCTGAACAAGACTTTTTAGGCAACCAAAATGTTACAATTAAATTTCATGAACTGAAAACATTAAAAAAGCAACAGCTACGCCTCTGGGGTTAGGATACGTAACCAACGTTGTTACCGTGGTAGTAAGTTGTCAATCACAACATAGCCACACCCGAAAGCATACCCTGATTTATCATCTATTGTACTCTAAATGGGACCATAATTTACAAAATGAACATCATGCTGTATTGAAGAAGACTTGAAACTAGTGATTGAGACCATAACACATCGGGAAAATGTTTAGTGAGGCAATAAATCAGGTGAGAAGTAGAGTAATTTTCTCATAGACTTCTATGCAATCAGACTTCTTTTTGGAGCCAGTGAAGCCGCCCCCTGTTGATCACAAGAGAGAATGCAGGTTAAAGGCACTTCATGGCTTCATTTTTCACACCAGTAGCTACTGGCTTGAGTTAAACACATAGTTGCAGTTGCAAAGCATAGTTGCAAACTGAATTTAGGAGAAGAGGAAAATAAAACAGCCTATAATCTATTTTGAAACACAAACAGTATACATAGTATGAGTGTGTGTATGTGTGTGTGTGTGTCCTTGTGCTTAAAGCAGTATGGTTCCTAGTAAAAGGCCAACCAGGGATGGTGATAGCCCTTAGTGTATATCCACAACTCCTGCCGTCTCACCTATAGATATAGGTGAAACAGTCTGTCTGTACATAGATATATAGACATAGACTTACATTCAGTTCCTGGAAACTTACCCTAACCCTAACCATTGACCCAAAAATCAGAGTTTTACCAACTGGGGATATGACTTTCATGTCATGTCCCCAGTTGCACAAACTGCCCCCAATCAACTGGTCTTAAATCTGGTTTGTGTCATTGAAAGTGGCTTAAGTCTCTCTCTCTCTCTCTCTCTCTCTCTCACACACACACACACACACACACACACACACACACACACACATACACAGGCTCAGCCCAGCATTTAACCACAGTGTTTACTGTTATCAGATGAGCCTGTAATCTGATCTCTCTTGGAGAAGAGACTGAGTAGACACAGGAGATGGTGATAGTGGGGTCATGGTCAGTAGAAAGAGGGATAGTGATTGGATGTGTGTGTGGTTCAGGTGGGTGGTGGCTGTAATTGCTACCTATAGAGCCCCCCCAGGGTGAACTCATGATATGTGCTGTAAACGGGTGTTGCCGGTACTGCTGGTGGGCTTTGGGGGTGTTTCTTTAATTAAACCAATACATTGTCCTCTAAAACCCTTGGCTCCAAGGTTCTGGATGTAAAATGAGCAGATGATTAGAGAGCTCTGTCTCTCTCTCTCTCTCTGCTGTTCTTTGGAAAATTAAAAGTGGTCACACTTTTTTGTGTCTACATCTGCTGATAGACATGCATACTCGCCAAGTGTATGTTTCTCCCAAAACTAGGGATGCACAAGGGTAACTACACACTAAATCATTTTTATGCTGTACACATAATCACATAGGTCTATGTTGGCATATGATTTTAATACAGGTGATTTTTACAATTTTACATTTTGTGTAAAATGATATTTTTCTTTGCAAAATTAGTTTATTTCTGTCTGCTTGGATTTGACAATGCAGCTCAGCTGAATTCTCTGCCCCTTCCTAAACATGACATATTAGGCAAGACTCTGAGGTCTATTCTGCCACACTTAGTATAAATATCAGAACACTGGCTAACCATAGCTTTAATTTGTGCCTCTCACATATAACGTCTGGTACCATTAACAAGCCTGATAAGAGACGGCACAGAGGCGACATCATACATGAACTCATTCATGCTACTCAGAGAATCGTGGTTATGCAAATAACCCAAAGATTTATTCCTTTTCTGTGGTAGTAAACACAACACATGGGTCCAACGATAACTGTGCTATATTGTGTTATATTACAAGATATTCAGGGCTGACAACAGTAATGTTAGCCATGATAAACAGCAGGGCTTCGGCTACGTACTGACACTCCCCCACAGACACACACACACACACACTGGAGAGTAGAGCTGCTAGCTCAGCTACAACACAGGTACCACACAGAAACTAAAGGGACATGAATGTGCTTCTAGTGACTGTCAAAGCTCCAGCGGAGTGTCTTTGTTTCCGGAGTGTCTGACAGCGGTCTCTCATGGGTGTCCCCTGACTCCCCCGCATCTCACACTACAACACAACACGATACAACGCAAAGCTGGTCATTTTGTATTAGCATGAACTTCTGGATAGCTAGCTGAACCGGCCAACCACCAGACACTGGATGGGATTTTCACAGTGTTACTTTATGTTTAAGGAGTCATTGACATACCTGGTTACTCAGTCAGGACAGTTAGCCAGCTCTCTAGCCACAGCTTTTTAGCCACAGTGGCACAATTATATGTTGTCTAAGTGTGGAAGAGGGGTGCTTGTTTATTCTATCTGTGCCGCCTTTACAGGTGGACAGCACACACCTGTAACTGTCTCATTAACAAAACATTTAGACAGTTTAGATCACTTGTCTCCCCATCATCCAGGTTGCTTGTTAATATATTTCCAATTGATGAAATTTAGTGACTAACCGATTATTGATTAATCATTGACATCCCACTGGTGAAGCAATTCCAAACTTGGATTTGATTTCTGCACATTTAACCTCCACACACATGGATGCCAACAGACTGTAAAATGGTAAGAATTATCTTTGTAAATGTAAAGACATGACAAGAGGTTGGTAATAACAAGGAAGTAGCCAGAAGGTTAATCTACATCTACATGGCTAGCCTTTGTCTTTGCTTTCTCAACTGTAAATTGTTAGCTGTCGGGGCAAAGGCCCCAGTTGAGTTTCCTCTGACCCAGCATCTGCTCCCACCATGTCCCACAATGCAGCAGTGGTGCCAGGGGAAGTGTAGTTTGGGTTCATGCTTGTTTCATTGTGTTTCCAGCATGCCACATCCACAAAGGCATGAAAGACATCTTGCTGGGGGAGACGGGTGAGGGAGGAAACCAAAGCAGCTGGAGCACGCTGAGTCCAGGCAGTTTTCCAATGCGAAGAGAAAAATGTTTCACTTTTGTCCTGCTGTATCATAACAATAACAACAAGAACGCAGCTTTTGTCACAATGCTTTTCCTCGATGTGCCGCCGCCTTCTCACATTCACAGAGAGATGTTGTTGTAGGTTTTCATCGAGCCATTCAGTGTGTGTCCTTGTTTTGTTCTGCCTGTGTCACAGTGATTTAGGAAGTTTGCTGCTATTTGCAGAAATAGTGATGCGATAGTATCAACGAGAAGCAGACAGGGGGCTTGGATACAACACCACAGACTGAGATGGCATTGCTTCAGATTATGTTGTTGTCACACAGATATAGTTAAATAGTATATAATATGGCTGACTAACAAAATGGCCGCCCAACTTTCTGTGATTTTACTTGTTTTTGTAGACTTCTTGTAAAAACTATTTAAAATTTGATACATTCTGAAGGAAAGTGGGGAGCACAACCCCTTTACTTACATAATGAAACACTGTTAAGAGTCTATATCCTCTGTGTTTTATTAAAATTATTAGATATTGAGTGGTGATCTGAAATTGATGTGAGAAGTGTAAGTGAGAAGATTTACATACCATACAGTACGCATTAGAAAATTCATAAAGTCATGATGAGTCATGAGCATCTCTGTTATTTACAAGTAAGTCTTAAAGGACAGGTTCACAATTGAAACAAGTTTTTCTTGCTGTAATCATTCCTCCTGTTCATACTGACATTAGAAGATCATTATGCACTTACAGTGTAAGTGATAAGGGCCAAAATCCACAGTCCTCCTTCTGTGCAAAAATGTATTTAAAAGTTTAAAATGAGTCAAATCAAGTAAATATCTTTCAACGTTACAGTCTTTTTAGTGCCAAAGTCCCTCTTTTTGTTACTATACTTCCACCGCAGCTCAACAGGGAAACACAAAGAGGGAATTTGATGCTAAAAAGACTGTAAATGTGGCAGATATCCACTTGATATGACTAACTCAGACTGCTGCCTCATATAAGCTTCAGATAAACCTTTAAATACATTTTTACACAAAATGACTGTGTGGACACACTGTGGATTTTGGCTGACATCACTTACATTGAAAGCACATTTGAAGGGGATCTTTTAATAGCCAGTATGAACAGGAGGAATGATTACAGTGAGGAAAACCTCTTTCACTGTTCATGTGGGCACCTGACTGTTGTTTTAAGACAGACTTGAAAAATTGAACCTATCCTTTAAGCTTTCATCCAAGCAGGTTATAAACATGACCTGGTTCACCTCAAATCTCAGTTTTATAAGGTCAAAGAAGACTGGCTGTATGTTGTTGAGGTTTGATTGATTTAGGCAAATCACAGCAGAGGGTGTTATTATGGGTAAGTGAGTCATCCTCATTGCGCCAACCACAGGCCTGTTCATGTCTTAGAACATCAGTTGGTAACCTGTAAAGTCAGTTATGAGGAGAGCATGTGATGTGACAGTTATGCACACAAAAACATATGTGTGAAAAGAGCAAGCTCAAGCAGTTGCTTGTCTCAATGGACTCTTGTAGAAGTAAAGGTGTTAAATGAATCAAAAAGGTGTTAAATTAGGTGCTACATTGTACTTTCTATGTCTTGCTGTTAGCTATCCTGCTAGCTAGCAAGGTAGCAAACAAGCAAAGTTAGGCTAATCTGATTGAATGTTAAGCTACCAAAGGCACGGGTGAACTTCCTGTGTTGAAATTAATGACACCACGCTAACACTGACATTATGAAGTTGATATGACAAACATGTTAGCAACCAGACTATTCACACATCCAGCCAACACAGAGCAACATTAATATTCATTTGGAGTTGTGTTTCAAGCAATCTAACAAATGTATTCCCTCTCCATTTAGCTTTGTTTTGCTCTGTATCAACTCCTGAGGGAAATATCTGGTTCTTTAGCTGCTAAATGTCAAGTCAAGTCAATTTTATGTATGTGGCCCCAAATCGCAAATCACACATTTGACTCAAATGGCTTTACAATCTGTACAGCGCCCCATATCTTTAGACCTACGATTCAAATGAGGAAAAACTCCCCCCCAAAAAACCCTTTAACAACAAAAAAAGGAAGAAACCTCTGGAAGAGTAACAGAGCAGGTATCCCTTTTCCAGGACACGCATGCAATAGATGCTTTGTGTACAGAGTAGACAGAGATAACAGTAGTAAAATTACAATATAGAAAATCAGAATGACAGTATTAGACAGATATATGGAAGATACCAAGGAGCATCAAGGTGCCGCCCAAACAGATAGGACCTAAGCCACACAACCTTCTCTTTACCACGAGAACATGGAAGAGGATAGACGTGTACACAAGCACAGCACAGCACAGCCCACTGAAAACAGAGGATGGGAGAGAGAGAGGCACACAGCTTGGATGTCTAGACCCTGCTCTGTTATGTTCACTGATTCATTCCTAGGTTTGTCTGTCAGGTAATGTACAGAGTAAAAAAATGGTTATGCTCACAGTAAAAAAAAAAAACCCCAACTAAACAGCTGCCCGTTGGATATGAGGTTGATAAGAAGTGGTGAGAGTGAACCAGCACAGTAAAGTTGTGGGCCGTGAAACCAAACAATGAGCCAAAAAGTCGATAAAAGGCTCTGTAGAGCTGAGGGAAACTGCAGAGTTGGTGGTGAGTCTCTGTGGGTTTGGCACTAGGACCGACCCCTTCCATATTACACATAATCATTTTTTCTATTGTTACTATAAATATATTGATTAGAGCAGCTTTAAGTCAACAGTAAATGTAAACATACCTGCCTTCAAAAACTACAGTATTTTAAAAAAGTATCTAAAACTGAGTAAGTTGAATAAATGTGATTGAGCTCCCTTGTGGTTCACACTTATTCTCCTTTACACGTAATTATTATTAAGTTTTATTATTATTATTATTATTATTATTATTATTATTATTATTAATTTATATTTAAGTAGCCAAAAATATTTTTTGTATTTAGGTTACTTTCAGTTTCACATTACAACAGATAAAAAAATGAAAAAGAACAGAAAACTTAGTTTTACTTTTGCTTAAAAAGAATCTTTGCTACAACACATGCAACACCTGCTACTTTTTAAATGGCCTTAGTGTATGTATTACTGGCTTTTTCAACCCACCTGTAGCTTCTGAGGAGAGCATAGTTGAAAAGAAGACTGCTAAGTGGCTGCAAGATTCAGATGTTTAACTTCACAATCCACTAATCACTGAAGGTCAGAGGTAACTCCACCAGGACTGTGTGTGTGTGTATGAGACACTACGGTTATAACATGAGAATTGATTGATGGACACACAACAGCGAGCTCCACAGCAGCATCAAGTGAGCCTTGAGGCATCACACTGACATGCAGACACATACACAAATTGTAGTCATGCTCACTGGCACAAACACACAGATTTATAGCTCCGGTCCTGGAGGCATGAGTTACTCGCTGTCTCCCCTAAGACGTAGCCACTCACCCAGAAAATAATGACCCTTGGAGCGGCAGTCAATCATTGCTGCCCAGAGAACATTCAGTCCCCTGGAAAGCAGCAAATTTATGAGAGGACTCATATTATCTGGGTTTCCCATTGGACTTACCCACATAATCAGGCCCTGGAGAACACTTATATATATCTGTCAGAGCACTCTGGTTGCCATATTACTGCTGTAAACAACAATAAAGAGTTTGGTTGAGGTTACACACATAAATGACTGACTGACTTAATCACAGCCATTTATTAAAACACTTCTAATTAAATGTATAATTATAAACCTGGTTTAGTTGATTCCTTCCATCATATTATCTGTTATTAAAATATTTTTTTACCTTCATTTTAGCTCTTTCATCTTGTAAAAGAGCTAAAATAAAGCTCTTCTTGCTTTTTTATTATATTCAATGTACATATTAAATGTGGGGTTGTTATGGGCCGAGTGCTTTGCTTGAGGACACCCTGATGGGGATATACTCCCATTAGAAAGGGAATACTGGCTGCTAGTTCAAATCCTCACATATGTAATTGTGGTTTTGCAGTGCAGCCACCAGGTGTGAGTGTTTGATCCTCCCCATTCCACTCTCGTCCTCAGGCTGTTGCTGTAAACAAGAGTGGACTCTTCCTGAACTGCTTTGTCCAATCATCACTAATCGATGTAATCTACAAAACACTCTGCTTCTTGATGCTTGTTTAGGATATCTGTGACAACATTAACCACTTAACAAAACAAAGGAAACTTCAAATCACAATCACAATCCATACATATAATTATCTCAAGATCCTGGCTCACCTCATCTGTCATGACATGACTCAGAGTGCGGTGTCACTTTAGCCAAAATAAACCTACTCCGATTGTAGACTGCAGATCAACCAGCCTAATTAAACAAGAACAAATCCAGTCATGTATTAATAATCTATGCATGGAGCAGGTCTAGTCTTGTTTATCCTCACCTACAGCAGAGTTCAGAATCTGTATACTCTGGCTGATGTTCTTCACCTCTGGCTGATGTTCTTCACCAACTGGGATTTCCTTTCAGCTTCAATGCAGTACACCGTTTTTTGGTGGAGATAGGCTTGTTGGACATGTTTAGTTGTAGGAAAAAAGACAGAGTCATCCAAGTGTCCCAAATAAATCATTTGGCCCAGCTGTCTATTGTGTTGAGTAATATAAGGCCCCAAGCTAATGTTTTAGCACACACTGCAGGGTGATAACTGCCAACACTTCAGTATAGGCTATGCTATGTTTAGTATGATGTTATGACTGCTGTGGTAGTTTTGACAGATAAACATTACATGAAATGTGACATCAAAAATACACTTTTTAAACCAGATGCCAGATTAAGCTACTAATGTTGTTTCTAACTGAGGCTAATGTTAGATTCCCAGGTGGCCAAAATGGGACCAACTGAGGCCTAAATCCGGTATGCCTCATTCTGGGATTGATGCCAATTATGTGATGAATAGCATGTCAAAATTTATCTATCATTGGTCCAATTTTGGGTGCCATCACTGTCCCAAACCTAGTCCAAGTGCTGCTAGTTTGAGCGAATTCTCAGCAAATCAGCCCGAGTCTACATCCGTAAACCTCTTTAAATAGCCATGAAAGAGTAAGCACACTCTCAAATTCGGCTAGGAACATCTAAAAAATGCAGCAGAGGAGTGGAGGGTAATCACACATGGATAACATGCATGGCTTGGAAGCCTTCACCAGCTCCTTATGTGCTTATCTGATGGCGTAATGACTGGTATTGTTGTATTCAATGCTTGAGCAGCAATAAGTGGAAGTTTACTACTCAAAAAATGTTTTTGGGTGTAGTTACTCTTTAAGTGTTAGTCATGTTTGGCCCTCTGGTACAAGAGAATAGCCGATACTCCATGAGCCGTAATCGTCCCAACTCGATAATAATAATATACTAGAACAAGCTGTTGTATTGGACAGCCAGTGTGCATGCTACTCAAAAGCCAGCAGACTGTCTGTTTCTGTGTGTATGTGTGTTAGGAGGCTGTGGGGTGGAGAATAGTGACTGCGCATGTGGAGACACACTTTGCCAATGGTGACAGGATCAGTCAGCGTTTGCCAAACTCAGAAGGAGATAGAATCCATCAACGTGAGCTGAGTCCTGGAGTGAGACAGCCAGCTTACTTACCCCCAAAGCAGGAGGGGGAAAGTTCTCAACACTTTTCAGCAGCTTACCCGCTGTATTTCCATAGATGGAGCCTTTTGTACCATCATCATCACCATGTTGACTCATGGTAAAATAGTAAAGGGGTCCAAGCAGTGGGTAACACTCAGGTCTTAGTTGCTGTTTCACACGTTTGCATGTTAAAGTGGCTTTTTGTATGAGCTTTGTATATGTATTTTTCTGAGCGTTAATGTGTCATTATTTGCATTTTATGTGTGTTTCTCTGTATGATTCCTACTCTTGGATGCCACCGTGCCTCTGTGTGTTAGTGTGTCAGTGTGTGTGTGTGTGCGTGTGTTACCAGCAGACCGGCGGTATGGCTGAAGGCCCGGCCATGAGAAGCAGCAGGATGACATCAGGGGACAAACTGTACTCATAACAATGTTCGTTTCCACGTAAACGAAGGGCCGCTTTGGCTCTGTCTCCACAGTGTCAGCCCTTCACCTCCAATCAGCACCCAGCATCATTGCCATCAGGGGGCCATCAAATTACGTCGTCCCACTAGCCTTGACCTCCACGCTGACTGCAACTTATCCACTTCACATTGGTTTCCTTATTCTTTCCCTTTGTACCTCTTTCTTTGTCCTTCTGTTTCTGTTTCTCTCTATCTTCCCTTTCCCCCCTCCTCTCTTTCCATTTCTCCCCGTCTGTTCCTCTCTCTTCCTCTTACTCCTTCTGTGTTGTTGGTGATGGCTGTTTTTCTTGGCAGGTGAAAAGGCGAGATGGTGGTTCAGTCCCAGTGACACTGCACATTTTCCCCTCTTTCTCTCTCTTCCTCTCTTCCCTTCCTTTCTCTGACAGTCTATTCTTGGCCGATGACTCTGCGTCCTCAGCAGTTTATAGGCGTAGCTCTCCCAAGGCGTTGCGCTAATTGTTATTCCATTTCCCCATCGCTACATCACTACATCTGAATGTGAGACTGATTGAGTTTGTGTGCGTGCATTTGTCTTTTTCTGCCTGTGATCATTCAGTCGCTTTTGTATATTTGTGCAAAAGTGTGTTTGTATGCACGTCCTTCTGTTTGAGTGTGTGTGAGTGTACATTCAAGTTGTCACGTTGTGTGTGTGTGTGTGTCACTTATCACCCCAGCATCTCATGAATTAGGAAAGCCTGGCATGGTTGCCAGTGTTCCACAGCGAGCGGGGTGAGTGTTATGTAATTAGACCTGGTTCTATGGATGCTGCAGATGTCTGTGTGTTTCGGTGTGTGTACGTGTGTGTGGGTGGGTGTTATGGTTAGCTATCCATCTCCAGGGCATCTGCTCTCCATTATGTTTTAATGGATGTCAGATAAGAACATGACAAACGGATGCAGAAAGCCTGAGAGACACCTCAGCCGCCCCACTGGGGGAGCTAGAGACTCATGGAAGAGAGGACAACTCTTCTGTTTTTCCATTTTTCTTCTCCTCTCTTCCCACCAGGGACCCAAAAAATGGAGCCAAATAATTTTTGACGATAATTTTTATGATTTGTGTTGGCTCTGCTGAGGTGCCAGATGGGTGGGATTTGCCACATAGAACAATACAATGAGTGCCAGAACTATTAGACAATCATTTGAAAGTATTTGAAAGTCAGTTTGTTGAACTTTTCTGTGGCTTGCAACTTGACTTGACACTATTTGGGCTGTTTTAATGGTGTAAACCCCACCTAACCTGCTGGTGCTCCAAGCAGGTTTAAATAAATATTCAAAATTATTTGACCCGACTCTGTTACTCTATCTGTCTGTTCCCATTTATATCATCGCACCTTTCCTCTCCCTTTGACTGCTTTTCTCTTCCTCCATTCTTCAGTCACATTTAAACACCCAACAAATCAAATCTGACACTTTTTATAAAGGAGGGAACACAGCCATGGCAAAATGACAACCCCGTGGCTAAAGTAAGTAAGTAAATAAAATTTTATTTACATAGCACTTTTTAAAAGCAGGATTACAAAGTGCTTTACAGTTGCAAAAAAGGCAATAAAGCATTTGAATAAATCAAAGACAAGCAAAAACATTAATAAAATATCTTTGAAAAAATAAAAAAACGTCTGGAGGTGAGGTTTAAAACACTTAGAGTTTGTTGATCTGACCCACAGAGGGAGCCCCATAATTAAGGAACCAGGACAGCAAAATCTCAATCATGTCTTGAACTTTGAGGGGGACACAACAAGGAGCCCTGAAAGGAGGAGTGGGCCTATATAGAGTCAGAAACTCATGGATGTATGGTCAAGCCAAACTGTGTAAAGTCTTAAAAGCCTCAAAAGTCAATCCTGAAGGGTAATTAGCAAATTAGTAATCATGCAGAATTATCTTGAGCTAATTGTAAATGTGCTACAGGTTTTTGGCTTAATAAATGATACAGGACATTACAATAGTTGTGACATGAAGAGACAAAACAATGGATGATTTGATCAAGCTGTTGGAAAGAGGACGGGGCGTAGTTTGGTAATGTTTCTTGATTGGAAATAACAGGTCTGAATAAGATGTTTCTCAACTGGGAATCAAAAATGATTCCAAGATTTCTACAAACCAGAACCTAAGTTTGATTTGGAGCAAAGACAAGAACTTCAGTTTTGTTGTGAATTTATGAGACATCCAGGCACTAATCTCCTTAAGACAATTATGTAAAATAGTCAAATTTGAAAAGGTTTCACAAATGCATACAGCTGGACATCATCAGCAAAGATCTATGTTGATGATGTCCTGACTCTGAATGTGCTCTAAAGGGAGCATGTAAAGAGAGAATATGAAAGGTCCCAGGATTGACCCTTGAGGAACATCAAAGGGCAGAGAGGCACAGACACTTTCACAGCAATCCATTCAAGAGCTGTACCAGATATCCCAACTAACTTTGCCAGATGGTTATATAAAATATTATGATCTATGGTACTGAAAACAGCACTTAAATCCAGAAGAATTAAGATGCAACTTTCACCACGATAAAACTGCAACAAGATGTCGTTTGTGACTCCAAGGAGAGCTGACTCTGTGCTGTGCCTCTGGTGGAAAAGATAAATATCCGACCATTCCTTACTTTGCGTCTTTCCCCCTCTGTCCTTTTTCCTTGCCTCTCCTGGATCACCTCTCATTTTTCCAGATGGTCTTTTCACACTCCATTCATTCTGCTTGGACAGCAGGAAGTCAAGCCTGTATGGGACACTGGGACATGACTGTGTCCCCCTTGGATGCAGATCCACCCACTGGAAATTAATTGGAACTCTGGGTTCTTTGGGATCTTCCAAGCTAGCTCTGCCAAACTGGCCGCAAAGCCAACAAAATGAGTTATGGTTTAGCTGACCCTGATTTCACTGCCTTTTGCTCTGCTGCTCTTCTCACTTGTTCCTTTTCTTATTTTCTGCCATGCCAGAACTTGATTTGCGAATATGAGACACTTTAATCTGGTTGTACTAGTGCTTGGTTTAGCGTAAGGTATTTCTATCAGTTGTATGTGGTGTTATATTGCAACCATAAAGACGTGTCAGAAATCAAATTCTCTCTATATTCCTTCCCTCCTTCTTTACCTCCACCCAACCCCCAACCCACTGTAGTCTGTTTCTCATTGCCGCTCTCTGTTGGTTCGCCAGCATGCGTCAGAACCTCCCTGCGGCCCCTTCAAATAAAGACAGTAATGCACATGACTTAAACCAAGTGCTATTCCAGTAACCATCTTCCTCTGACACAAATCAGGTGCAATGGTTGGACTCCTGTCCTGTGTTACGACCCCTCTTTGAGACTGTCAAAGTGGGGTCTTGGAAGCAACACGGTTTATGACTGCTGAGTGTTTGAAATGCAACACTCCTCACAGTGAGCCCATAGCACTTCAATTAAGGTCTTGTGCAGACTAGGAGATGCTACATCTGCACGCATTACAAGATGCTGTTTGTTTACACAGACACACAATTAGCCAGAAGTAATGAATGTTTTGGTTCAGGTGTGACCTCTCTCTCTCTTTCTTTCTTTCTTCCCACTAGATGCACAAAGAAACATTTGTCCATTGGCTACCAGGCTGAAACTAGTGATGGTAATGTGCAGCAGCAGATAAAACTCTCACAAACATCCAGTTAGCGTAGAGGTGGCATAAACTGCTGAACAAAATTCAAACATGTTGTGCTGCTGACCTTCTCCCAGCAGGGTTACAATGAGACCTGCCAAATATGTGCCCTGATAATTTGACTTGAACCCGTCTTGTTTGTTAGTTGATGTTAAGCCTAAGAAGCTTTACTCCAGACCTACATGAGTGGCAGCGGGGAGTTGTGTTGGTGGGAGGTGTGTGTGTGTGTTTGTGCACATTCTTATATGTATCTGTCAGTACCTGCACCACTATGTTGCCACGTCTGTGTGTATGCACGCAGACACACAATGACCCTTTATTGCTGTGTCATTTACACTGAGAGTAGAGACCGTGTGTTGGCGTGCATCTATGTGTGCTTGTGCATGTATGTAGAAAGTATTTGTGAAAATCTGTATAAGTATGTAAATAATGGTGCTTTTGTGTGAGTGCTTGTGTGATTATACACCCTTGTGACGCCTGTGTTACTGTCTTACTCTCTCTCTCTTTGCTGTCACTTCACACACACACACACACACACACACACACACACACTTGATTTTACTCCTATGAGGATCCTTCAATAAATGCATTGATCCCCTAATCTACATACTGTATCATCTACTTAAATCATGGAGAGATAAACCTACAACCTGCACATAAAAACGTAACAGAGAGATTTTTAGGGAAGGCTGTATACTGCATGTCATATCACCATATATCAAAGACTGAGCTACAATGTGTAAGAGTGACACATCTCTGCTGAATGAGATGGTGTGTACTCACTGGATTTGTACAAATTACATTGTATTGACAGAATGACTAGTGTTTGCAATTCTTTTGAATAAAACAACAAATTTAAACAAAATTGCACAGACAGAAAATATCTGGGTTCACATGACAATAGCAATCCTCATCTTTTGTAACATAGTGACCCAAATGACGAGTGCTGGCTGCCTCTGAGTCTGCTCGCCATTCAATCAGCCTGTGTCTGATTATTGAGTGGTGGGCGTTCTCCATCTTTTGTCTATGGTGGTTGGAAATGCAGATCCTTGATGAGGCAAAGCATGAGGTAAACTTTTTGGAGTGTTTATAAAGGGGCTATAGGGGACTTATGGAGGATTACGCAGGATTTCCAAAGGATTGGTTTGGTTAATAAATGCAGGCTTGTTGGGTCCTGTTTTTGAAGGACAGAGAGGGAATGCTGGTTGGCAGAGAGGGCAACACATCCATGCACGTATGCACAAACAAACGCATGCATATATTTTAGGCTTGCAGTTGTTGTGGTGAGATGAAACCTGCAGCAACGTTTCAGGAGCTCTCTTCATCTGATAGGCCAGCTCGTAAATCCAAGAACAGATCAGTGGAAACTGCACTGGCGTGCTCACATTTACACACACAAACACACACACACACACACACACACATCTGTTAAGTATCATGGCCCCCCATCCATCGGGGAACTATTGCTGGGCTCTTGAAAAACAGACAGCAATCACCATCTGAGAGAATGAAAAGCAGCAGAGCGTGTAAGGAGAGGGGGAAGCATAGGAATAGGAAAAATACCACGGCTTTAGATCCTACTTTCTGAAACTGTTGGTTGGAACCCAAAATGAATCAGAGGTTTAGTTTTGTTTGTTCCGCATGTGAAGAAACACCAAGATGTGTCAATGAGCATGTTTTAGTTCATTAATTATGACCCACAGGCTGGAATACCTCAACATTTTGTATCTTAATTAGTTATTTTCCATTTAATCCACCTCAATTCTGGGAAAACAGTGCAATTCTCCCCTGAGCTAGCACTCTGCACCATATTTGGTTTTCCTCACTGAAACACTCAAACAGATGATTGTCACTTAAGGGATAAACTCAGACTTTTAGAAGTCTATCTTAATGCAATACTCCCCTGCTAAATATTTGTCGAAAGAGTTATTGATTGCTGTTATTATTCCTCCTCTACACACTGAAGAAGAAGAAGTTAAATTCAGCTGAAGTTAGCCAAATCAAGTGAGTGTCTTCCAAAGTTACTGTGTTTTTAATACAAAACCTCTTTGTGCTCCTCCAGACAGTCTTTCCTTGCTAAGCTGCAGCGGACTGGAGGGATACTAACACAAAGAAGGAACCTCATACTGGCAAGACTATAACTTTGGAAGATACCCACTTGAGTTGGCTAACTCAGTCTAATGTAGGCTAATATTAGCTTTGGCTGAACTGAGGTGCATTTTAGCATAAAAAAGGATTGTGGATTTTGTTCCTCTTCATACAGATAACTGCATTAGGAAGGGATGTTTTCCTAGTCAATATAGAGAGGGGGAATGATTATAATAACTAATAACCTAAGATATGTGATGTACATATTAGCATGTGAGTATTTTCAGATTTAAGGTTTTAAGATAAATTTGAATTTTGTACAAACATATGTGATGTGCAAAATGGGTTTTTGGTTTCTATTTTCCTACCAGAGTTGTATTCAGATTAAAGGCATCCAAATACAAATAGTGCAGCATTAATTATTCCCAAAAAAGTATGTAGTCAAGTTGCGTTATTTTTAAGATGAATAACACTGTTCTGCTGACTCATCGGACCGCAAAATCTAAACACATGCATGCACAATCTGATAAACACTATACACGCCTAAACCTAGAAATCCATTGTATAGAAATAGATTAATAAATATTCTGAACGTGTGTCTGATTAGGTGCAATAATTAACTGTACAGTACAAAAACATCAGAGTTTGTGGAGAGTGATTGAACAACACTGGAACACAGAGGATATGATGCACACCAAGAGAATTTGATAGCTTGATGTGCTGTGTGTACTCAATGTTGTCTGTGCATGTGTGTGTGCGTGTGCTTGCGTGCATGCGTATGTTTAGATTTTGCGGTCCGCTGAGTACGCATAACTCAAAAAACACACTCGCGCTTGGCACAAAAGACTACAGGGCAGCTGTGATTGGCTGCAACAGGGCACACTGATCCACGTTAAATCCCTACAGAGAGAGAGAGGGAGACAGAGAGAGGAGACTGATGGAAAGAATGAGAAACCAAGATGGAGAGAGACAGACATAGAGAAAGATTCTTCCAGATTGAGAGCATTCCTGCTTTTATTGTATATGATGCAAGCTACTCGCCTCTTTAGCCCATTGACCTTTTGTTCGATAGGGAATGAACATGCACACGCACACACGCCCACACACACAAACACACACACACACACTCCCGCCCTGAGTCCTCATTTTGCAGACAACTCTCAGCTGGTCTGGACTTCAACCAGCACCGCTAACTCTCAAAGTAAACACACTGCTGAGATATTTCAATCTTATCACCATTTGCTCTCTCCCATTCACCCCCCTGCCCAACTCGCTCTCTCACTCTCTCTCTCTCTCTCTCTCTCTCTCTGTCTCACACACACACCATTCAAACATCACCCCTCCCTCCCGTGTTGATAACTCCTTTTTTACAGTGTGCCTTGGAGTGTTTTACAGTAAGGGATTGGCCCTTGTGTGATTTATGAGGCCTTGGGTTGTGGCATGGTAATAGCAACCGTACCACACAGTCGTGTTTCCATCACTTCAGAATGCATTACACTGACTTACACTCATTGCCTGGAAACCTTAATCATAACCACCACATGCCTAACACTAACCCTTACCCTAACCTTAATATCATCCTAAACTTACCTTAACTTTAAACCAAGTCTTCACCCTAAAATGATTTACATTAAGGGGACTTGCTTTTTGTCTCCGTAACAGAGGTGAGTCCCCACAACATGAGAAATACCTGGACAATACATTTCTCTTCCCAGAACCAAGTGTTACACATTTAGACATGACTGATACTGATGAGTTGATCCATTGCTTTTAACAATATAAACCATTACCTTAAGTAAATTGAAGGTAATCCATTAATCTCCATTAAAAATATCTAAAATCTCTTGCGCAGCGCAGTCTGTACAGTGACACAGTATCTGTTGCTCTGGCTCTGTACTCAAACACTTTGGATTTAAATTGAAGAAATGACTTGGAGTCCTTTTTATCTGCAGTACCACCTATTTTAAGTCAATGCAGTGAGACGTTTATGGCCAAATAGTGGAAAGTTCTTCACTGGCCAAGCCAGTCACCTGACCTCATTTTAACTGAACATATGTTTCACTTGAAGACCAAACTGAAGGCAAAAAGGGAAGACATCAGTGTCTGCTGATGTGTGGTTATAGATACCAGCCAGCCATTTATTGCAACCAAATTTTAAAGCTGTGCTAATAAGTTTCGTTATATTAACAATGGATCAAATGACTGAATGGGTCTGTCCAAATTCCCACACTTGCAGCATTTTCGAGTAGTCAAGTGCCTACTTGTGTGATGAATTTCCAGTAACTGCTACAGTTCCCAAGTACCCGTTAAGACCACAAGAGTGAGGAGGTTGATCAGAGCTCACTGAGACATGCTTGATTAATGAGGCCATCCCGTGGCTTGCACAAATACAACACTGTACATGGCTCAGTCGAGCTTGTTGGTTCTATTTATCTTTCCAACAAACAGGTAGGATCAACCATACAGTAAAAACACATTTAGGAGTAACAGTAAATAAATAAATCAAATTAGAAGCACGTGGCTCAACTGTACATAGGAGACATAATAAAATGTTATTTGGAAAGTTTTCTGGTTAAAAAGGAATAAATGTCTCAAAATCATTGATAAAATTATATTAGAATGAATGTTTCAGATACGTAATGTTGTCCCCTCACAGAGAAGAGCAGGTTTGAATAATAAATAATAACCATCTGTGGAGGTTCTGCCAACTGTTTAGTGTTTGGAGATTAATAATATTCACGCTGAATCCAACATGTCATGAACTTCAACTTCTTCATGTCTGTTTATAATTACTCTTCACATAACCAGCTTATCAGTGCATTACAGTCAACAATGTTATGCAATACACCGTGGAGAATTGTGGGATACACTTGGCTCTGAATACCGCTTTGAAGCAGTATTAGGAGAAGTGTGTATGCGCGGGTTAAGTGTAGTGTGTGTTGGCAAACACGGGACACACTGGCCTACTACCTCACCGACTGCCCGTGTTCAAGACTGCAAGTGTTGGTATTAGGACACACCCTGTGTTTTGTGAAAGGGTCGCTTGGAGTGACAGACCCACAGAGAATTATCAGTCAGTTCTGCAGTTTCCCTCAGCTGTAGTAACAGTGTTAACATCTTTTAGCTCATTTATTTTGTTTTATGGCCCACAATTTGACTTTTTTGGTTCACCCTCAGCTGTGAACAACCTTATTGTCAGCCGCAGCACTCAATGTACGCTATCTTCCTAGCATCAAACCGCAGGCCAAAGTCAGCAAATAGCTGGAAAACATAGTCAAGAAACAACCTGCTAAAGAGAACGTGGTAGAGAACAAACCAGATCAAAAGGAGAATGAATATTGATCAAGTGGTCAGAAACATGACTCCAAATGAATGCTAATGTTGCTTTGTGTCTGTTGGATGACAATTAGGACAGGACCAAACAGGTTTACCATTACCAACTTTATAAGGTGACAGTATGTCAATGTTGTGTTTTCAGCATGTTTTGCTGCCCACAAAACCCCCCACAATGAATGTTGCTAATATAATGACTATATTACGTCTATGTTAACATGTCCAATTACTCTCTGTTTCAAACAATCTGGGTCATATTTGAAAATTTAAAGGGTTTTTTAGTTGTACTAATGGCTTTAATGAAGGTTAATAAATAAGTAATGCTTTATAGATCAGTCATAACCCATTAATAAGAACAACTTTGGCTTACAAGTTTGGAAAAAAAAATCTTTTTTTTTTTTTAAAAAAAGGACATTTTGAGTTCTCTAGAAGACTTCTCCAATGGGCCGTTCAATTACTTATCCTCTAGAATATGGCTGAAGATAACAAAAATCCTATTACTAACAACTTTATAGGCTTGTTGTAAAAACACTCTATTAATGACTTACTAACATTTGTAATCACAGACTTAATGGCTTAGAAAATGAGACACTCGTGAGCATGTTTTAAGGACCTAACATTTGCAACTCATAATAAACTCTCTGACATGCACTGATAAATAATCTCATGCTCTAGTTTTGCTCACCCATTAAATCAACTGTTATTACAACACGATTTTCATCGACACTTTGATTCTCGAATCTTGCCAGGTTTCCAACAAGAGAGTTGCATCACCTGCAGACCAGCTGTGTTAGTTTAGGCGTTCCTGTCAGAACATTCAGTGACCAGACAAGGAATCAGTCACTTTAGGCTTTTAAATAACTAATACGTAATCTCATACTGAACTGATTATCAAGGGGAAGTGAAGGTTCAAGCCAACATGAATTTTTTTGGAGGCAAAGATTTGAGGCAAAACTGAATATAAATGTGTATAAATGTGTGTTATTTCAAGTAGTTAGACCATCAAAAGGACAATAAATCTCTCCATTGAAACCGAAGATATTATAATATTAATGTAATGTAATGTAACGTAACAGGGACCTTACTTGCCATGCCATTTTTGAAAATACATGTATTCACTTTTTTTGCCCAGAGTGAGATGAGAAGATGGATACTGTCTGGAGCAGGGAGACAGTTTGCCTAGCTTAGCATGAAATAGCTAGCCTGTGACAATTTGCCATTTTTACATTATAATTTTAGCACAGATGATATAAGATATATCATGCTAATCTATGAGCTTTAGATGCACAAGAAAATGAATAAGTGCATTCCCCCCAAATGTCGAAGATTTTTTTTTTACCCAAGAAGCCAAGAAACTTGCCTTAAAGGCCAGTAAAGAAATCAGGCTGCTTTAAAATGTACCTTTCTGTGATGCTCATATCCTGATTAACAACTGTGCCATCCTGCTATCTGAAGGCAGTTTTCGGTGTCATGTAGGAGAAGCCTGAGCCTTCCCCCTGCTATAACGGGGCTCTATCTCTCCCACATAATTAGGGTCAGATCTTATCATCACCTCCCTCCCTACCTTCTCCTCCTCCCTTACAATCACTCCAGCTCTCTTTCATCTCCCCCAAAAGAATGCTTGTTTATCTTTCGCCCTCTCCAGATAGGGCAAGAACAAAGATGCTTTTTGTGGTTATGTTTGTGCGTGTGACAGAGCGAGCACACACGCATGAGTGAAGTCAGAAAATAGCATACAAAAGCAGAAAGTGTGTGATATTTCGTGGATGAAGGAGCCTGTTTGGAATAAATGTGTGTGTGAAACTGTCGGCGACTGCGGAGCTGGAGATAGAAAAGACTTAGAGAGGCTTACATACATATACATACACACACACACACACACATTTCCATTGACTTATTTTGACAGGTTTAAATGTCAGGAATCATTCCATCATCTCCTTTCTGAAAAAATGGGAAAAAAGAAAAATATTTATATATAAAGAGATTCTATTTAAGGCTCAGAGGGCAGGTTAGTGAGTGATATAAAGAGATGCAGAGAAAGTGAGAAAGAGGCACTGTCAACTATGTGTGTGCTGTCTGATGCTCATTTACCTGTGCTGTTTACTCAATAAACTACAGGAAAACAGCACTAAGTACTGTTTTTCATGTCAGGAGCTAATTGGACAGTTTGCGTGTGTAGACCCTCACAACGCTATCACTGTAGAGGCTAACTGCTGGCACCTTGTAGTGTGAGTTACCAACCTCAGGCTGCATGCTGGTAGCTTGAACAGACAGCCTCTACTGTATTTGAGATTTTGAACACATGAAAAACACACACAAATCTGTAAATTTATCATTTAGTGTACATACAGA
Organism: Thunnus albacares; assembly: GCF_914725855.1. Taxonomy (NCBI): domain Eukaryota; kingdom Metazoa; phylum Chordata; class Actinopteri; order Scombriformes; family Scombridae; genus Thunnus; species Thunnus albacares. The sequence continues at coordinate 5,222,400 of NC_058119.1, forward strand.
GTATATTGTTTGGGAAGAAACTGCATTTTTGTAGGAGTGGTATTGTGGTGTGCAGGGCATGAGCCAATCAAATCACCTCCAACCGCCAACACTGTAAAGACCAATCATATGTGTTCCCTGTTCCTCCACCCTTCCTGTGCATGCGTGTGTGTGTGTGCATGCGTGTGTGTGTGTGTGTGTGTGTGTGTGTGTGTCTGAGATCTGGATATCAGGTAGGCTCTGCGGCTCCCATGTGGAGGGGAGGTGGGTTGGATGTTTGGATGGAGGGAGTGCTGATGGAGGAGAGACTGAGCGAGGGGATGGGTGAAGGATTCAGGGGGGTGAAGAAGAAAAATAAGAAACAGCTGGCTTCTCTGAGTTGCTGGCTTCTTGTCAAACAGGGAGAAAGGAGGAGAGATGGCGTCACCGAGCAAACCGTTGCATGGACTGAATGGATTACGGTGCAGTTGAAATGCACATATGAAAATCTGCTTGTATGTTCATGCATTTATTACTTTTCTTATAGCTCCAGTATCCTATGACCACTGGCTGCCCCAACTACCTAGGGTCCTCACAGGGATCATTACACTTTAAACTCATCTTTTGTAACGTCTCCCTGTTGAGCTGTTTTATTCCTGGCAAGTCTTGTGTCCTCCACCCAGCCATTAAACACCCTCCCTGGGATGGTCTCTCAGGACCCCTGGATGAGGCCCACCAGTGACCTAGGGGTTACTTGAGTCACAGCCCTTGTGGTGCTCATCTTCCAAAAGTAAAACGGTTTCTACTCATAAAAAGAATAAGATTAATATTGGGGTTACAATACATGCATGCATTGTTGGATTGAAGTGATCATTTGCTCATGATCAGTGGTGGGTACTTGAAAAATGTAATCAATTTCTCATTATACGTTCCTCTTCAAAAAAAAGTAGTTACAATGCAATTACTTTGCAAAACAGCAAAAGAAATTAATTAGGGACCAGCCTGTCTACTGAACGTAGAGAGACTAAACTGATGTCAGCCTGTAATCAAACTCCCGGTTGTCAATAAGCAGCAGGAGATGGACCCAGGTGCAGGATGCAAGAGTAGCAGGAACTGAAGAATAATTCTTTATTTAGGCTCGAGCGCAGGCAGAGCTAAATGGAACTGAACAGAGCAAAACTAAACAACGCAGAGCAGAACAAACAGAGCAGAACAAAACTGAACAAAGGATCCAACAAGACTGAACTGAAAACCAGAACTTAAATACAAACTGAACTAATGAAACAATAAGGAACAGGTGGCAAGACACAAGAGCAGGCTGGGAGCTGATTGGCTGGGGAGGACACAGGGAGCAAGGCAGGGCTAATCAGACTGATGCAGGGCAGGTGTGAAGGGAAGTGTGGAGAGAAAAGCAGGCTGGGAACACAGGAGGAAAAACTCAGGGCAAGCAGAAAGCCAAAAACACAATCATGCACTTGACTATAACTTAAATACACACGTCACACTTAGCAAATACAGTAAATAAACTACAGCATTACATAACAACCTAGGAACTCAAACATACATCGCTGTGGACATAAACATGAAACAATAAATTTGTCAAGTGGAGTGACCTGCGTGTAACAACAAAAATAGGACTGAAGGACATCTAATGCTCTGAGTTTCAGTTCACTTTTGCACGTAGTTTCTATGAGGGTCAGTATGTAGCAAGCAACAGTCCTTAGTCACATTTCCTTAAGAAAACAACTAGTATGAAAGCAAACTTCAATTACAATTTCAAAGGCCTACTGCCACTCAGTCCAGTTCAACAAACAGGGAAAAGTCTGAGGGCATCCAGTGGACTGGTGGAGGGACATAAAGCCAGACTGGGACAGAACCATGACACCAGTAAGATAGCAAACATACCGACAACAAATTGTCAAGGTAAGAGAGTGTTACTTGGATTGGTAACTGTAATGTGATTACTGAATTTCATATTAATAATAACTCCACACTTTGTTGCTGGAAAAAGTAGTAACAGTAATGTAATAACAGTGATGTAATGTCCTTTTTCAGTTACGCATTACTGTCTAATGTATTACTAAGGCTTCACTCAGTACTGAACTTAGTTACTTTAATGCCAGAACATTCTTTTCTTTAGATACTTATTATTTTTAGTATTTATGTCCTCAAAGGACACAAAAATTCTGAATTGAATCTCTAATAAACTTTTAACCATAATTCTGTTTTATTTTACAAAATTGGTCTTATTATCATAACTTTGTCTATTGGCTATATCAACACTAACCAAGTTAACTGCTGAAATCTTGAAATGCAGCAACATCACTGAAATGAAATCAGACAGGGCAAGAAACTTCAGCGGTCAGACAATCAGACTGGTTTTAAACAAACTCCCTGTTAGCCAAACTCATCTGGAAGAGACAACAAAGGTGATGATCTAAATGATTACACTAACTGTCTGTTAAACATCCAACACTGTTTACAGACCAATTTCCTGGTTCAACTTTGACCTACTAGCCAACTAGGTGTGCACACATTTTTACTGTGTAATGAGGGATTACACTGACATTTTCTATGTGTTCATTTCCAGTATTATATAAAGTGAATCATCCTTTAATGGCCGATCAGATTTTTTAGTAAGGCCAACATTGGTCCAAATCAAACCCATACAGTATATGAGCCTCACCCTACTCACAGTCCCTCACTGCAGATGTGAACGTACATGTTCACATACACTTGATGTTACCTTTGTAGGCCATTTAATTTGATTAATTTTTGAAGGCTGAAGGCTCAAGCACTAATTTCACATGGAAAAAGTAATTAATCGCACCACTGTGTAACTGTGAATTAAAGATCCATGTTTTCACACTCTATGAATCATCTTGTGACTCCTTCGGGGACCATGACCCTCAGACTGAGAGCTGCTGTGTTGGTGAATAGAGGAAGTAACTGAAGGATGGAGAAAATAAATGGTTGCGTTGTGAGGTTCTTGGATTCGGAGCAGGGAGAAAGACTTGTGGAGTGACCCCTAACCCCTCACAAATCATACAGGAGTGTGAGTTTTGTCCATTAGCGGTCAGTTTGTGGCCATAACTCAGGGTTTGGTCTGTACATCCCCCATTGCTCCCACCCTTTATTTTTATTCCTCAAGACCCCTACACCTTACTCCTCCAACTCCTCACCCCCACCCCTCCTGACTGTGCCCCACACACAACCCTATAATTTGGGTGAAAGATTCAGCGGCTGTTATTTTTATTGAATTCCCAATAACGTCGCTGAGATTACAGTTAAGTGCAGGCCGCTGGAGCTCTCGGCTCTGTTGCAGGAGCCATTCTGGGGCCAGTGGGATGCTGAGACTGGTGCCAGGGTGGGAGGTAGGGAGGTCATTGGCTGTTTTTTACAGAGCGCAGGGGAAAACGCAGGGCAACAATCATCACATTTATAGATGGCTCACCACTCTTGCTGGGACCCTGGCAAACGCTGCCAGGTTTAAAGCCAGCCAGCGGGCTACTGGCCACTAATAAAGGGATTTCATCCACAGGGAGTTGTAAAGGCACTCCGTAGTATAAAGAGATGTGTGTTTGTGTGAGGTAGAATGTGTATGTGTGAAAATGTACCTAAGTGTGGTGCATACATATTCAAGTGTATGGATAATTGATTTTATATGCTAATGAGACTCCCTCTGTTTGTGTGTGTCGGTGTGTACGTGTATTGTATTAAAGCTCTTCAGTGCAACTTATCACAAAGCAGCCTGACCGCACTCATGACTCAAATGTGCGCCATCCAGGGCCTCATGTCCTCTTTTACGAATTTTCACTGAATCACATCGACTAATTTGTTCCACAACAGTTGTGTTTTTGTTGCTGTTGCTAAGCAACGGGTCTATGATTAGCGATTATGAATGGAGGCCTATTTGGCTCTTTTCAAGGCTGACACAGTGACGTCAAACACAAGGCTGTTATTCATCCTTCCTCTCAATCAGTAATGTATCAGACTTACAATCTAACGTGTGTGTGTGCACGATTGTTATGATTTCAAGTCCTAAAGTTCAGAAATGTTGGAGTGGCAAGGACACCGTTCTAATTAAATTGACCTAAAGCAGTGTCTTCAAGGCTATGTTCAGAGTTTGGTGCATAGCTGCTGCATAGTGTGTGTGGGGGGCAAAACAAAAGCAACAATATAATACAATCCGCACTACAACAACTACCTTTGTAAAACTTATAATTGACTGTTCGCTAAACACCTTCCCCTTTGTGTTTCCACAGTGAGTTCCTCACTGAGCTGCAGTGGAAAGATTGTAACTACAAAATTGTACACAATTTGGACTAAAACTGTTGTAACTTTGGAAGATATCCACTTGATTTTACTCATTTGAAAGGCTGAAGCCTCATATTAGCGTCAGATGAACTTTTGAATACATTTTTGCAGGGGAGGAAGCCTGTGGATTTTGTCCCCCATCACTTACATTAAAAGTACATCAGGAACGCATTTTTCTTTTAATGGCTAATATGGACCTGAGGAATGATTACAGCAAGCGAAACCTGTTTCAATGTTCATATGGGTGCCTGACTACTGCTTTAAAACAAATTGAAAAATTGTGAATCTATCTTTTAAGTGCTTTAATGTCTTTTTATTAGGTTTTCCAAAACCAAAAACACAAGCATGTCCTGCTAACTAGCTTACAACCCACAGTAGTAACCGAGCGTTAACCTACTTTCTAAACTTATCCTGCTTTTTATTGGATTTCAGGAAGGTTATGCTCCAGCAACCCCAACCAATGTTACTGGGGAAAGCAATAAATTTGCACATAAATTTGCAATAAATTACACATCATCCTAAAGGCCTTTTCTCTTGTAACGTTAAAAGTGAAAATATATTGTTTGTACCAAAGAGGGCCATTTTAGAAGGAAATAACAGTGATTTTGCATTTTTATTTATGATACCAGGACTAACAAGTTCTACATTGCAGAACAAGAACAATGCTGTTTCTTTATTTCCATTTATGTCTTCCACCTGATCATCAGCTGGTAAGGATGGTGACGTTTTGCCTGGGACATGTAGTGTTATCCTCAATCTTAACACAATATCATGAATGTAGCCATCAAGTGCATATTTAAATTCTAAATCAATACATTTTATTTATTTATTTAGTTGTTTTTTATTGGATAGTGGGCAGGACACAAGGGGAGAGAGAGATGGGTATGACATGCAATAAAGGTCCCTAGCTGGAATCAAACTAACAATGTTGCAGTTATATGGCATGAGCAGTAACCATTTGGCTACCAGAGCACTCCTAGCTGGAAATGTTTTAAAGTCAGCCGGAGACAGAATTAATTGGTGAGCTTTAGAGGTGATGTGTTTTTGAACGATGGACAGATTTGACTGGCTGTTTCGCCCTGCTTTAAGTCTTTAAGCTAAGCTAACATCTCACTGGCTGTAGCTCCGTATTTAAAGGCCCCATGTAATGGAAGTTGGAGTGTCTTTAGCTTCTGTACTGTGACTTATTTCCCAGTGAAATGGAACATTTGAGCGGTGTAGTTACAAGAGGGATTTAAATTAAATCCTTCGCAGTTGATTGGACCCTAAAAAGTGGGTGGGGCTTACAGAGTTTTGCAGGTACAGAGCTGCAGGGAGATCTAAAGAGAGCTAAAGAGGACTGTTGACTTCACACACACCTCCTTTACCTGTTGTTAGATCAGGAGGAGAACGAGGGAGAGATGAATGAATTAAACCTCAGCCACATTGATTTAGAAATGAAAACAAAGATTTTTCCCACTAAAATCCAAACACTATTCTCCTCCTATCTCTCTCTATATTGCTCTGTTAGCTACTATGACCCACAAATGGTGAAGTGTGTTTTTTTATGTCTAGTGTGGCTAGCTTCTTGCCACAAGTCACATTTGATTGGATGAACTTTTGTAAACATCCTTGGGTGAGGGATGAGTCAAACATTTACAGGAAGAGAAAAAACTGAGATTTTGATGTAAAAATACTCTGATACTGATTTTTAGACATATATTTGGCATATAACAAGAGATTAATAAACAATTAAAACAGTGACATGGGATTAAAACTGGGAAAATGTACATTTCATTTCATGGGGACAGAAGAGTGATAGCGATCTTCTCATGTAACTCTTGGCAAGAGAGTGAATAGGCACCTTTCCCAAAATGTCAAACTATTCCTTTAATAACAAGAATGAATTAATAAAATCAATAACAGATTTTAACTTAAAAAAACAAAAAAAAACAATGTAGGTATTTTATTTCAAACATGAACCCATGTTTTCCTCTCTGTAGAACTCTTTATGTTATTTCCCTCCCACTGAGTGAAAAGAAAAAAATCAAATCTGAAAAGCTTCAAGTTCAAGTTCCTTCCATAGGTGGACTGTGTTTGTTACATATGAAAAATTGCCCTGACATTTACACCACAAGTGCAATAGTGGAAATAAAAACTGCCAACAGACGAGACAATGTGCAACATTGGCCCATATGTCTACAACACAATCCTATGTGTGGGGAGCCGCTGGTCTGGTCAGTGTAACTCTCTTTGAGTGTTACGCTGTGTAGTGAAATCTGGCCTGCTGTGTGTTTTACCCCTCCTGGCTGTAAGTCTGAACCTCTGGGGTTCTACTGCACTTTCTCACGTTCCTCATCACATACACACACATACATACCACACAGTGACACACACTGTAGCAGCGGTTGCCCAGTGCTCCCCAGAGAGCAGGTTTGGTTACAGACTTGCATGAATCGCAGTGGTGACACTGCAGACACTTGACTCCACCACTGAGGGCAGTTTGGAGCCAAAATGGCCTCCACCGCCTGCCCACCACATGTCGTACTCCCAGACACAACACTGTTTCTGAGCTGGTAGTAGATTTTTCTCACACTTTAAATGACGTTATTGTCTGTTCAGTTCTGAGTTCAACCTTTCGTTCCCAGGACCACCAGACCACCCCTACATCCCACAGCTGTCTTTAGTGTAACCTCCTGGATGATCCTCTGAGTAATCCTCCCGTAATGATACTCTAATCACTGGAGAGACACCAACACTGTTATCCCTCCTACCCCCTGAAACCCCTTAACCCCTCCAAACCAGAAACCTGGACTGTGAACATGACAGCTTGAACTTGCTGGTCGCCTTGCATGACACTATGATGAACCTTCACTTTCATTTACTTTTATGACAAGTAGATAGTACATTTTCTCATCCAGAACAACTCAGTTGCGAGTTAAGCATTCGTTTAATTTTCCGAAAATGTTTAAAATGTTGTAGAAACTGACATGCAAATTTGATGTGTTTTTATCAGCTGGGTTAGAGGTAAAGTTGCTGTGCTTTGGTGCCACCTAATTTGACCACATTTCAAGTTAGTTGTTATCATGTGAAGATAAAAACAAAGATGTTTGGCAATATTTCAATGCTCCTGCAGTTAAAATCTTCATATACTATAGATATTTAAGAAGGCTCTTAAGTATTGTATGAGCTGTGGTGGTATGATGTAGCCAAAACATTGGTTGGGCCTATATATGAATGATAAATACACATTACAAATCAAAATATCTCCTCATCAGCTAAACTGATTTTTACATTTCAGCTGAGATTTTCTAAGTTCATTCATCATAATTTGAATAATTTGAGTATATCAAGAGAATCGAGTTGTAGTACATTATTTATCATTCTGTACTGTAACAGACATTATGCTAAGAACTAGGTTGTATTGCATCACGCTGCCTCTCTGATCCTTCTCTGCAAGAATTCTGTGTTTGTGCATCTTTGTAGTCGACGTGATTAATCATATAATTGAGGACAATGACTTTCTGACAGTCTTCCTGCAAAGGTATTCATGGTGTTGGATTAAAAATGGCAGAAGTAGCTGCGTGACGAATGAACAAAGCTTCAGCTTTTTTGAAGCTCCCTAATTAACACATTATACCTCATTTGTTAAATATGTACGATGTACGTGCAAAAACAACAAGTTGCTGTTGACTATTTCTTGGCCGGGAGGAGTGACTATGAGGAGGCCACTACTTTGGGCCAAGAAATTATCTGGCGCATAACCTCCAATAGAACTGTAGCAAATGAGACAATATTGTGTTTGACAGTGACCCTTGACTGTTATCTGAACACCAAAAATAAGGGATTTCAACTAATCATTGTCCTTTAATTGCACTAGCAGTAGTCAATGAAAACGTGTCTGAAAGCCTTGAGGAACGACTTTGTGGATATTTCTGTTTGTAAGGATCCTTAAATCATAGTCTAGTATTACTGTACATTCCTGTTCAGCCTGTGACTAAGAAAAAGGGCAGCTGTCTCACTTTTCTCAGACATCCGAAAAATAGATTTGCTGTCTGTAACTGCTGCTCTGCTCTTTTCGTGCCCCTGCACTGGCCTGGAGTCGTGTAACTGTGTGACCTCTGACCCCCAAGCGGCATGGAGTCTTGTTGACGTAGTGAGCGGATAGGAGCTGGGCTGCAGTCCGTGGCAGCTTCTCAGCGATTGCCAATAAAGCAGCACTGTGATTTATTCGGGCCACTGCTGCCAAAAATAAGCAGAATAGAGTTAAACTTGTCCTTGGCAAGGCAAGATGTCTGATTCCCGATTGTGCCTCGGCCAAGAACATCTCTTCCCTGCCTCCAGTGTACACAAACACAGACACACACACCAGCCCTGTCGCCCCTGATTCGTTGTGTACGTGTGTGCGTGTGTGTTCACTCAGACCCAACATGTGTTGTGGCTCATCAAGCCAGAACATGGAAACTGTGAGTGGCTGCAGATGTTGAGAAGAGAAGAAGATGAGGTTGTTTTTTTTTTTCACGCTGGCGCTTGGTTTTAACATGCTTCCTCGCACTCCACTAAGACGCCTCAGCAGACCTTCGTCTTATCCCACAATCACCGGGGCTTAGAGGGGGATCTCATAGTCCACATAGTTCTCACTGTCCATCACCTCCCGTCTCTATATAGTGATCCCCTGAGGATTAGGGCTCCAAACTGTATCTGAACTTATTGCTGCACGTATAGAGAGACACACCGGGTCAAATAGGAAGCAAGAACAGAGTGCGAAGTAGATTTGTGATCTGAAGGTCATCAAATAAAATCTTATTTGTTTGCTAGAAAGTCTTGACATGAACTAAAAGTATCAGGGATGAGCAGAGAGGAAACACAAAGACAAGACAGTTGGGGGTTAGAGAGGAAGAGAGAATTCTTCAAATATGAGTGGGCGAACAGAACAGACAGTACCATCCATTGATAATGCAATTAACAGGCGCTCATGCTATCAGCCATCATGACTAATCCTGAAATGTCACAGCGGCCACTAAGGAATCCACCCGCAATATCCCCGTGGTAATTGCGTCGGCATCCGGATGGGCCGACGGACGGGCCGCCACACCGCACAGAGGGGTATTCACCAGACGAGACGTGTGGGAGAAAAAGCTTGACCTTGGAAACTATACATTAAGCCTGTGGTGTTAGCAATCTCTCACCATCATCGTCACACTAGCACGGATTCTCACACTCCCCCCACACACACCTGTCTGTGCGTGTTAAGAGGGCGGTCTGGCCAGTCTGGGAGTTTGTATGACGATGCTGCTTTGGGGGTCATGAGGTCACCCTGCGTGGAAATGTGTGTGCACCTTTTTATCGACTGAACAGTTGCTGTGTCTGCAGTGTGTGAAATGTCTCCGGCCTCTCAAAAGTCTCTCTGAATAAATCACCAGACTGGTTCTTGGGTTTTTATTTCACTCAGCTGCAGCTCCAAATTTATTTTGGATGTACTGACCACAAAGTTTTTGGGGCCAAATATCTGCAAAAATATTCTGTGATACACGCAGTCATGGGAAGGTCTTCACCAAGTCTCTGGTTTCTTGTCATTTCCTGTCAGTGTTTGACATGAGAAATAGATATTATATTTTACTCAGGTGCAGATGCACCATGAAAGAAGCAAATGGATAACATCAATAAAATCTGAATGGTCTTTTGAAAGCAGACAATGTATTATTATCCTGCTCTAAAAACCATTAGGGGTACTATGAGTAAGATATTGCCAAATTCCTGGACATGCTTTTGTGAGATTCAAGAGTCCAATTCAACTCTTGCATTCAGCTGTTTTATTTAGATAGTTTCAAGTACTGATGGAGTTCAACTTTCTTGGTTCACGGGCTCTTTCACCCTGAAACGCTACATAAATATATTTGACTGAAATTTGATTGTAACAGTGAAATGGTGTGCAAAATGAGGGAAACAGAGTCTCTTGTTTATGCCAGAAAACTTACATGAACTTGTTTTTCAGAGCTTATAAGGAATCAGAAGTGACTTTATAAACTTTGATGACAATGGCCTTACAGAGTACAATCCTCTAGAGAAAAGCTCAGAGTACGTTACACAACATTAATCTGTTTTCTACAGTCTAGCCTGGATAAGTGGACACATGTAAAAACACAGGTCTTGTATTGGACAGAAGAAAATAGAACCTTTAAGAGATGTGACATATATTTATTCATAAATATGCCAGCAATGTTACAAAGAAGACAACTTTTTGTTACCTCAGAATGTCTCTGTGTCTCCTGATAGATGACAGCGCAATGATAAGGCTTAAGGTATGGTCACATTACACTACTGAAGCCTGCAGCACAGACGTATTCAAGAGTTTACCTTTGTTAAACTTTGACTAGCGGATGTGCTTACTCGGCCAATGGAAACACTGCTGTACTGTGTTTGGAAATTTATTTATAGAAAGTTATTATTCTGGTCTGTTTCATCACCATTTTCAATACATTATCACCCTACCATGCTACAAACTGCAGTGACCATAACTAAAGACTTAAAGCCATCTTGTGTAACATATGCTAAAGAGTGGCCACAAGTGGCAATTACAGGATAACACACTGTAAGACGAGTAGAGAAGAATCATACAGTCAGCAAACAGAGTGAGTAATGTCAGTTATACCACAATATCTATCTAAAGTTTGCTAACACTGGTCTTATTGGACTACGCAAGACTGTTGGATTGAGTTGAACAAGGTAGACTCTATTGCATATGAATTCAACTTTTCATTTGTAATAGTAGGAATGTGCAATAGCTTTGATTCTGGCTCAGTCATGATGTCATGATGTGGGCGACAATGAAGTTGTCAATGATGTTGACGATTTGTCTTTCACTGCTTGTTTTCAGCACCTTGCATTGGTGGATTACATATTCCTGTAATGTTAGTGTAATTTCTTACTGCCAAACCAGTTCCCCACTTGGACAAATAAAGTGGAGACTTGAACTTAAAGCACCCTTCACATTATTCTTTCATCCTCTTTTTCTCCTCCTGATCCCCCTTTCCCTACTTGTCCCATCACTCCTCCCCATTTCCACAGAGGACCCCAGAGCCCTTATGCAACCCAATCAGGACCCTATTTAGGGAAATCAAGTTAAATAAACTGTGATGTGAACCGAATCCAAATAGGGACTCTTATATAAGAATGAGGTTGCTTCATAGATGAATGGCTCTTGGAATGGACATGGATTCCCAAGGCCTGTATTTATTTTCCTTACCATCGGAATAGCTTTGCCTGAGAGCTTCGTGCCGAATGAGGATGGAAAGCAAATGAGAAAGAAATTCAGCCTAATTCATTTAATCTCAAAGAGTCACTCCCCAATCCCACGCTTTAAACATGATTGATTTTTTTCAATAAACAGCACTCAGTGAATCAACACTTTCCCATGTCGATTAGCTGAGAACTACGGAAAGATTGTAGGTGCATGTGCAGGTTTAAAGGGATAGTCCCCATTTTCTGAAGTGGGGTTGTATGGAGTACTTATCCATAGTCAGTGTATTACCTGCAGTAGATTTGGGTCAGCATGCTGCCAGTTTGGAGAAGCAGGCAGAAGTACCAGCATGGAAGCTAAGTAATGTACTGCTGTGGACGGGGCAAGCAGCAAGATGTATTTTAGCCACCTAAAAAAAGCCCACCTAAAAATATAAATATCAGTTTAAGTGTGTGCTATATTTATATATATATATATATATTCACCACTTCACCACTTCACCATACCATCAGACAGCCCTTTCCTTTAGCACTACATTTTCTCAACCGTAGAACTTCCTACGCATGCTGCACACTGTATTACGCCGCAGACCAGCTGAAAGTGCTGTTGCGGCATAATACAGTGCATGGCATGTGTAGGAGTATGGAATTTCCATGGTTTAGAAAATGTAGTGCCAAAGTAAAGAGTTGTCTGATGGCAAGGTAAAGCGGTGAAAATATTCTAAATATAGTGTACACTTAAACTGATATTGATTTTTTTAGGTGAGCTTTTTTCTAGTTGGCTGAAACATGTTTTGCTGCTGGCCGCGTCCACAGCAGTACATTACTTAGCTTCCATGCCAGTACTCCTCTCTGCTTCTTCAAACTGAGGGTGTGCAGGCCACCATCTACTGCAGGTAATACACTGACTATGGACAAGTACCTCATACAACCCCACTTCAAAAAATCCAAACTACCCCCTTAAGTGTGTGTCAGTTCATGTGCATGTTATTGAATCACATTCCTTTTTGCCGGTCGGTCCCAGCACACCAGGATTACACCTCCGATTTAAACTGCCTCTGTCTCTCCTGATGTTGACACTGGATGCGGTGAAGAATTGCAGTATCTTTTTCTGACAGGAGACAATGCCAATAATCCTTGAGAAATAAAATGTTTAGTTACGAGTGTTACGTGATTTGGATGAGGAGTATGGGTTTTTACATGAGGCTCTCACGCATGATTCTGTCAAAAGAAAGATGAAACTCTGCACACTATAACTCCCTTCAATGCAGTTTAATGAGACATCCACAATGATTGTGTCAACACGATACACAAATGTTTATGCAGAAAGACTTAAATGTGCAAACAGCACAGTGCAGAGGGGATTAGTGTTTGTTTGTAGGATGAGATGAAACTTTATTACCTTGCGAGGCAGCTGGATTTGCGAGATTGTGAAATCACGAGATCACACGTGAATCCATCTTGTCAGGCTTCAAGTTATGCACTTATGTCCGGACCACTGGTGGTTCAGACCAATCAGCATCCTATGAGGATAGTGAGATTGCAAGGTAAGACGGTGATAGCAGACAGTTCCTCCAATCACCTGCCAAGTATGTTTTTGAAAATGCCTGCTGTTTTCCAAACAGTTTCCAAGGATGACTTCTCAGATGGTTCTGTGCAACAAACCATCTGGTCTGTCAGATTAGAAACTTTAATGATCCTGCAGAGAAATTGGGTGGTTGCAGTAGTGACATTATGTGGTTCATCAAAGAGAGAAAGGAATACAGCAAATATAGAGTATTTAACATGAAAATAGCAGAGCATGTGCAAAAATTTGGTTTCAGAATTGTGGGGTGTATTTTAACCCACCAACATGATAATGAAACTGGTCTTGCTGTTTTATTTTACACATTTTAACCTGTGGCCTGCAGGTCAGTATTATTTATGCACTAACTGAGGATTATTTTTAGTTTCATTGATAGAGGGGTGATAGGAAATTAAATAACATTTGTATTTTCCATCCCAAAAACCATATAAAAATAAATAAACTGATAAAATATGCAAACACGCAAGACCAAAATATAGTTTTGCAAATGCAAATGAGTGCTACTTGTAGTTCAGAGAAAAGCGCTACACTTAAAAGTCTGTAGTTTCCCACAGTGTCACACCCTTTGAAGGTGAGCAAGAGAGTTAAATGAGAATATTGACAATGCTCTCATGTTTTTACAGAAACATGACTAGGTCAAAACCTATGGCTGGACCGTGTATGGTCAGTGTGAGAAATTGTGGCCATTGTGTTACAGGGATAGTCAGTGGTAGTGTCTATAATGTGAATTCCTGGATATTAAATGTCCATTTGCAATTTTCTGTAGCAGTCCCAGTAATATTTGCTGGTAAAGTGTATTGAAGTAGCATATCACATAAGATGGTTAAGTTATGTTTGAGTTATTAAAAAAAGGGTATAAATGCAGTTGCAAGAACAATTCTTTCCTCTCATACATTGGGATGTTTGATTTGAACTTATTTTAATTCTGATTATAAGTTTTCTAATTATCTGTTAACCCCCCCTGCTTTTTCATCTGTTTCACTCTGTGGATGTCTCTTGTTTTTCGTTCTGCATTGAGTGTTTTGTCAGCGTGATTGTTATTTGGGGCGCTTTGACTGTGTGCTCTCTCTTTCATGCCTCTATGCGCCTTTTTTTCTGCCTTTCGGTTGAGAATTATGGAGGCTGCAGTGGAAATTGTAAATGAAAGTTTTGACAGCATTTTGAGTGCAAATTCAAAAATCCACCTGGTTACCGCAGTTACAGTCAAATCAAACGCACCTACAGAGCAGCAGCCCCAGACTAAACTGATATAACAGATATATTAGTCTCATATTTTACCTGCAAGACTGGTGTTTTAATGCTGTTGTTCATTGTTTGTGACGTGCAAATGTCAGAAAAATAAAAAGCTTGTGTCCTGGTATTAGTTTATTTATAAAATCCAAATGCAACGCGGGACGTCTCTCCTGCGAGTCTTGGGTTGTCTAACTCTTGGCAAGAAAGTAAATAAACTCATTTACCAAAATTTTGAACTATTCCTTAAATGTAAGGCTTAATAAGCAGCTTTTTGTGTCTATTTTCAAACTCTCTAATAACAAGGGCTGCTATAAGGTTTAGTCACCAAAGCACCATTATTTTCTCAGGAATACTGTCCTTTGCTTTTAGTGCTAATAAGCAAATGTTAGCATGCTAACATGCCAAACTAAGATGGTGAACATGGAAAACATCAGCATTTTAGCATTGGTATTGTGAGCAATATTAGCATGCTGATGTAAGCATTTAGCTCAAAGTACTGCTAAGTAGAGCCTCGCAGAGGCACTAGCATGGCTCTTTTTTGGTGGTTGGATGATGAGAAGATTCAAAGAGATTTTAGTGAGTATATGGAAATATAATCCAAAAAAAAAAAGATGAGATTTGTACATTATCAAGAAATAAAGAGAAATAAGAGAGTTGGAGTATGAAGAAAACTTGGGGGACATACACTGTATTCACAGTTCTGTGCATGTGCAACTTCCCCCCACTAAGCACTTGGCTTGCCCCCTTTCTCTCGGGGTAAATATTGACATTGGCTGTGAGATGAGTAGCGGGGATAGATTCGAAAAGGAGATTGCCATTTCCCAAACTGAGTCTAAACTCTGTCCTACTTTCCATCTGCCTCAATGATTAACAACAGAGAAGAAGCAGGTGAAAGAAGAAGAAGACAGTGAGGATGATGACGATGATGATGAGGAGGAAGAGAACATGAACTGGGGGCGTTTCAGCGATATGTGTCTTTTGTATGAGTTTAAGGAAGACAAGTTTCATACACATCTCTGCTGACACCCCATTTCAGCCTCTGTTCAAGTCATTCAGTAATCCCACTCTCTACAGATGAGGCCTCTTTCCCAAAACAAACATGTCTGAATGACCCTCGTCCACCTCAGCCTCCAATAAAGGACACAGGTGTTGCTCTTTAATTCCAGCTGCTCACTATAACTGTTATCTTTGTATATAAATATCAAGATATATTGATGTACTGTTTTCATCTTTAACTCAGGAATAGCTCTGCAGGAGCGTTTAGCATTGAGTCTGTGTTTATCTGTTATGTAAGCATGACAACGCCATAGAAAACCTGTGCCATAGATAGGACGATATCCTTCTGTGGATAAAAAACATCAATCATCTCTTCCTCTCGTTCTTTCCATCCCTCACTCTGTGTTGCTTCCTGTAGCTGAGCTCAGCACTGATATCTGCTCAGCCTGTCCCACTGCCCCGACCTTTGCCCTAATGTAGCGGATAAGGAAGTGTCAGTGGGAACCAGCCGGGTCAGGTTGGGTCTCAGCCCTGGGATCCTGGTTCCTGGCTGCTCCGCGGCCCCGCCATCCCCTCCCTGTATCGAGCCCTCCACATGTGTTTCCTGTTGTTTTTCAGACTAACAGCGCTGCGCCGGCTCACTGCACCAGAGCAGGGGCCTTTTCCTGAGGCTTTGTTTGGCCTGGCCTCTGGGAATGGCTTAAATTTAGGTGTGTGTGACAGAAGACCCCCTCACCCCCACAATCATCATGTATGCCACAGCCAATACAGTTGAGCCTCGTAAAGACTGGCCCCTCTTTTTCCCTTTTTTATACCTCTCGCCTCCCTTCTCTGTCCAAATTTATAACTTGAGAGCAGAAGATCAGATCTTACAACTGTAAGGAGGAGGGGGAGAGGGAGAAGAGTGTGTCTAGTCTGGTTATTCTGATCTGTGTCAGCCCACTATTGGCCTTTTATCAAATACCAGATATGGTTCAGTCATTGCAGGTATTGTCATTACATTTTTATGGTAGAATTAATCTTTAAACATTATGCATGGAGGTTCATTCTTGACCATGGAAACAGAGGCCTGACAAAATCTTACTGCAACTGTACTTTTTCTGGGCATTTTTGCCTTTTTTGTGCCTTTATTTGACAGTTGACAGTGTAGAGGAAGACAGGAAATTAGGGGAGACAGGATGGAATGACAATCAACAAAAGTCCCCATGATGACAACTAGGCTGAGTTACCTCTATACGCTGATGAAGACTGTGAGATGTGCTTGTCAACAATAGACAGTTACTATTAATTTGAAACATATAATCCCTACACATACTGTAAAGTGTGCATATGGCTTGAATTTACAAATCACTGATCTGTCTGTCTGTATCTATAAGATAATGGTTGATAATACTTTATATGTTTCCCCAGCAAACTCAAACTTTTGTTGTTTGTTCAAGGTCTCAAGAAGCTAAGACCCCCCCTGGCTCCCCCCAGGATTCAAATACTGCTCTCCATCAACTCCTGAGGGAAATATCTGGCTCTCATATGTTCACCAGTTAGTCAACTAACTACTGTTTAGTTGTGGCCAGGTAGTGTGCAGTTGGAAACAAGGTAAGACTGAATTGTAACAGTAGAGTTGTGGATCACAAAACAATGAGCTGAAAGATGCTAAAACGCTCCGTAGTGCTGAGGGAAACCGCAGAGTCAGATGATAATTCTCTATTGCGCACAGTCATTTGATCCAATGTTAATATAAAAAATTTGATTAGAGCAGCTTTAGAATTTTAAACTGCAGCTTCTGAAGAGTAAAAAAGAACATTTCAACTGCAGGGATAATGTCACAAGCCAATACTGGTGCTATGAAATCGCTTCGACATTTACTTTCTGAAATCGAGAGCCTGATTTGATACATTACTAAAAATACTAAAAGCTCACATAAAAAAGAAATGCACCAATTACAGCTGGCAGTATGATGGATACACACACACACACACACACACACACACACACACACACACACACACACACACAAACACAGCTGCAGTGCATGTCAGTTCATGGAAACATAATTTTTAGAAAAATGCTCAGGTCACTCATCTTCAGTTCATTTATAAATACAGAGTTCACCTTTTGAGCCTTTTTAAAGCTGTAATCGATGTTCCAAAACCATTTATAATGATAAAAATTTTGGAATTAGCGTGTAGAAATTCTAGACTAAACATCTTTATTTTTTAACATCCAACATTTTTGAATGACAACAATGATTAAGTAAGGTCAGTGAGGTAAGTGTATCTGCTTTACATGGAGTGTCATTGGTAAATAAAGCCTTGGGAGTGTGTCTGAAGCTCGCAGCATGTCCCCCTTCAAGAGACAGTCAGTGGGACAACACCACAGATGTGTAATATTAACCAGTGGAAATTACTCTTCTATTTTTACCTAATTATCTCCAGCAGAGTGTGAGGCCGGGCTGTTTGTACCGCCTCTGATTTTTCCATAAAGGGGGGAGTATGTAGAGACTTTATTAGAAGCAGCCCCTGCTGTTTCAGAGCAGGGCTCATCTGCTCTCTCTCAGGCTTTTGCTCCTCTGCTGGGACCCATCCTGACGGAGAGAAGTTTTGTTCATGGGCCTTTTTTAACTGAAAGGACACCAAAACCCCCATCCATGACTGAACACGGCTCTCTCGCATTTCTCGGGTCTCAGGAGGCCCCTCGGTGTTGCCCCCCGAATGTTTTCCATCAAGGAACCGGCACGCTAATTTACAGTGTGGTGAGAAAAAACTGGCGGCTCAGCAATTCGCTCTCTCCTGCCCCCTCCTCCCGCCAACCGCCACCCCTCCTCTCTCTCCGTTCGCTCTTTTTCTCCTCCTCTTTCCTGACACAGCAGTACTGTGCCAGTGTGTGACATCACAGTGCTCATCTCCAGAAAACGTCAAAACATTCCCAGCAGTGAATAGAGGGACGGGAGAATGGCTTCCATATGGGGTACACACATCTATTTCACCTCTCCCTCCTTTTCCACGGGGGCGGAGGTTGACGGGCATGTTGGGAGAAGAAGAAGAAATGAGAGAATTGGCAGTTTATCTTTCTTAGTGAAATTTGAAATGCGGCTTTCATCTTTCGCTGGCGCGGGGCATTTGCCCACAGCCGAGCCTGCTCTCCAAATCTATCATTTTATCATCTCTCTGTAGACAGGAAAGACTGCTCATCAGGTCTCTTTCTCTCTTGCTCGGTGATTGAGGAAATGGTAACTGGATCTCAGTGCTGGGCCGCTCTCCTTCCAGCCGCCACAGGTTTGGCTTGGCTGCGGGCCAGCCAGCTGCCTGACACTCCATAGCATGGGAACATCCTGCCTCCCTGGCCTGGCTGCAGCACCAGCTCCCTCTGAGGCACTGTACACACCAGCCAGGAATACACACACACACACACACACACACACACACACATGCACATATCACTTATTTATTTGTGTCCACATCAATGGAATAAATACATAAACAGTATGGAAAAGATGCATTTCTCAAGAAGCTGTGTTTCCATATGGGCTTTATTTGAGATCACATGCACACACACAAACACACACACACACACTGAAGAGGCAGGTTGTCACATATAATAGTGCAGCAGAGTCTGTGTATGTGTGTGTGTGTCGTTGACTGTACTCCAATAGAGTGGAGAGAATAGAAGTCTGCACAAAGAGATTAATGAATGTCTGCCCTTTGTTCTCTTTCAGCCTCGGGGGTTTATGGCCCTACAGTTCCCCTTAAATCTCTCACAAACACACACACACACACACACATACACACACTCTGCTTCTTTATATCGCAAACACAAGCCCAGGGGTCCTTCTTTTTCTTCCAGCTTTGATTTATAGGTCCTCAGTCTGAGTGAAAGGTGGCCCACAGATGGAAAAGTGTGTGTTCTGTGTGGGGGAGTGTGTTTGTATGTCTGCGTATCTGTGTGTACATCTGTGCATATTGCATAGTGTGAGTGCACATGTGTGTATTTGCATGCAGTGTGCACAAGAAGATCAAGAAAGAGAAGCCCCCTTCAAAGCGTCTCCGAGATGCCATGGAAGTGGAGCCTTTGTTTGGCTGCCTTGTTATTTTTCCCATTAATCATAGTTAATGTCCGTCTAATCCTTCCTGCACTGCTCTGATTGCTGGCCGGGGGGTCATCATCAACAGACAGGCAAAATAACACAAGATGGAGAAGGAGGAGAGAAAGACGAGGGGGCACTTGCCTGCTCCTCAACTCCGACCCTGTAACTATTGTTCTGCTAATTGATCATTGCTGATTGAGTTTAAATATTTCAAGCGTTAGATACCGCCGTCCTGATCAAAGAAAAACACCCTCAATTAATCTGCAGGCGTGCTCAACGGATTAACACATTCCTGGCCCGCTGTCTGCAAACAATGTAAAGAAAGAAAAAAAAAGAAGTGTGGAGAAGGGAGAAGAGGGAGGAGCTGGTGGTTGTGGTGGTGGTGGTGGTGGTGGTTTGGAGCAGCAGGTGACCCAAGGGAGTCGGAGGAAAAGGCCGCTCCAGCAATCAAGAGGGCTTAGTCTTATTTTCTTCCCTCAATGAACTCCTTGTACTAAAGTGAGTGTGTGTGTGTGTGTGTGTGTGTGTATGAAGGATGGTGAAAATACAGACTTTTAAACATCAATATTGTTCCTTTGGATTTCAACATGGAAATTGTGTAAGTCCCATACATGATGATTTTTCCCAGGACGTGCAGCAGTGCTCGAGCCAGGTTGGTGAGCGTGTGCCAAGGCAGAGTCCCCAGACAGGAACATGAAGGCCTTTTAATTTAGTATTTAATCAGGTAGAAAAATAAAGGGGAAAAAGGGCTGGAGTGTGTGTGCACCTGCTTGGCTGCTGTTCCCGTGTGTGTGTGTGTGTAATGTACAGGTTGTTTTTGTGTGTTGACTTTGGTTTTTAGTTACACATATATAGCATGTTTGCAAAATTTAAAGTCGAAACTGAATTTTCAGTTCACTCTGTGTGTAATGACATAAACTATGATGATATTGTGCAATTTTTTCCATCCTTCAAAAAGAGATCAAACTTTTTTTGAGAGCCAGCGTTGTTAGGAGATTTGCTGTCAACTTCCTGGTGGAGCTGCAGACTAGAGCACGTCATAGCACTGTAGCCAACAAGATGTTTTTTTTCCCCCTTTTCAACAAGCTCACACAGTATTGGTTATGACTGGTTACACAATAAAAAACATTTGGGTCAATACAGCACCAATACAACACTGGGTTAGCTCTACTCAGTAGCAATTTCTTATTTTGACCCTGTTACACATGACAAGCTTCAGCTAAAAACTGTCACAAATGATTGTTTCTTGTACAAAACGATGTACGTATGACTAGTGTTGCCAACTCAGCGTCTTTCTCGCTAGATTTGGCAACTTTTAAGACCCTTTTAGTGACTATTTTTCAAAAAAGCAGCTAGCGATGTGTCTAGCAACTTTTTGGACAGACCTTAACTCCTCTCCTTGAAGGGAGTTGCCAGTATTTCCAGTGAACAACACTAATGAGGCTCTCTGGACCCTGTGGGTGAGACAGAGCAGCAGTTCACTCAGTCGATCAATCATCAGCCAGACAGAGACATGAATGAGCTGTTAATGTGCGTACCTACTTACCAATCACTGATCCCCATTGTTTGATTCTAAATGCTTTAACTTTACTAAGTTTGACTTTGTTTTGTTACAATAGACACAGTTAACAATAGTGGATTTATTCCAGTACATTATCATCTCTCTGTTCATGATACTCCAGTTAGAGTCGATACAACAGCCTGCATAAAACAGTTTTTGTTTATTAGAGGTAGATGTAGATGCACATTGAGGAGCTGCTTGAGCTAATGATATAGCTACTTACAGTCAGTTCAGTTTAACTTAATTTTCTTTAGATTTTTTTTAAATCTTGCACGTATGTATGTATATGTAAATATGTCATAATGTCATAGATATGCAAATTAGCATTTGACATCATCTAGCGACATCTTGCGACTTTTCCTGCGGGCTTTAGCTACTTCCCACTGAAAATAGTTGGCGACACTGCACATGACATTCAAAAGATACACAAGTTATTTACAATCAATAACAAACCATGATGTGTAAGTTTAAAATGAGTAATTATAACAAGCTTCAGTTTGGGTAAAAACCCAACAGTAAAATGAAAAATAACACTAAAACTGGGTCAAAACACCCCCCCTGGCTTGAGTGACTTTTTGGGTAACATTAACAAAGTGCTCTGTGTTCTGTTTTGCTTCATGTTGTTTCAACTTCTACTGAGTCGTTGACAGCTCTTGCACGCTCAGCATTGTGTTCATTCCACATAGGCGTTAGCTAGCATTAGTTGTCTCTTTTTCATGGCTCCAGTTGTTGTGATGACAAATAACCAGACAGTCAAAACTCACAGGAACAGACATCTGTAACCTTCTCATCCTGTACATTACCCTGTAACCCCTCTAATCACAGACACGGGCTAAGCTAAGCTAAAGCTAAGCTAAAGCTAAGCAAGTAACATTGTTTATAGTACTTGACCACACAGATACTGCAACAATCAAATTAGTACCAAAATCCATTCTAATGTGGAGGCCCAATCATGGCAATAAATAAAGCTTAAATGTCGGCCAAATATGTTACAAGTCAAATTAAAGACTAATAATATATATACTAATTTCACAGCAAAAATTTATTTTAATTTCAGTTTGAGTTGTACTTGTATTACTTTGTATTCATACTCTTGTGAAAAGCAAGAGGAGAAGAAGAGATTGTCAATGAAAGGCGGGAGTGAAGAGGCTCTGTTTGCCTTTTCTCCCTCTTTGTGGTCTATTTACTCATCAACATTTACTGTAAAGGAGGAGGAAGAGGACTAAGAGGAGGTTAATGGGTTTGATTTCACTAGACTGAAAGACTCACCCCAACGTCTGCGAGGGTTTGTTTTGGAACTGGCTCTCAGAAATGTTTGGCAATAGCCGTCTGCAGCTCCGACTCATTAGATCAGAACCAGAATGAGAGCCACTTTAAATCAGAGTGCAATAAAAATTAAGGATTCTCATGTTGTTACACCGATGATGACATATTGGCAAATACCTCTTCACAGTAGGATACACAGAGTGTTGGCGTAGCGCATGAGAAACAGGATCTCACATACAATAAACAAGACCAGGTCAAACCTAGTATTATACGGTTGGACTGTGTATGAAACGCAAGAGAGCTTTTAATTTGTGTGTTGCCTGGTTACGATCAGACATGGACATTGCAGCATTTTTAAGATGTCTGTTTTTATGTAAGTTTAAGTCTATTTATTTGTATAGCACTTCTCATACAGTAGTTGTAACTCAAGGTGCTGTACACATAAGAAACATTTAATATTTAGACTATTACTTATATGCTTTATATATTATTTCACTTACCCACAACCTGAAAAGTAGTTTTAATGCAGTAACTGTCTGTCATTGACTCAGTCAGTCAGTCACAGACAGACTTTAGCGTGTGTTACGTTCCAGCCAAAAATATGTAAGGACTATTGCACAATTCATTCAACTATAAATACTCGCCAACAATTAAAGTTGGATAAGGAATAAAGAACCTAATTGTTATTCCGGTTAAAACAGCCATCCCCTGTTGCCTGAAGGTGCTGCCAGACTGCCAAAAGCAGCCTTAATGATTAATATCGTAAAGTTGTTTTGAGGTTTGACATCTTTACAGCCTGTATCTCTGATATAATGAGACCTAATTATGGTTTAAGTTCATCAATACTGTCATGGTTTTGGCTTCATTTCTCACTGGGAATGTGCTAAAAATACATAAACTCATGTTGCTCAATAGTATCTGGGTTGAAAATGTTAGCTGAAATGTCCTACAATGGCAGCCAGGACTGGTTTTATAATGTATCTCCCCTGATTGTATTTACTGAAATCCGCTGTGCTGTTCCAACTAGTTTTCATGTCAAGACCATCCAAAGCTTTGAATACTAAGAGCTTGACTGCTGGCAAGACGATTGGCTAACATTTTGTTTTCAAGGAAAAACTGCCAAATCTGCCATTTACATGGAAATTCAAAGAAAAGAAAGACAAATGCATTTTAAAGTTAAAGTAGTTCAGGACACCCATTCACAGCCACGTGGTTTACAACGTGCACACACCAACTGTTCAACTGCTAATATACAATAGCAACTTGAAGCATAAAACTTGTAGACAGCTTCGCATTACTTTGAATTGATGCTGGTTGCAGCAAGAAGACCAATACTAGATGACCTGATAGGTCTGTTCATACATTAACGACTTAAAGCGTTTAAAGGATCCATTATATTTTGTTTTTCTGTGGTTTTTATATCATTCTGTTGGTTCCCAGTAGTGTTCTATATGAATTCAAACCTGAAAAATCAAATTTTGGTCAAAGTATGTATGTTTAGCATCAAAATGCCATTTTCTCAAACCTTCTAAAAACTTTTTTCCCACATGACCTGGCGTAGGTTTCTGCATGATGACGTTGCTACATAGAAACCTATATAAACCCTCTAGCCTGCCTAGCCAGTAGCCACAGAGATGGACTGAGCACTCACTGTTGCTGCTGCTCTGCTAAATGTGCTAACAGAAACACATAGACGGAGCACTCACTGTTGCTGCTGCTCAAAGTTTAAAAAAAAAACTCTTGAACTCTCCTCCCGCCAGTAAACGGCTCCGGATCAGAGCAGAATCCAATGTGACTTGCAGGTGTTATTCGTCTTGATGCTCCAGCTCTGCTCCCAGCTCTCTCCTCCAGGGGGCATTAGTGCTCTAACCCACCTCACTGCTTTTGCTAACGGCTGTGGGCGTTTCCATTTATACAACCTGGAAAAAAACTTAGATGGAGTTGTCCTTCAAGCACGTCAAACCCATTTTGATGCATTAATTCAGGCCTTAACGCGAGCCTATATAACTTATACTGAACAGTGGCCATAAGTGACAACTATGGAATAATGGTAAAAGCTACAATGTTGCATAACAGTAGCGCAAGTTAAATAAAGTGTCAGTGAAGTAACTCAGTAATGTACATTATATTGCAATATCTATATTAAGTTTGCTAACATTAGCCACCATACGCTACTAGTCATACCAGACCAAGTAAGGAAGTTTTGCTTCTTTCTTCTCCTCCCTTTTAAGTCAGCTCTTGTGCATATTGGAAGCCATGATACAGTATGAAGACAGATGTAATGTTCTCTTTTCTTTTTCCAAGTCAGAACTCTGTCTGCAGCTTTCTGAATGAACTGCAACTCACCCACAGGTTTGTTGTCCAAAGTGAGAGAGGGCCAAAATAGTCAATTTTGCATCTCTTTATCACTGAACAGCAATGATTACACCCACAGTAAATCTAGCTCATGACTTGGCTGCACCCACCCAAGTTTTTTTGAGATAGCACACATGCACCTTTGCTCCAGACACAACTCTTTCATATACAATTGAACCTATTCACATACTTTCCCCCTGGTTTTAGCCTGAGCTTTAAGACCACATTATTTTGGTATCATGTTAACTCTGGATTATCCACTGGAATTTAAATAAAGTTCTGCAGATTTAAACAAAATTTTGGCTGCACAGCATGAGTTTGTAATGACTGTCCCACTGGTGAGTCAGTGAGGCTTAAAACTCAGAATTAGAGGTATGCTTCCCCTTCATTCATGCAAAATCTCACTTTAATGCTCACTAAGCTGCAGTTCATTGTAGGTCTGGTCAGTTAGACTGACTTTATTTCCACTGAAAGCATTTTGTTTTTTCTCATGAAAGCTTTTACATTATCTGTTCTGAACACAAATGATCTGGTAGGTCATGAAATGAAGAACAGGGTTATTTTGCATAAGATAAAGCTATGAGGAGAGAAGGAAAAAAGAGAGTGAGAGAGTCACAGAAAGAGGCAGAGGCTTCATGGATGAGGGAGGGAATGAGACAGAGACTTTTGGCTGTACCAACCTGCATGATGATTTAGTCCAAACCACCACTATCATCACGCAGATAT
Organism: Thunnus albacares; assembly: GCF_914725855.1. Classification (NCBI taxonomy): domain Eukaryota; kingdom Metazoa; phylum Chordata; class Actinopteri; order Scombriformes; family Scombridae; genus Thunnus; species Thunnus albacares. Next base: position 5,247,696 of record NC_058119.1, read on the forward strand.
CTCTCCCATCTCTGCTTGCATCTCCTCCTCAGACACACACACACACACAAACACACACGCATGCACACACACACACAAACACACACACACTCCTCCAGTGGAAATTCCCTCATCATGACTCCCGTTATGATAATAATTGTTATGTCCAACATTTCCATAGCAATGTTAACAAACATCATCCCCAGACAGCAGAACCGCCAAACTTTAAGAAAGATAAAACATCCAAATGTTTGGCAGTGATGCTATCAAACAGCACTCAGTCTTTGACCGCCTACACTTGCTGCAATAAAACTTAAATTAATCGTCAGACAAGGGATTTGACTGTTTCGCTTCGGCGGCTCTAGTGCTGGTGATGAGGTGTTGAAGGCCCTCTGGATGAAGCAGGTTGTTCCTATAGAAGTTTCTATATAAGTCTGACATTAAAACAGCATTACAGCCACATCTGGTCGGCTGTTAACTCGTCTCAAGGGAGGATCTGGCTCGATTTTAAATAGTTGTGTGTGTTTTTGAACAGTATATGGGAACCTGAAGAGCGATGTAACGTCCTGATCGATGTATATCCCAGTAATCTGTTATACCTCCCCTTTTCCTGTTTCTGGGGGGAGGACACCAATGGCTGATCTGCACAGTGTGTGTGTATGTTTATGTGTGTATGTGTATCAAGGCTATAGGTCAGGTTGTGTGTGTATGTGTAGAGAGGCTATAGGTCAAGTTATTTAGCACGGATCGTTGACATTTTCCGTGAGATTAAGAGCATAATCACAGTCATGAGGGAACCTGTTACAGTGTGTCTAGACTGCAGGACCACAGGTTGCTCATTGTTACAGCTGTCCACCAGAGTTTAATGGTTAAAGTGACCCATTATTTTTTAAGAGCTGCTTGCATTATAAATAAAAGAGCAGTGGAGTACATATTCCTTCATTACAATCATCATGGTCAGTGCTGTTTATTTTGACATAAATCCACATCTGCATTTTTGATCCGTTGAAAGTAGCTCTGTTACATCACCAAGCATGCTGTGTGTTTACACCAAGGATGTGTCAAGAGAAGTGTTAGAGGATGATGGCCCAATCTGGCTGAGCTGTTCAACTCCCTAATAACAACAACAGCTTGTTGCCCTCCAAAACAACCCATATAATTATTTTCTGATCAGCCACTTCAATGATTAAGGTTTGGTCAACTGTAGTCACTCAAAAGTATTTGATAAGGTTGTCACCAAAAATGATATCTAGGTCATTTTTAAGTCTTTTACCAAATGACCAATTATGTTATATTGTGGGGACAGACTCAAAAACAATATACTGATACAGGTCTGATGCTAGTGGCATTGCTCTGTGGATGGTAACTGGAAACCTACTGTCAGCCATTCGGTCCACCGCTTTGGTCCAGCCTGAAATATCTCAACAACTATTGGATGAATTGCCATGAAATTTTGTGCAAATGCTTGTGGTCTCCAGAGGATGAATCCTGTTGACTTTATTGATCCCCTGACTTTTCATCCAGCGTCACCATGAAGTTTGGGTGAAATGTCTCGATAACTTTTGGATGGATTGCCATGAAATTAGATACAGCAGACATATTAGGCTGTGGCAGCATCAAATTTTTCACTGGGTTATAGTTTTTTTAGTACATATGTTAAAAAAAAGGCTAAACAAACTTATCATTTAGCAATATTAAAAGTGTGAGATGCACACTACCAAAGATTGGAAAGTTGACAGATATATACTGATGCTGAAAAACCTTTAACTGCTTTCTCAGACTTCCACTCATGGATTTATGACCCTTGTTTCCATGTATACTCTCTTTACAACCATATGCCTTGAATGCTGAAGATATGTCCACTGCAATAAACCAAAGAAACCTCAAGAAATCCATTGATTTTCAGTGACAAGCAAAACTATTTCTGGCTGATGTTAACCACGGTCATCTTGTTTCTTCATTTGGTGGGTTTGAGAGTTTGGCTGTAGCTGAACTTTGGAGGGGCATCTCCCATCAGCAGCCAAAATTAGAATAGCTATATGTCCCAACGGATATTGCAACATTTGTGCTACAAATGGCAGAGAGCAAGGTCAATTTGTTCACTGAAACATGACGTGGTGATACAGCTGATATATCAAGGTTGAGCAATAGTGCTGACACATGCAAGGGTGAGCATAAACAGACATATAGCTCTATATACACTCATACATGAAACAAACACACTCATCGCTGCATTCCACCAGCATGAAAGTGCTTTCATGTTTACAGCAGAACAAACAGAGGAGGGCTTCACCTCCTGTGTTTATCTGTAATATGCTTGTTTCCATGACCGCCTTCCCTCCTAGCAGTAAGAAACAAAACATTTGCTCTAATGGATTAGAGCTTGACAAGCAGCAAGCTTAAAAGAACAACTGATAAATGTTTATTGTCATTAGTAATGGTCATTGGCATTTATACTGAGGATTACTGCTGATGAACATAGTTATGTCACAAATAGGATCAAATGTCTATTTAGTTAAACATTAGTAACTATGGTCAGTAAATTTCTTCTGTTAGAGGATGATTTGGATTTATTATAACTTTGGTCTTATTTTAAAGCTGCACTAATCAATATGTTTACATTAACGATGAAAAAAATTAGTATGTGAAATATGAAAAGTGTCTATTGTGGTGACAAACCCGGATCACCCAACTCTGAAGGTTACTCTGAGCTCTACCACAGAGTTTTAGCATCTTTCAGCTCATTGTTTTGGTTTTACAGCCAGCAACTTAACTATATTAGTTAAGTCTTATTGCTCTCATCAGTTTCCAGCTGTGGTATGCAGCTGTTTGCAGTAATAAAGCTCTGATAAACACATTGTACGTTACCTGCTCAGTAACAAACAGCAGACCAACAAATTTGACAAGCTATTGAACATAGTGGAACATTTAGCACCACCACAGGAGTTTGTGGAGACCAAAGCAAAGTTTAAAGGAGAGTGAATATTGGGCCTACAGTTTCCAGGTGGCCAGAAACCCAACTCCAACTGAATGTTTATGTTGGTCCGTGTCTGCTTGCTAAGACATTAAACATATTAACCTTTAAATGCTTGTAGCACTGGCCCAAAGTGTCTAAATAAATGGAATGCAGAAACATTGCTTTGGCATAAGAATTGAAAGACAAAACAGCAATAAAATGAATCCCAACTTATCCGTCGTTATCATCCATCACAATTTACAGACTCACTTACTGGTTCAACTTTGACCTTCCTTTCCTGTCCAGTCAAAGATTGGTTTGTTTACAAAAGGTCCAATAACTGTCTGACCTCTCCCATTTCCTGCCTGATCAGATCATGACTGTTATCATCATAATCAGTAAAGATGATGGCCACAACTACGAGAATAAGACGCAAGTTGCAATTAACCAGAATTTTCCTTTTGATATAGCTTGGCCAAGAAATTTGTCATGTTAGTATGACACAGTGGGGTTGTGGCTAGATGGGTGTTTTTTTTCAGTGTCTTTACCAGCCAGGAAGATGAGGGAGAATGAATGAGTAATGCTGTCTTCTCCCTCGTCATCTAGCATTGCTATGCCCTTGAGCAAGGCAGGAAGCCCTGCTCTGTGGCCAACAGTCTACTGGCAGCTCCCAAGCCTGAAACAGATTGAATGTGAAGCAGACTGTTGCTCCTGGAAAAGAGAAAGTATATACTCAATTGCCTCCCCTGAATGACTGTAAACTATAATATGTGTATATCCATGGCTTTGTAAGACAGTCCTACATTCTTGCAAACCTCAGTGTCTTGTTGTATTGTCATAAACCAAATCTAGGTAATGTAATAAGTCCAAACTGGCAGCAGGGTCTGGGAAAGTACAGTCCTCTGCTCTGTATCGGTTTGCAGTCAGTGGATGTGGTTGGCGGATGGGGATAGTGGGCAGAGTATGTACGTCTTTCTCTCTGTGTGTGTATGCGGGTGTGCGTACAGTACTTGTGTGTCGGGTAGAGGGTCTAGCCAGCTCTCGTTTCGCTCCATTTGCCATCGAACCCCAGCTGAAATAAAGAACACATGGAAGCTGTTTTGAAGCTCCCTCAATGCCGGTTAAAAATCGAAATTTCCCCCGCGACTTCTTACTGTCTCCCTTCAACCCTCCGCCCATCCCTCATCCTACCCTTTGTGCTTGGAACTGTTCGCCCGGAACAGGCAACACCAATCGACCTCAAAATTTCCATTCGGAAAAGAGACGAAAAACCAAAATAAACAGATGATGAAGAAAAAAGAGAAGAAAGAAGTAAAACAACGTTTGCGTGCACGGCTGTGATGGGAGGGCAAATGCTGTGCCAACTGTGTTATGGTTGGCAAACCTTGAAGTGCCTGATCTACAGTTGAAGGAGGGAAAAAAAAAGCACAGAACTGGAGCGACAGCCTGCCATACAGTGTGGTCGCCAGCCGCTGTATGTTTGAACCATGGGAGAAATTTCATGTGGTTGTAATTTTCATATTAAAGTAATGGGGGTCTATCAGTGTTTGAGATGTACAGATGTAGCCTATGCACCAGCTGCTGTGTGTGTGTGTGTGTGTGTGTATGAACATTTACAGTGTCATTGCAGCTAGCATGTGTGTCGGGAGATATACTGTAATTTACTTCGTAATAGCACCTAATAATGGCACTTCAGAAATGCCACAATAAATGGTATGTTGGGTAGGGTGTGAAAAGGAAAAATAGTCCTTGAGTACCATTCTCCATTTCAGCATTACAGGAAAGCACTTTTGAACATTTCATGACATATCAGCTTTAGACTGATGTATGAGGCTGATTGTTTTTTTATTTAAATTCAGATGTGGTCCACTTAGTGTCACCGAGTACTTATGTTAAATTGACCTACTTGAGTCCTATGGAAAGCCCTTAAACTCAACATGTTCTAAAGCAATTCATTCGAATTTTGACCAGATTCTACAGTACAGAACAGTGGTGATCAAAGTCGACATTTTGCAAGTCCAGAGTCAAGACAGACAAGTATCAAGATAAGTCCTTAAATAAATTTCCCAAGTCAAGTTCAAGACTGAACCATCATGTTTTAAGTCCTTAACACGTTACTGAAACAGAAGGAAATATTAGGCTATTACTTCTAAAAACAAATCAATGATGGATAGCTAACATTACACATTACCAATATGCTGATGATTTTAAAAGACAGCATTTAGGTTATGGAGTTATGGATTTCCTTACCACGCTGACACTGTTGAGGGTTTATTGTTTTCATCAGTGTCTCTATTTGGATACTTCCATTATTACATTATATACTTGTGTAGTGCATGAATTTGGACAGGGTAGTGTTGTCTCAAATTGGACATGGCTGTTGTTCACTTACTGGAAATGATGATCACAACATTTGATGGCGTCCTCACTTCCTGGGAGGTTGGACTCCCGAGCGGAACTTGCCAAGTCCTCAACAAACCTACCTAACTGTACAGTGACAAAATAACCTCAACTCAAAGCTCCACTAAGACTTTTTTTCTCACAAAAAAATAACCTCACTGGCGGAGAGATTAAGTTAATTATTTTAGTCTGTAATGTAGCTAGAATAAAAATACAAACTGTTATGTGGCTTATAAAAATAAAACATTTAGCGGCTCCTCACATCTCTGAAAATGTCGCAACAGCTTTACAAACAGGCATTATTTGGATAAACTTACCACATATTGGGAATCTACATGGTTACTTTCTGGAAATAATAAAACTTAATAAAGTGACATATTAACAGTCCTTCAGTGAAAATTACAACAGCTTTTAGCCTGCTTTAAAATCTCTGCTAGGTTGGTGGTCCCTCCCCTACCGCTACATAGCCAAGATGGCAGCCATTGAGGGTGAGAAGTGTCCAGTGTTCCATACTCAACTTTTTGACCGTTATGAGTACACCATAACTCTGGGTTCTCATAGTACACTGCATTTTGCTATAAATGTCAGTGTGAATGCACTCATGCACTCAAAATAGCAAATGTAAGTACGGAAGAACATGAATTGAGACATAGCACATTTTCAAAGTTAAGTATTCAACACTAACTTCTTAGCTAACATTATCTTAAACCGTAGCTGGCCATAGATTATTAAACATAACTTACCGTTCTTTGTGTGGCCTCAAATTTTGAATGGCAGTGGAAGTTTTATCTCAGTCTGATATTTCTTAGCTGCATGTTTTGCATGTTGCTGCTGACCAAGTGTATATGTTATAAGATCATTTTTAATCCTCAGGCTTGTTTAGGATATTGAGTGATTCCAAGTCAAAAGACTGAAGTGTAAGTTAAGTCACAAGTCATTTGTGATTTTTATGGACTCCATGTTAACGTTATTATAATGCTACAATTATTCTGAAGTAACAACTGAATCTAGATGAATAAAATATTTACTTACAATGGAAGAAATATAATTATTGTATAATTATATTATGTAATTGCACTTACCAGAAGTAAGAGTTACTGATAGTTTTAAAAGTCTAATATGGGATATTCATGAGTGTAATCCTTGTTTGAGTCAACCTATATGTGTTAAATGTATTTATCATTATGTGAGTACAAATTTGATGCTTGCCGTCCAGGTGTTAACTCTTTCCTCCCTGCTAAAGTAAACCAAGCTTGGTACAGCAAATATAATGCACAACAGTTAACTTGGCTTACAGCAGCAGCAATTGCAGTAATGTTAGCAGCAGTGGTTAACAAAGGAAGTGTGCAACAGCAGCATTGGCAGCACGAGTGCACAGTGCATGTCAGCATAAATAAACCACCATATTGCAAGTGGTGCCATACGTTGCAGAGTAAACAGACTACAGCAGTGGAGCTCAAGTTGTCTGCTTGATCTAGCTTGCATGCCTCACTCCATTTTATTTTTTTAGTTATTAGCTGTCACGTCATTGTTGGGGTGGTTTAGCCCTTCATCAGTCAGCTGTGTTTATCCCGGAATGCCTTTCCGATTCAGGTCATTGTCTGGCTGCATGTTTGCTGTTACGACAAAGGCGTTAAGGACAAGCCCTCTCCCTCAGTGACCCTTCAAGGCCTGTTGATACAGTGAGTCTCATGTTCAGGCTTCCCATTTATCTGTCACCACTGGGGTTTAAATCTGGCCTTATTTGTGTGTGTGTGTGTGTGTGTGTGTGTGTGTGTTCAATGGGTGGTCTAATGTTGGTTAGTACTGAGTACTGAGACTTTTTATGTCTTTTTAACAAAACAAGATGAGACTCTCCAGCTCCTCCATTGTAAATCATCACATATTTATCCTGGGGGACAAAAGCATTGTGACCTCTGACCTTTTATCTGTTTTCCTACAGCTCAATGGATTTGACTTGCCCCTCAAGTAAATGGTGTCACTGCTGAGCATCATGGTGTCTAAGCAGCTTTTATTTATTATTTATTAAAGCACAGTGCCAGTATGCTTTTTGTTCATTTTCTGTGGGCACTGACGATATTTGTGCGCAAGCAGAATGACCAAAGATATGTCGAAATCAACTCTGGAGACGTTTAAAGCGATAAAGGTAATCCTTCAGTAATGAGAATAAGTCAACCATGTTTTGAAAAGTTGCACAATGTTCATACTTCATGTTGATTCTCACAAGTTAAAACGGGATATCAGGAGCCGTCTGATTTCCATTTGCAGCCTTTAAGCTATTAAGTGTTTTGGCATGAAAATACAGAACTTAAACATACTTCAGTCTACTTTAGGAACACTGGCTATCTAACTTTAATACTGAAACTGCATGTTAAACCCTACTTGCTTTCACATTCAAGTCTTGGATGAGGATCTGTGGACAATTTTATGTGACTGGAAACAAAAAGAAGAGCTTTGTTGATTAAACATGTTTAATTTTACATCCGAGGCACGCCGTCATATCTTTAAACAAAGAAAGCTGTGTGTGTGTGTGTGTATAGTGTTTGACTGTTGGAACACTGGTATTTGCTTTTGACCTGTGCCAATAAAAATTAGGTTTGATACAACTATCAGCTCTTTGAATGCACCAGTAACACAAACCGAGACTCACTGATGCGTCACATGTATGTGAGGGAAAGGAGCCGAGGGAAGGAGCGGGCAAGAGAACAAACCAAAGAAACAGCGTTCATGTTTCTGAGCTATACATCAGATTCCCTCTCATTACTCCAAACCCAGATATTTGCAGGGTTTTCACACGTCCTTCATAGAGCAGTGTGGTTTTGGATGGGGGTTTCTCCCTCTTGGCCATCAATGTGAAGAGGGTCCCAGGCTTGATTCAGACAGCAGGATTAGTGGTAATACTTCTTGCCAGGGAGATGGGTGGATGATGAGGAGGAGGAGTAGGAGGAGGGACAGGGATGGAAAGCTTGTAACCTAAAAAAAAAAGTCCTTGAACTTGGGAAAAAAAAAAAAAAACAGACGTCACTTCAGATTAATGACAATGCATTTTTAATTTGCTCTTGTGGGGTTTGAATAGCTTTCAGGGGACCTGGGGTCACGCAGCTCGCTGTACCTTTAAGGGCCATGTCAAACTTCATTTCTTGTAAAAACATGAAAATCCCCGTGGTTGTAGTTCAGAGGTTTACACAACAGACAGAGAAAGTAGAAGAAGAAGAAGGAGGGATGGATGGTTGGTTTGGAATGAGGGAGGGGAGGTTTGTGCTCGCCTACTGGATGGAAGCCAAGGGAAGACTTGGCAGAAATTGTAGGATATCTGCGGTTGGAGGAAGGAGGAAAGGTCTGGATGATTTTTAAACAGAGACAGAGAGAGAGTGGGCGCTATTGACCTATATCCAGATCTTCAGACTTCAAACAGTGGTTTGAAAAGCAAAGCAGAGTTTTGTCTGTGACATCCAAGTAACTCCTTTATGTCCTTTATGTCGGTGTTTTATTCAGTCGACACTAATCCTGTTTGGTCTCGCTTGTCTTAAGCAAATCTTCTTGTTTGTTTGGTTCTGAGATGGAGTTTGACTTTTCACTCGATTGGAGGCCTCTCCATCTCCGTTTGTGGTGGGTTTGAGTGAGTGTTTGAAGAGAGGGATCTGTGTGACTGAGTGTCACTTGATCACTTGATTCGCTGCACATGTCGTTATCTGAGAGGAGTATTTGTGTTTGTGGGTCTTGCGGTGATTGACAGTTGTGTCGTCTGAACCCATAACTTACAAGATTCAAGTATTACTGAGCTTGACTGTGGTTCCAATATATTTTCCCAGTTGTTCAATCCATTTAGGGGAAGGTATTTTAACTCTAAAGCCTATGATATACTTATTTTTAACATTTGTGTGCCAATGATGGCTATCCTGTGTTCGGAGGTTGTATGCATCCCTACATATTAACAATGCACATCTGCAAGATGCAATCAAAGGTTCCCTGTGGAGTTTACTTGTAAACCAATGAAAATTATGTTTGTAATTATGTATCAGCATTTCTGACCACAGCAATTGTGTGTATCCTTGAGGTCTAACAAATGTGTCAAATGCATTCCCTTCCTCTTAAAACATTTGAAAAGCTGATTTTTTAAAATAAATATTTTAAATCCTGCATTGTTTACATCCATGTTTGCTTGCAGTCTTCTTCTTCACTGCCTTTGTTAGCATACTGCCACATTGTTGGCCTTGTACCGACACCAATTGTCACTTAGCAGAATAGGGTGAAACAAGCAGCAGGATGTGAATTGCGTCACCTGCATGTTCACAACCAAATGGGTACCAACTCGTAAAAACATTGCTCCATAGTGTTACTCATGGTCAAAAGCTTCACAAGGTATGATTAAGTAAATGCAGCAAAGTCTGAAAATGAAACTACTGTATATCCAATTGCAGTTTGTTTTAATGTGTGTCTTGTTGGTGAAAAGCAAGTAGATCTCAAGCCTATTAGCGCATGTTTTAATTATCTGGGAAGTCCAGACTAAGTTTCTTTTTTGAACTTTTATGAACTATACAGGTTGAATCTGTTGTTTTCACTTAACAGAAAGAGGACAAATTGCCATTTACTCACATGAAAATCCTCTGGAGTCTGTCTGTAGGAGCTTACATGCACACAGTGTTTGACACTGAGCTGATTCTCCTCCCTGTTCTTTGTCCGTGAACGTCTCCTCTGTGAAACCTGACCACGGGGACAATCATCATTCCTCAGCTATTAGCACCAAATCTTTGGCCGGGTCTGAATGTGAGGAGATGTTGTGTTGTCAGCTGGGGGGCTCTGGTTTCTCCCCACATGAGTGGAGAAAGGGGTCAGTGACGCCTGTCAACGACCCCCAACGGCCCCTGGTTTCCTGTCCAGGGACCACTCAATGGCCTCCATTACGTGTCATTGAAGAACCAAAATGGCCTCTGCTCTAGATTTCCACCCCGGAGTCTTTATCGTGATAGTTGCTCGGCTGAAACTCAAGAGTTTTCATAATGAATGCCCATTGGAAGCAAAAGCAAGCAGTTGAAGATATAGCTAAGATACACATACACTGATATAGGTAATTTACTATGAAAGGCAGTAAGGTTCTTTGTCCAATCTCAGAGATTGGAAATCTTTTCATGGGTCTAATTTTTCCATGCAGATGTCAGAGATAGGCAGCTGTAACCAGAGAAGGAACGAGGAAACCTGGCCAGCAGGATGAAGGACACAGAAGAAAGTTTTGAAAATAATCATTGAGTTTGTTCACTAAAAGGCTGCATTTAAATGAAAATAATCATGTGAAAGACCAAGGAAACAGCTATATGAGCAAGCAGCAAAATGTTTAACACTAAGAAACCACATTTGTTTATATTTTATTCTTTAAGTGAACTTTAAGTGCTCTGTGTACAGGATCTCTAGTTTTGCATGGCACTGATAGGTGCTGTGAATGTCAGAGTGATTTTCATCTGAGCTGAGACGAATTCCTCCTGCCTGACTCGGTGGGAATTAAAAGGAACTTGAACTTGAAATAGTCTCATTGCTGGAAAGCTTAAAGCCCACATAGAAATGAAGAGAGTTGGACCTGTGGTGTGACTTTCTTTGCCTGTGAAAATCATCCAAGAGAGCCGTTCAGTGAACCAGCAGTAAAAACTTTCCACGAGTAATGTCTCGCTGTCTCCTCACCTCGCTCTTTTCTCTGGCCTCCTGGTCTCGAGTCAGTGGGTCAATATTTGCCTTTAACTTTTGACCTGTGTGTTTACCCACGTTTTTACTCAATTACTGCCATCACTGCAGTCGAGCTTGGAGAGACCATTAAGCCGAGGAACCAAAAATCCTGTGTCAGGAAGTCAGAGAAAGCAAAGATTGAGGGAGCTGTGTATTTTTTAATGACATTTCATGATATGTAGTGATTTATAGGCTAATACTTTTATGGAAAAGCTGTTGGGGAGATTAACATATTTTCTAGAGCCACAGTGTAGCTTAGCCTATTTACTGTATCTTTGTATGTTGCTGTGCCCTTCAGCAATTTAGTAGTTCTTGTAGTAGTAGTATTACAATGCATGCTACTCTAATGTGGATCAATTCACCTAGCATTTGACAAAATATGCTTACACTTTACATTATGGTACATAGAATTTTGTGTAGTCATGCAGGAACAAATCGTGACCTGACTAGCAGTTAGCTGTCTTTGGTTTGAAGGAAGTGACTGTGGATCCCCAGTAAAAAGTAATTGCTAGCTAAAACTGGCTACTCCTCAGTTTGGACAAACTTAAGGTGACACAAAAAATGGTTGGGAATAGTGATCATGAAGTAATGAGGCATTCTTGACTTCTTACCTGAGATGGCACAAAAATAGTGGGTAATATTGGAGTAATTCAAATTTGATGAGTCATTAGCTTTGTCAGCCGCTAACTCATTAGATTCACAGTTACATGAACAAATCATTACGTCTGTAAGTAACTTCATTATCTATTAATCCTCAATTCAGAGTTATTTAGGAATTACATATTAGTGATTCATTAATTTTCAGCTAGTTGATTACTGCCCACATCTCCAACTGTACAGCTGTGATGCTCATTGACCGGTGTGGACAAACAATTGGCCAGTTTTGTAGGTTGTGATCAAGAATGGGCATGTCACCTTCCTTTATAGCTAGCTAACTACATCCATGACAAATAGCAACAGGTAAATTGCCACAAAAATGGTGACCAACAAAACAACCCTCTACCAAATAGAAAATGGCTAACTGCTCCTTACCCCTTAGTAACTTCTAAAATTGTACAAAATATTTCATGTCAGTTGAGATGTCCACTGTGTGTTTCTATCTCAGGCTCTTTCTATGGCTGTGAAGTCTTTCCATGTAATGACTACAACTACACCTGCTTTTACAGCTACAACTACTGCACCTACTCCCACTGCAGCCACAAGCAGCCAAAATGGTGTCCAGTCCTTTGGGGTAAAAACAGCTCCATTTATCATTGAGTGAAGTTGCATGAAAGTTAAAAAAAATTCTTTGTTACCAGTGGGCCTTGTGGCAAAACAGTCTGAATATTCAGTATCATCAAGGATTTAGGAAATATGTCTTGGTACTAACTTATTCTATTCATTACAGCCAGATGGTGGCAATTATCAAAATTATGTGACACAGACTCATCCCCCTTATTAGGAAAACTACATAACCACAGCACAAACAACTAGCACTAACACTGCCTGAACTGCTATTACTGCAGTTACAAATACCACCACTACCACATATATCACATGTCCATGTGCATACAGTCTGCTGTTAATAATCCAGACTGCTGTGACCTGCTTTAAATACATCCCCAGACTAATAAGCTCATTACTACTCCCCTGTAAGAGCAGTAGGTCAGGAGTTCTGCACACACACTCACAACCACACAAAAGATACACACCGTAATAATGTGCAAAAACACATGTAGTACATACAGTATACACAAATGCATGCAAGGGACGCACCCTTGCACACAGTCTACATGCCTTTGCAATAACAAGATCCCTCTCGCCTGCATGCCTCACATGCAGACATGGATGCACGCAGAAATGCATGTACACTCATACACACACACACACACATTTCCTGCTACCCATCCATCTGTACATCCATTCATCCTCAGCTTTACAGTCACTCATAACGAAACTGTTTGTGTAAAATTAGAAGTGAAACCACATCCTCTCTGATTGAATCTGTGGACCTGCTGGTTCTGCTGGGTGGCTGTGCAAACAAACTGAGCGGGCCCATTACAGCTTGGCTCCTCTGTGGCGTCACAACACACACACACACACACACACACACACACACAGGAACACAGGAACACCTAAAAACACACACACCTAAAGTCATTTAGAAGTTGCATTCATTGGGATGAAATCCTACACCGTTATCTCTAATCTTTATATCTAGAGCTAATCAGCCACACACACACACACATACACACACACACACACACACACACAACACATATACACACATAATGACTCCATTCCTCAAATCATCCCATCATTCCACTGGTCCAGGGACAGAAGCTAAGTATAATAAAGGAAAGCTCGAATAGTAGTAGTAGTAGTAGTAGTAGTAGTAGTAGTAGTAGTAGTAGTAGTGTGGACCATGGTTATGGTCCTGGAAAACCTCATACAGAGAAGGTTGGGGCAAATAGTTTGCCTGCTGTTTTCATCCCATTTCCTGCCAACAGTCAGTGTTGTTTTCTTTTAACCATGAGCACAATCATTCCTCAATCTTAACCAGTTTTTTTTTCTTAAACTCAACTGAACCTAAACCATAGTGATGGCAGATCAAAAAACAATCCAATCAGTAATTTTTGTAACAGTCGTTTGTAACTGTTTTACATGACTGCTTAATAGTTTTTTACAGTGTTGTCCTGATGATAGCAGCTCCGGATCAGAGTTGTCAGCATCCTCCCTTTTTCATTTCCTCGTTGGACTGTTTTCTCTGCTGATGTTGCTCCTCACTGCTCAGCCCAGCAGGGTGACCCTTGTCGGGCATGCTGTGTAGGGCCAGACTGGCAGTACTGATGGAGGTCTCCCACCCTCTCCGGTCACATCAATCTGCTCTGGCATCTTCTCCTCAGGGCGTATAGAACGCCCTGTGCCGGATCAGAATAAAACTAAATGGTAAGAAAATCTGAACTTGTTGTGTCAAATGTCCCCATGTTCCAGTTATAAAAACTGATTTTATAACTTATGGCAACCTAGCTGGGGTTAATGTGTGTGTACTGTTGACAGAGACACACACTCAGGTGGATGCAAATGAAACTCTGGAAACTTTCTTCCTCTGTCTCTCTGCCAGTGTAATCATCTGATTACCTCACATCTCCAATAAGTCTGCTTTTTCTATAATGGAAAAAAAGAGAAAATGAAAAAACAAAAATGTTTTTGTGAAAATATTATATATTAAAATATATATGATGTGCTTAAGGTCATGGACACATAATGAACTTATGAACTAATAATGAACTAATGAACTTAATTCAGTCAATGACATTACATATTGACTGATTGAGGTGCAGCAGAGGGATTTGGTGTCTGTCTAAGGTAAGTCAAGCACATACACGCACACACATTCTTACAGTGTTTATTTTAGTGCACATTCCTGCTTAAGGTAAGATAGAATCTGTAATGGGTTTGTTGGCAAATGCACAACAGGATGGGAGTGCCAGAAAGTTAATCCAGTGATCAGAATTTACAAATTTGTGATCGACAGCTTCCTTGCTACAACGTGCATGTGACATAATCGATCTGTTAAGGAAATAGACATAAGTGCAGTATCTGTTGGACCCAGATCGGTTTCAGACTTTGATCTCCAGGTTTATTAAAACAGTACCAAGACATAACATGACTCTGCAGCCAGGAGCCATAAAACAGCCTTATCATGTGTGTGTTATTCCTCACAGTGTTTGCTTGGCCAAGTCTGGCTGTTTCACTGGTCTGATAGCTCTGATTTCTTCACTGACTCATTCAGCTGGCTTATATAACTGACTGATGAATACCGCCCTCCTGCTTTCTCTTCCCATCCGCCCCCTCCTTTTCTTTCTTTCTTCTCCATTCTTTCTTTTTCCAAATCAGGCCTCCAGCTCTCTGCTGCCTCACCACATCCATGTCTCCTCATCTTTCAGTCTATATTTACTCTGTTATTCTGTCTCTTATAATAAAACCGGCATTTACAGGTCATTTAGGAACATAGCCTTATTTTGGCAAGAGGAGAATCACATCTTCTGCGGTAGATAAAATTGCTCAGGCAGAAAGAAATTAGCAACACTTGTGTCCGGAAAGGCAATGATACAGAAAACTCAAGCCGAGCCAGGAGGATGAAATCACAAAATAGAGGACCAATGCAAGGGTATTAAACATTTCAGTGACAAAAATCATTTCTATGAGCTAAATATTCCCAGATGCTTCCAACCTATGATGCCCAAAAGGATTTGGGGGGTCTAGAAGAAGGCCAACAAGCTGTCGTTTGAAGGGAACAAATATAATTATGGCTACTTTTTCTTTGTATGATTTTGACAATCAACCAGTGGTGGTTTTGTATAGAGAGAGGATGTTGGAAATGTTATGTTGAAAGCTATTTCATTTCTGAAATTCAAAACAGAATCAAATACCAGCGGCTTGGCCTTTCATGAAAATTCATAGAAATGTGGGAAACCTGAATGAAGCACATATTCATCTGTGCTGTTCTCAAAACCCACAGACACACCATGCTTACCATGTCTGTCTAAGAGTTTTGATTTACACCACACTGCTACCTGCAAAGCCTGTGTAGAGCACTTCTGCTTCACTTGACATTTGTTCATATGTTTATTTATTGGATGGTTTTCCTGCTTTGATAGTTATTTAAGAAAAATCTGATGTCTGCAAGTGGAAACATCAAGATTCAGCAGCATCGACGGAGCTTAAAGCTTCAAATAACCTTGGCAGAAATTTCCTTCCATCAGAAATTTCCCTTGGCAAGCTTAGTAACCAGTTCCCAAAAAAAGTGCGCTATTGAGCCTGTTGACTATTTTTCAAGGCCAGGCATCTCCACATGCAGACACGCAAATGTTATGAGAGAAGATCGCTATCAATATCTCCTCTCGCATAAATCCAGTAAAGTGTACAGAATTAAGCTAGTGTGGCGCCAGTGGGGCGCAGGCTTAGATAATGCTACACCTAAATAGAAGACATACCAGTGTTACACCTGCACCACTGTGAATGAAAGAGTAACACATCCGTGCCATTAAACGTGTGTAGAAATTGCTGGCATAATCATAATCTGATACTCTGATGTAAAATATGAGGATGTTGTTGCTTATTGAATCTCGTGTTCTATCCTCAATTAACTTTCGAGACCCAGGCTGTTGCTGTGACCTTTGACCTGGAAGCTGCTTGGTAATGGCTTTGGATGCGGCTGTGGGAAAGTGGTGTCGGTGATAAAAGCGAGGAAGATGAGTCAGATGAGTCATATGAGTCAGAGCGCAGTGTCGGAGAGGCAGCATATCTTGTTTGGACAGTGGTTTCCTGTTGTAGAGCAAGTGACGGGCAGGTTAACTGCTGCTGCCCTCAGCGATCAGCAGAGGGAGAGAAGAGGATGTTTGTCTCTTTACATGGTTCTCTTTGGTGCCACTCTGTTTCACTCAACAGCTCTGGCTTTCTGGCTGTCTGGCTTCATGTTGGTCTTATTTTTGTAGTTTCGGCCATTACTAATGTTGCTCCCAAAGTTTCTTGCAGAGGTCTGAGAATGCAGCAATAATGCTAAAAAGAAGTCAGAAGGGTCAAGAAAAACAAGCAGTTTGACAATTGGCAGCCTTTTCAAAGAAGTTCCATGTTGACCCAACTCGTCTGGAAGAGAGAAGAAAACACAATGGTAAAATTATTACTCAATCTGTATGTTGTAAACATCCAAGGGACCTGCCACAGCTGTGTGTGCACCCAGTTTCATTATTATAGACATTTCTGATGTTCTCACTTTCGGTTTTTACCTCCAAATAAAGTGGTTTAGAAAATCTAATTAAATTTTTCCTGTCAGACTTTGTTGTAGTAATGTTGAAATCTTCCCACATGTGAGTTTTTTTAATCTCCTCTACTTTGGTTAGATTTTGAAATTGAAACTAAATGAAAATGAGTGCTGTTTCGCAAAAATGAAACAATATATACCATAGTTGTTTAGCAAAAGTTAATTCATAGATATTTGGCTACTTTGGGGCAGCACAATGAGCTGCAAACACTGACATTTGTCACCTTATGAACTGAATATGGTGAATGTGTTCACAAGCAGCTGACAGGGAGCAACATTAGCATTAATTTGGAGTCATGTTTCTGTCCACTTGATGAACGCAAGTCCAGTATTCATTCAGCTTTTAGCTCTGTTTTGGTCTCCACCAACTCCTGAGAAAAAAAAAACCCTGCCTCTTCAGCTGCTAAATGCTCCACTATGTTCACCAGCTAGCTGCTAATGTTGTCTGTCTGCTGGTGATGAGATGAGAGTGAACCAAAACAGGAAAGCTGAGAGCCAAAAAAATCACAATAATGAGCTGAAAGATGCTAAAACGCTGCATAGAGCTGAGAGAAACTGCAGCATGATGATAATTCTCTGTGGATTCATCACTATGAGCGACCCTCGCTTTACACTTAGTTTTTTAATCCATTGTTTATATAAAATTATTGACTAGTGCAGCTTTATATTTTAAAAAGAGTCATAGATTCACATCGCATACAGTATTTTAGTATTACCTTCCCTTGCTGTCTTTTTTTCATGTCCACTACTCTCTCTCTTTCTCTCTCTCTCTCTCTCTCTCTCTCTGCAGGCCTGTGTGGCCACCTCAGCTCCCCTGTGTCAGGGCTACACGTCACGGAAAGAGGACCCATCACGGCACTTCACCTGCTGTTCCCAGCATTCCCCGCTTAGCTTCTGTAATCCAGGGGGCCGTGGACAATATAAACACACACAGTGGATTACACTCAGTGTGTGTATGTGTGTGTGTGTGTGTCTGTGTGTCTGTGTCTGTGTTGGATAGAGGAGATGAAACAGAAGATGACTATTCTCGGTGCAGAGTAATCCATTTTCAAACAGCCTGTGTATGTGTGTGTATGTCCATGAAGGGCTCTCTCTCTCTCATACACATACACACACACACACACACATACACACACACACACACACAGGTACACCTATTCATCACTGAAGACAGGCTGTGTGCACGGGGCTTACTCTAGATCCCCAGCTCACACACACACACACACTTGCACACATAACTGTACACGATGGGGCCACCCAAACTCTCTGTGTGCTCCTTTTACTTCTGACAGGATTTTTCTCTTTTTCGTGGTTTCACAGACCATCTCTATTCAACAGAGATCGAATGCCTAAATTTGTGGAAAATTTAAATGCTTCTACACACACACACACACCCACACGGCCCACCCAAGGACAAATGTTAGCAGATTAATGAAACATGCAAATATTCAGGGGGTTTGTCCAGATCTGTCCCCCCTACTGTGTCTCTTTCACATGCATGAGGAGCATTAATATGAACACATCGAAGGGCCTGTTCTCTATGCCCCATTTGAATGTTAATCCACGCGAGAGGAGCAATTGTTTTGCTATTGCAATAGATGGAGTTTGGTGGTAGTGTGTGTAGGGGGTGGGGGGGTTGTATTGGTCAAGAAACCTTGAAACAGTTTTAACATGTTAATGAACTTGAGGGGTTTAGCACCGGACCTGAACAATAAAGTCCATCCTGAGCTTGAAATGGGAGGATGGGTTTCCTGCTGGCCTCACACAC
This sequence comes from Thunnus albacares, assembly GCF_914725855.1. Taxonomy (NCBI): domain Eukaryota; kingdom Metazoa; phylum Chordata; class Actinopteri; order Scombriformes; family Scombridae; genus Thunnus; species Thunnus albacares. The sequence continues at coordinate 5,266,320 of NC_058119.1, forward strand.
ACACACACACACACATATGCAGACACGCCATCCTCCTCTCTGGACATCCTTAAGATGTCCTGACCCAGGGAGGTGGGTGTGGGGGAGGTAAGTGGGGGCTGGATGCAGTGTCCAGTCCTTCTCCTCGACCCGGCCCGACTCAACAACAACAGCTGAAATGGCTTGCAGATGTGGCTGCGCTCGGCTAATAAATTCTTTGTGAACTCAGCAGACATGGGGGGTTTGGGAGTTTTGGAAGGGGGTTGTAGAGCAGGCTGGACCTTAGGGGGCTGTTTGGATGTGCACGTGTGTGTGTGTGTGTGTGTGTGTGTGTGTGTGTTTGAAAAAGTGTGCATATGTGAGTGTGTGTGGTGTGCTTGCATCCATGATCTCGTGCATGAACCAGTTGGAGTTTTATTGTACACGTGTATCTGTGGTGTGTGTGCGTGTGTGTGTGCGTGTGCGTGTGTGTATGTGTGTGTGTATTTGTCCAGTCCAGGTCTCAGTAAAACATCAGGCTCAGCGTGTAAATGTCTTTAGCTGCTGCTCCCGTTGATTTATAGAAATCTATCAAGTAGACCTGTAGAGGCAAAGTGGGGAAAACAGCAAACTGTCTACTGATACAACCCAGGATATATTTAGGTGCAGTAAATGTGTAGGTGGGCCACTTGATCTCTGCCTTAAAGCAGGTCTTTGCACTGAAACAGATGAAAAGATTAATCTCATAAGAAATAAAAAAACTGTTGCTCAGTTTAACACACTCAGGAGTTTTGCTGCTCCAGACTTGAGTAGCTTATGGTGGCTAATGTTAGCATACTTTAGATATATATTGCTGTGTAACTGACATTGTGGCTCTTCTCTATTTGAGCTAACTAAATTTAGCATGTGAGCTAAACTTTTCAGTGGTTGGTGGAGAGTCCATCTCATTCCTGGTGACCTTTTCTCTGTTCCTGCTGGTCTGCTTGGTTTCTCTTGCCCATTCCAGTCACTCAGTCCATCATCTAATGATTATTTTTTTAAAGCAAGAGAATCATGGAAAAAGGAGAGATTGCCGTATAATTGCCATTTGTGGCCACAGTCTCCGCTGTTCAGCAAAATTTACACATTCCTGCTTCACAGATATACCCTGGAATTCAGGAATATGGCTGAAGAACTGATGGAAATTCTCCTTTTTACTGTTTTACAATTAACACTTCAAATGGTTCAAGAAATGTGCCCTCTGGTAGAGCTTTTACATAAATATAAAAAGTGAACCAAACTTGAAATCTGAGAATGGTTAAAAACCCCATGCATATATTTAAAGCCCCCTAAAGACAATTTCTCAAACTATTTCTTACTACGAGCAATTGGATTCTACAGGAACACATTATTTTCTGCCAATGTTTAAAGAGTTTTCGCATGAGTCATATCTGTGTTTGTGTTTTTCTCACTGGTTTGAGGTGGGCGGGACTCAGATGGAAACAGGTGATGTCACATACTACTGTACACCAATGAAATGTGAGCAATATTTGAATCAAAAAGTGAAGACAGTGGTGGGCTATTTGCTTATGTTGCCTGGCCACTGTCAGTCAAATCTGATCCACACCCACACAGTCCTGATGAAGCAGATTAGCTGAGCTTTAGGGAAGTATTTTTTCCCCAAATTTAAACTCTAAGTGGTGCTTGCTTGGTCATTTACGTTACTTTAAATACAGCCACACCTCTGGAAAGTAGGAAAGTGGTTTGTAATAATTAGCTCCAAAGTAAAATACAAATTTAATCCAATGAATCACCACCAAAACAAAGCCAGTGACAAGGAAATAGGCAACAAAAATCCTGCACTCAGTGTTGCTGTTTGTTTTTCCAAGGATATCCCTTGAGCCTGGATGACTTCCATATATTTTTTCCAAATCATGAGTTTCCCCACTGAAATGAATGATATTTGATTATACGTTGTATAATCTAATGATATGTACACTGCTGCGAGCTATCTGGGTCACATGTCTTTCTTTTTTTTTTACTGGATAAAAGCCACTTTCCCACTGAGGATTTAGACTGTCAGCACTCAGATTACAGTGCTGGTTCACTTTTATCATTAGCTGCATGCACACACACGCACCATACAAATCATATACCTTCACCTGAGTGTTACACTGACAGCACACACAACCACTGCTCAAACAACTTAATGCGTATACACACACGTACACACACTAGACCTCTTTACACTCTCTTTGGAGTCTTTCTATACAGGGAATGCTGTTTTCCTCTGAACAAAACCAAAATGCCAAAACCATGTGCATGTGCCAAGATGCTGGTATGCCTGGTTTTACTCAGCAAACTCCCCCATACTTATACACACAAACACACACACACACACACACACACACACACACACTTCTCAACACAGATGTAATCAGCAGCTCTGGTGTTCATGCATTGCCTTCCCCCTCCTCCAATAAGACACACACACACACACACACACACACATGGAGCTGCTATCTGTTTCTTTCCCCTCTTCCACTCTCTCTCTCTCTCTCTCTCTCCCTTTGTGACAACTTATGTAAAGACTGTGTGTGTGTGTGTGTGTGTGTGTGTGTGTGTATGTGTAGGGGAGAGAAAAGCCTTGGTGACATTAAACACGGTTGACGGGGAGTGGGCAGAATAAACAAGGTCCTGAGTAGAAAGGCTGCCCTTCAAACACTCCATACTGAGTGCATAGGCCCAGGATCAACTGTGTTTATCAAAGTCCTGGGGCTATGGAGGGAGAGAGACAAAGAGAGAGAGAAAGAGGGAGAGGGAGAAAAGTGGGGAAGGGGGCTGAGAGTATTGAGGAATGAGACAAAATTGGTAGATGAAGTGAGATATTGAGTCAGAGGGCCCTGACACACCAAGCCGACAGTCAGCCGCCGTTTGGCTGACCATCGCCTCTAGTTTCTTTTTGAATAATAAAGTGAAACATGAACCTTGTGTCCATCATTGTTGGCACTAATTGTTGGCTGATTCAGCATGTTGAAGTGAATCAGAGTTAGTCAGTGAGACAGAGCTGTGTGACCGGGTGTTCAGTAGTGAATCAGTAGTTTAGTGTGATTTTCTCCTTGTTCGTTTCCACTTCTTTTATAGTCAAGATTCTTCTTATTATTATTATTATTATGAACTACTGACTAGTTATTTCCTCTCATGATGGTATAGAATGTACTGTATGTACATGTTGGCCATCAGCTGGAGTGATAGTGCAACTTATAAGAAGAGGTGAAGCCTTTGACAGTACTAGTTTTTTTACTTGGAGTATCAGGCCACCATAGTTTCCACGTCTGCATAGTTCTGCATGACCGCATGAGTCTGTGTGATGTAAATTTCATCCCCATTTTAACCGCATGGACTGTCCGCACTACAAGCGTGCCGACTGTGCATGTGCTAGAAAAGCAAACTGGGGGCTTGTTTTGTGTATTGTATTTACTATATTCCCATTTCTTGGTCCCCTTCTTATTAAGCGGTCGCACACACAATTTTCTTCTTTTCCATTTTTCTTGTTGTTCTGTCAAATACAACAAACAGAAACTTTTCCTCTTGCTGTCATGAGGTCGCCGCCCTGTTTTCTAGTGCACATGTGTGGAACACAACTCTGACTATAGTTTGTGTAAGAGCTCGTGCAAGTCCACGTACACAGATGAACCAAGGCAAACATGAATGGCCTTAATGGACTGACGTGAGAGCGAGAAAAGCAGACACATCTGATAGTGGTGTACTCTGATTTAAATCTTAGAAACTGCACCGCTCTATAAGATTTGTGCTTAAGACAAAGAGAGGCAGATTACTACGCTGCTGTAAAGGAATGTTTTGGGATTTTTGGATGATCTGTGGCCTGCAGGGTTTTCATTGGAAGCCTGCTGATCTAAGTAAGATACCAATTTCTCGCCACTCTCAAGTACAATTACTGTGTATTGCCATCGAGCGAGGCACTTAATCCTCAGCAACTCTATCGGAGCTGGAGAATATAGAAACAATGTGGTTACACTGATTAGCATCTAAAATAGGACATTGTGAGTGATGGAGAACATTTTTAGATCTTAACTTAAATAAATGTGACAACCCTCTCTGGACAAACTTCTTGGCATCTCCCTGCAGGAGCCTGGTGGGCAGAGTTTCAGAGATTCAGCTCACCTGGACTGACGGGCTTCTATACAAGCTGGTGGCTTGTCCTGGCTTCCACTCAGTTTGGTTTTGTTGTAGTTAGTTTAATTGATCTTTTAGTTATGTGCAATAAATTTATTTTTAGTTACAACTCATGTGTGGTCTCCCCTCCTTTGTCCAGCCTCAAGCTGGGTTGTGACAAATTAGGGTGCTCATCCGGGATTAAATAAACCATTTTGGTGAGATGAAATTCAGCCTTTGTGGTAGTTTGGCCTGCTTTTGTTTTTGCTGCCTCCTGTGATGATGGGGGTTTGTCAATTTGTTTGTAGGCATGTGGATTTTGGAAAGACTTTGCCTACTTGGTTAACAGTCTGGGGAGTATCATACATGAGCTTTATTTTCTTTTGGGGGAGAGAAAATTTCTAGTCCTTTGTCTCTTTTTTGTTTTGTGTTTAGTTGAAATTTGGTAAGTGCTTGTCTATTGCGCATTTTGGTTTAGGGTGTCCATTATGTTGCTGGAGTTTTTCCCACTAGGTTTTGGTAACAAGCTCTAGCGGTGAGTTCGTTTCAGCTTGACCTCTTAAAGTGGGAGTGAAAGTGGGTAGAGCTATATGCTTTCTGGGGGTAACTGCATAGCAGGTGCTTACTGGACCCACTGGTTTACAGTGAGTAAATACCCCCCTTTCACTATCTTTCTGAAGACGGGTTGAGTTTATGTATTTACTTGTGTTCGTGAGCCTAGAGTGGGGAAGCTCCAGTTTTGTGTGGACTACTTTCTGGTTTTGCTGATGCACATTAGGATTCAGCACTTTAAGTTTCATGTTTTGTATCAGGTTTTTTAATTTGAAAGGGTTTGTTATCTTCCTGTTTGTCTGTCATGTAGTCAGGAATAGGGCCTTAATGCTGACATTCACCTGATGCATTGTCTTTAGTGCTGTGGAGTAATGGAGTTGGCCTTGACACACTCACACATTTGTCATATGCACAGAACTATCCCACATGTTTTTTGTTCTGTCCTTTTCCTCTGCTTAAGAAAACTATAATCTTGATTATCTCCTCATTAGTCTTAAAGACAGTTCCATTAGTATCAAGGTTGCAGACATCTGAGGCTGGACAAGATGGTCTTTTTGTGCCAGATTGGTGGGAGGTGTACTTCATTCATGGTATTGTGTTCATTTTAACCATTTGGCAAAAAAGGACTAAAAACTCAGTGGCTTACTGTGAATGCCAATTTTAACTTAACATTGTTTGTTGTAGTTCCAGATCGTAGTGGACCCTTGGTCTCTCCCTGCAGGAGTCTGGTGTGCTGATTGGGTCATCAGGGAAATTCAGCTCACCTGGACTGACAGGCTTCTATAGAAGCAGGTGACAGTCAGTCACTTGCCCTCTCTCCTCTGACTTCCACCCTATTTGGTTTTGTTTTAGTTAGTTTAATTTATCTTAGTTATGTGCAATAAATCTATTTTTAGTTACAACTCATGTGTGGTCTCCCCTCCTTTGTCCAGCCTCTAGCTGGGTTGTGACAAGCAATATAAAAATACTGCTAAAAGTAAGAGTCCTGTATTAAAAACATTACTCAATAAAAAGTATGTAATGTAATTATTATCTGCAAAATGTATTTAAAGTATCAAATTAGAAGGCTACCCAAAATGCAGAAAAATGCAGCACACAAAAAAATATTGGATTATTACTGTAATATTTACTGTTGTAGTTTGTTGAGGTGGAGCTAATTTTAAGTATTTTATACACTGTTGGGTAGTTTAATTTATAGTAATACATATTTTATAAAGTCATGTTTTGTATGCTACTGTATACAAAAAGCTAAACATTAAAAGAAAATAGCTGGAACTGTCCTTTAAGATCTGACAGCAGGGCAGGATAAAAACCTGCTGAGATCAGTTTAGAGGTTCATGTTAAAAAAAAAAAAAAAAAAAGGTTCTTGACATGAGTGCAGTTATGAAACAGGTTGAGGATAATCATTACGAGGAGGTATTTACTGTCTGCATTTTACATCCTGTCTCTCTGCAGTCTTTTGTCTTATAAGCCTGCAAGTCAGGTTGGATTTGAGGTTATTCGTACTTGCCACCACACTCAAACTTTATCTAGATTCCCTCGGGCCCCGCAGCGCATGTAATCAGTCTGTATAACAAGTGTGTCTGGGTGGACGTGGGTGTGCATCTATACGCATATGTATGAGATAAACTGTGTGTATTGTGGGCTTGTGTGTGTGTGTGTGTGTGTGTGTGTGTGTTTTCGTTCAAACTCTGATCTCATCTCCTGAATCACAAAGCGTCTTCCAGCAGGACAGGAAATTGTGCTGGAATTCAGAGTTTATTACACGAGCTGCAGTTCAAAGGCAGAGCCAAGAAAAGAATCAGACAAATCTTTACATTTATGAGAGCAGAATCCATCTCACAGCATACATCACTCCTGCCCTGAGCACTCTAATACCGCCGTGCAGCGGCAACAATATGAGCTCATAAATCAGAAGTCAGCCTCAGGATTGGGACAGCTCGGCTCCCTTTGCAGTGAAAGCCTGACAGGTTGAACTGACTGGTTTCTTTGCTCAAGGGTTGATACATGAAGCACTCACAGTTAAAGGGTCAGTTCACCCATTACTACAATCATATTTTCTCACTTACCTCTAAAGGTTCCTACTTAGGCAGATAGTGTTTAGTTTAATTTGTCCAAGTTTCTATATATCAGTTTCTGTCCCCAACCCAATAAATTGGCAGTGAATGGATTGGAAAAATTACATTTTAAAAGTTCAGCAGAAATTTGTCTTTTCTTAAACATCTTCCCAGTTACAGTCAAGTTCTCTTTCAAACAACATTCTACTGAAGAAATAGTCCCTGTGAAACGATAATTTCACCCCCATTGTGTTTGGAGCGAGGCACAGATCTCAGAGACGGATATCTTCAAACCTGGGTGAATACAACCAAAACTGTACAATATGCTTGGTGAGATACCACAAGAAGTAAGTGTGAAAATGTTGGGTTTTTTTTTAGCTATACTAGTGGTGTGACTCCAAGAACGGCAATGTCAGTCTCTTTGTCAACAACTATTGGATGGATGGTGTTACATTTTGCACAGACATTCATGTTCCCCTCAGGATCAACTGTATTAACCTTTGTGATCCTCCATAACCAGGTTAAAATTCATTTGTTCATTCATTCGTTCACTTGTCCAGTACTTTGGACAAGTTAATGACCAATTAAATGCAAACTGATGACGAATGTTAGCAAGCTAACACACTAAACTAAGAGAATTAGCATTATAAACATTATACATGCTAAACATCAGCATCTTAGCATTGTCGCTGTGAGCATGTTAGGCTGCTGACATTAGCATTTACCCCTAAGCACCGCCTTTCCTAAATACCCGAACTTTCAACCGAGAGATGTGTGGTAGACGAAGGCTGGAAGACGGATAAAGAAAATCAATTTTGTGACCATATACCACCAGTTCATGAAAGCTTTTTCATTTGTTTCGAACACTTGGTGTCTGGAAGTTCTTTGCTAGTGCAAAGCGAGTGAAACTGAGTGACAAATGGTCTCTTGGAAGTGAAATGTAAAGAATCACAAACCACAATCAGTACTTCACATTTAAGATTGAGACAAAATAAAATGAGGTAAACCCTGCCTCTCTCTTCGTGCAAGCTGGGATCAGCTCCAGCCACTGAACACAGACCCTGAACAGGATACAGGGGTATAGAAAATAGATGGGAAATAAAATAACACCACATCAGTGAACCAAAAACAAGCAAGAAAAGCTGTGACCAATTTGGTGCTAAACTGATACGCTTTGGATAAACCCGGATCTTTAGCTGGCAGAGGTAGACTGGGATAAAACCACCCTGCAAATTTGACCCAGACTTGAAAATCACACTTAATGTCAATTGTTTCCCTCCTGGAAACTTTTCTTTCACACTGATATCATTATCCATATTATTTGTATGTTATTCAGCATGCAAATTCTGAAATTTATGACAGGCACGTGGTAGCAAGAATGAATGAATGAATGTTTCACTTACAGACACATGCACATACACAAACGTACACACTGCCACTTAGTGCTCATAATATCTGCGTCGCTGGATTCATGACTGATGCATCCAAAGAATTCCCATTCATTTCTAATGGAAAATCTCCTCTTTACCTGCCAAGTTAAACTCAAAGTGATACAGCAGACAGTACAGTAAATCATAATGCAAATGTATTTTTTATTCCAGTGCTCTGATAAATCAGCAGGGTAAGTACTACAACATGCAACAGCTTAAATGAGCCAAGAGGGTATTTCCGTGTAATTTCAGTGTGCATTGTACACTGGATGTTGCCTGTACTGTATTAATTTACAACCACTGTGAATCTGTACTGTACTGCACTAAAGTACTATGCTCAAGTACAACTTTTAGGTACATGTACTTTTAGGTACTTGTACTAGTTGTATGAGTATTTCCATTTGATGCTACTTTATGCTTCCACTCCACTACATTTCAGAGGGAAATATTGTACTTTCTACTCCGCTACATTTATTTGACCACTTCAGTTACTTTTCAGATGAAGATTTGACACAATGGATAATATAACAATCTTTTAAAATACAACACATTGTTAAAGATGAAACCAGTGGTTTCCAACCTTTTTGGCTTTTGATGTCTCACAAAAAGCAGTGTGTAGTCGGGGTCACATTTCAGATGTCTATGAGTTGTTAACAGCTCCACCAAATATTGATTTTTCCCTCTAAACTTCTCACATGGTTTCATTTCAATAAATGTTCAAATGATCCAAAAACTGAAAACAGATTTGTGTATCAGAACTTTGTTTTTTTCTTCTTTCCTCTCCCATTAATCATCTCACAACCCCTCAGATTTATCTGGTTACTCTTTGGAGGGGCCCGACCCCTAGTTTGGGAACCACTGGACCAAACTAGCTAACTGTATATAAAGTAGTTCAAACTAGCTCCACCTCCAGCAGCTCCAACATTAACATGCTGCTCTAACACTGATGCTTCTGTATTAATCTCCCTATATAAAGCAAGGAATCTTTGTATGTATGTGTGTTTGTCCTTCACGTATCTTAGGAACCGTTCATCCGATCTACCTCATACCTGGCAGGTGGATTGCTGGGGAAGCAAGGAAGTGCAATGTCATTGTGTGAAGTTATTTGGATGAGCAGTTCTCAAGAAATATATAAAAGTACCTCATAAACAACATTGATTTGCTTCTTCATCTGCCCATGGAGTCAACGAGCAAATACGGACAGTGCCACTCTGCCACTGCAACCCACATTGTGGTCGGAGATAGGATTACATCCATAGTGATAAGAACTACCATAGAGAATGAAATGAAAAAGTTTAGAGAGTTAAGCTTTATTCCCGTTCCTCACATGCGAGAACTTTGTATGAATGTTCAAGACATAGTGCAGGATGTGTCAGGCACATTTTGAACGGGCACTACAGTTCATCCAGTCAACTTCAGCTCAACTCAAAACTGTAGTCTCCACATATTCTGCAAGTGAGGCATTTAGGGAACATGGGTAAACTGCCCATGTTATATATTAAAATGGGCAGTTATAGCGTCATCTGATAGCCTGCGTGTGAGGCGTTTAGGGAACATCGGTAAATTGTGGCGTCTACCAATAGTCTTGATGAGAGGCGTTTAGGGGATGGGCACTGTTCTCTCTAAGTATTAAGAAATCTGCCCATTCCAAAGAGGCAAGTTTTGAACAGACACTGTACTAGTAATCTAATGATGTCATATATAATAATATATCTGTCAGAGGGACCAAAACACTACTTTTACTGCAATACTTTAACTACATCAAGCTGATAATACTTATGTACTTTTACTTAAGTAGGATTTTTCATGCAGGATTTTTATTTGTAATGGAGTATTTTTAAATTGTTGTGTCGGTACTTTTACTAAAGTAAAGAATCTGAATACTTCTTTCACCACTGCTGTAGTAGCATGTACATCTGCACAAGATCTGTATGAATCAGGTTTCGGAGTTACAGTAGAGTTAATCTTGCACCAGCATGCAGAAGCGCTACACAAACACACACATCCACACACACACAGTCAGTTTTCCATCACTTCAGAGGACATTACATTGACTTACATTCATTTCCTGGGGACTTATTCTAACCTTAACCATAACTACCACGTCTAACCCTAACCCTTACCCTAACCTCAACATAACCCTAAACTAACCTTAACTTTAAACTAAGTCTTCACCCTAAAATAATGATTTACGTTAAGGGGACTTGCTTTTTGTCCTCATAAGGGAGGCAAATTCCCACATATTTACGTCCCCACAATATGAGGAATGCCTGGCACACACGCACACACACACAGTCTTCTAGAAACTTGATGGAAAACAAAGATAACAATAGAAATGGGTGTCAGGTTGCTCAGAGGGTGTGAGACTCTGGCATGATGCCACAAACACACACACACACACACTTACACACACGTACACAAGGTGTTGAGATGTTTTTTACCCAACAAGGATGAGCTGTCACTAACGTTTCATGTCATCACACTCAGCACTGCTTCCTACACACCCTCTCACCCAGTCTCACCTCCTCCCCCTGTTTCTCATTGTTTGTCCTCTTACCTCCCTCTTTCTCACTCTTCCATCCCGTCCTAATACAGCCTCAGTAATCAAAGAGTTAACCATAATACCCAGACTTTGCAGACACACAAGCCTTCTTTGTTTCAGTACGGAAAAACACAGTTCGGCACAGATAGAGAGAAAAATCTTAAGTCACGTTCGTGGTCAATTAAGCTTTAAAAATATTTTAAATGTGCTGTACTGAAACAAGCTCTCTGCACTTCAAATGAAAATCATCAGAGGGCTTACCCCCAGAGTAATCTGTAAGGGTTTAAGTATTTTAGTGGGGGTCGCACATTAATGATTTGTGCATGTGTGCGTGTGTGTGTGAACATGAGTAGCTGATCTGCAGCCCAAATCTTAACCAGCGACACGTTATGAAGAAAGTCAGTCAGACATGCAGGCTGTGAGAACATTTGGCCGATCTCCAGAGTAAATATAGGAAACGCACTGTTAATTTATGGCAGGTTAAGTACAGCCAAAGCAATGTATGAAATGTGCTGCTTTCATCCTCGCATTTTGTGTGTGTGTCTGTGTACGACTCCTTTCAGATGGCAGAATGATAAGATTGTTCTTATCCATCCAATTACCGTATGAGCTGCATGTGCATGTGCAGGCAGGTTCAGACTTTAACTGTCACATGTCATTCAGAGAAAACAAACACAACTGCCCGCTTTCACTTTACCTGCTGTGGATTTACCCAATTTCTTTATCACACATCCCTCTGAGATGCACGTACAGTATAAGCTGAATATACACTGAATTTTTCATTAAATAGTAAGCATTTTGCTGCCTCCCTTTATCCAGAGTCATTAACACTAAGTGAGCAAAGTGGACATTTTTGTTGGAATCAAACCTGATAGTGGGACAGTGAGTTAGTGACAATACGACCTGTACATCCTTGTACATACAACCGTCTATAAGGCTAAACACCTTTTCAGAGGCTTATGAATAAACTTTTGGGGCACAAAATCTGTGACCTGGAAGTCCTCAAATTTACAAAACACAAATTTAAAGTCATTAAATATGGGTATTACATATCATCTTATCACATCCTCAATCCCAAAGTGTTGGTATGGGTATCAAGGACCTGCTATACTCCAAAATGAACACAGACCGTGGATGTTTGTGTACGTGAACATTGGGTGTTTGTGTATTCAGATGCATGTGTGTTCACATGTGCACATATAGTCTGCGCAGTCATAAATTTTAGGCTGCATGAAGACATCCATGCAGGCCCTCGCAAACGTGAGCAGTTAACAAAATTTACGCAGACCCTTGTGGCTATGTGAACATAACGCCCCTTGTCACTCCTACTCTAACCTACTGTATCTCAGGTTAGAGGCAGGAATTTGCATTATTGGAGTGTCACTCTCTGTGATGTGTTGCAGTACTAGATATAGATATTTATGAGATACTTTTAGAAATCATTAACTGCTGCTGGCTGCTCAATGTTTAGGTACACTAGAGGCTTTGCATATTAACTAAAGTACATTTGCTAACACAGTGAGAGTTAGTGTTGCAAAGATTATGTCAGTTTCAAAACAAGTGTGCAAGAGCTAATTGTTAACACAAGATAGAGTATAATGCTAATAAGAGGCTAACCAGGATGCTACAGAATCACAGTATTAATTCTAACCTTGTATCCTCATCCTCTCTGATATTTTCTGCTATGCTTTAGATTTTTTACTCAAGTCCCATTAGGTTCAGAGATAAGGGGTTACATAGTGTACAAAACGAACTGTTCCATCATTCTCTTCAGTACAATTGTTGCCGCTATAACTTCCTCCTCCCTTCAATACCAGAATCCAACTGGTCATGGATGTTGGAGTTGGAGTTTTGGGAAGGTCAATGTTTTTGGGGTCAGAGTTGAAGTTTACTCTCAAAACTTGACAGGAAACCAGCTGCCTGAGAAAGCGCAGCCAATGTTTCGAGTTTCCCAATCACTAATATAAAACTTTCAGAATTATTTATGTGTGGGCTTTTTATTCTCTGTCTGTGTATGCCAATATATTCTACAGGGTTGATTGGTGATTAGAAAGGGCGCTACTGAAAACGTTTAATAATTTTCTAATGTTTTTCAGGGTAAGTAACAAAGTCAAATAAGTAACTTCTCATAAAAATGCAAGTGAAAGTGATTCATTTCTGATCTATGAATCCCACGCCATTTCCTGTGAAAGCAGTGAAGAGATGAAAAAGGAAAGCATCGTCCACTCCTATTTCTCTCTCTCTCTCTCTGTCTCTCTCTCTCTCTCTCTCTCTCTTTCTCTGTCTTAACTTGTCCAGGGTTTTATCCTGCTGTGTGTACCAGGAAATTGCCCCATTCTCCAGAACAGACCACAAGTTTGTTTGTATCTCTGCCTCCTTACCGACACACAACTAACCACCCCACACACATACACACACACAAACACAAACACACACACATACAGTAGAAAGATTGGCATACAAACATGCATGCACAGACATGAACAGATACCCACATGCACTCTCACACACATGGCAGGTATGTGCAGATATGCTGACAAATGTGTGTGTGTGTCGGTGTCTGTGTGTGTATTTTTAGGGTCTTGCTTGTATTGTTCTCCTGTGTACCAAAGCTTTGGGAGGTCTGATGACGAACCGTGAGGTCCTGCGACATGTTTCCTGTTTACACTGCTCTACACAATAACCACCCAGCTGACGCATTGTGTGTGTGCTTACAGTATATGTGTGTGTACAGTACTGTGTGTCTTGGCCTGTGAGTTCTTGCCCGCCTGTTTGTGTGTGTCTGCATGTCTGCCTGCCAATGATTTGTTGCCTTGTTATGTTAAAGCTCTGAGCCTCGTTCCATATTCCATAATGCTAATTCAGAGAGAAAATATTATTTCTCAGATAACTGGACAATGGTGAGCAGTATGGCAGCAGTGTTGTTTCTACTGGAACCAAACTGCCCTGCATGTGGAATGATAATAGAGGCTGGTGAAATAGTATTTTATTATTCTATGGATCAGCAGTAAAAATAAACTATTTTGGTATTACAGTCAGACAGTGTTGTAGTTAGCCTTAGTTGGGGTTAGTTTGGGGCTAGCATGCCACAGAAATTCCTTCAATAAAGAAACAAGAAAATGTGCCAAAATACTGTAAAAAGGTTGGCTGAGGCTATTTAAAAGCTAAGACTGTTTATTAACAAGATTAGGAGTCTACAGCCATGCTAGCAACTCTGTGAGCTAAATGTCAGCATGCTAACAGGCTGATGACGGCAATGCTAACATTCAGATGTTTAGCTGGTATAATGTTTACAATGTTCACCTTAGTTTAGTGTGTGAGCATCTTAACATTTGCTAATTAGCTCTAAACATAAAGTGGGTCTACACCTCAGACTGATGGGAATGTTATCTGTTAGTATCAGTTAGTTCTGCAGGTATTTGGTCAAAAATGACAAAGTACTGAGTAAAGTAAAATTTTGACCTGACGATGGCACTAGAAGATAAGTCAAGGAGTCATTTAAGTTATTACACTTCATCCTGAGGTGGACTTGAATATCTGCACCAAATGTCATAGCTATCCATCCAACTTTGAGACATTTCACCCAAAACCCCAAATGTGAACCTCATTGTGGTGATAGAGGAGAAGTCATTAGGCTACATAGAACCATGAATGTTTTTACACGCTGTGGTCTCAAGCCATCATGTAAATGTTGAAAAATTTCACAGGATAAGTTAAAAATGTGACTTGCTTGTGGCGCCAAAGGAAATGTCAGGAATCACCATTAGGATCAAGTCATTAGGACTGATCCTCTAGGCGCCATGTATGTATGTACCAAAATTCATGCCAACCCATACAATAGCTATTAAGATCTTTCACTAAAAGCTGAAAAGGTCAACGTGTTGGTGGTGACAGAGGAAAAGTCAGAGGATCGCCAAAGACTTGGCTGATGGTTCATCCTCTGGGGAACATGAGCGCTTGTAAAACATTTCATTTACTGGCACAGAATCTCAAAGGGGTAGGGGCAAAAATAAAGATGTAAAGTCACATGGTAATGTGACTTGGACTAATGAGAGAGGCGTTAAAGTCAGCCATAGAGAAACTTGGGCTGACCAGAGGAGCAGTTGGGCCATTTTGGGGTGCCGAAAGACCCATTAGGAATAAAAGTGTTCCACTGGACAGAGACATATGATGGTTATGGCTTAAAGATGAAAAGAAGAGGGGTTGTCACTGACCTATACATCAAAAGACAATCATCATCATGTGTTGGAGTAACAGCTTACAGCTGAGAGGGAAGACAGGACTTAATATCTTTCACTGTCTCAAGGCTAAAGGTAGCATACTGTAGGTTTAAGCTCCTTTATCTCTGTCCTAGCTGTGTCTGTCAGTCTCTGGAGATGATCTGTAACCAGTATAATTGAAAGGATGTGTATCATCATATTTTTGTAGATAAATGATGCATGGGAACATGTGATGTTGTATCATCTTGCATGTGTGGGGGTGTGCGTGTCTTGGCAGGACCCCACCAAGAAACTTCATATCTGGCAGAACTCACAGATAAAACATATTTGTGTGTGTGTGTGTGTGCACGCGTGCGCGCGTGTGTATTAGTCATCTCCTTAGTATTTCCAGGTCCCAAGACCCTGGCTGGACTGTTTAACTCAGCGCTGAGTAATGGGGCCAGCAGATGCTACATCAGCGGCAGAAGAAGACGTCTATGTTTGTGTTGCACTTTGTCCTCTTTTTAAAAATAATGTCTTTACATACAGTATACATCACACTCGTCTCAGAGCAGTTGGGGAAGGCATGTTTGTATATTTCTGTGTGTGTTTTTGTTGGAAGAGAGCTAAAGCTAGGATGACTAATCAGATGGATGATAAGATTTTCAGGAAACACTTCAGCCTTGTACTTTGTGAAACTTTGTGTGCAACTAGTGTCAAATATCTGTATTTACCAGCCTGAGGTTTGTCTGCCAACACACACATTACCAATTCATACTGTGAATGTTCAAGCAGTTGTCATTTTTGGGGGGAGAACACATGCATCATTGCAGTATTAGCTTGTATTACAGTGTACAAAAACATTATATAACATGATTCTTTCAGTGGAAAAAGGGAGGTAATGGCAGGTAGTTGATTCAAGGATTGACGACAGAAAATAGGGACAAGTTGAGGACCTGAAAAGTGGGACACCTGAAACTAAGAGACGCCAGCTTTCTTTTCCTTTCCTTCACTAATGTCACTCTCAGCTCTAATTAGACCTGACTCCACTTTGATTCCATAAAACAAGGACTTCTTTTAAGGCGACCCATCCATCTGGAAGAACTTTAAACGTCGTTCCAACAATCTGCCAAAATGTCTTTGTAACGTCAAAGCAACGAAAAAGAAACACAAAATGAAAAACGAGGGGGTCCACAGAACCTGAATGAGATGTAAAAGGGTGTAGCAATCAGTGTGAGAGTTGGAATGTGGTTTGTGTTTTGATAGACACTGTGAATGTGTGTTGATGTGTATTGATACACTGAAAAACCCATGAATAGAGTGAATAAATGGAATAAAGCAAGAAAAAACTCACAAAACTTGGAATTGGCCTTCAAATGTCTTGAGTTAAAAAAGACTCAGACTCAAGAAGAACAAACATTATGAGTCAAGGATGAAATGCGGAGACTTGAGGAATGTTGAAATCAAGATGTTTGAGCCTGACATGACAGTTAGGTTGATGTGAACAATCCCTCTCTTCCTCTGTTTATTGTTTTATCTGAGCCAGGGCGATTAATCACCCATCTGCACACACATGAACATATTCTGTATCCTTCTCTTTCAAAATCACAGTCTTCTCTCAACTTGTTGAAACCCAAAGATTAAGTTTCACTTCACTGGCGTCTGACTCTATGAGTTACTCATTTTCACAATTTTGTAGGGTTCATGAGAAATACATATTAATCTGAGTGACGTTTCTCTTTAAGAGATGCACCAGCGACCTGTGTGAGGACTCTGTCAGAGGTACAAGTGTTTAACCCAGCTCAAGTGTATACTTATAAGGCACATTCGGTCCAAGCCAAACAGTTGGGCAGGTTTTGATTTCAGACCTGCTTCAGCCTTTAATGGCTAAGTCAACATGAAGTCAACAGCAGAGTATTACAGCTGCTGAACGCTCGGGCAGCTTTCAAAGACAGAAAGGTGGACCTTTTATACACTGAACCTCTTGTGTGTGTGTGTTGAAGGATGTGGTGCTGGGATTTAAAACATAGTGATTGTTTGGTTTGGATTTGAGAATTTTTGCTATGTAAAATCAAAGGTTACTAAGAAACCAGGACTGATAATAATCTATTTACTGTTGGTGTCTCTCCCAGACAGGGGAGTTTTTGAAGTTTCATTTTATAAGTTTTTCGTCTGGCAGATAGCAGGTTTGATATTCATCAGCTTCTATGAATTGTGGATGAAAAAAGAAAAACCTGTAGGAGTTGCTTATGGCCTCAAACTCGGGTGCAAATGTTGCAAGACACGACTTGAAACTCCAATACGCAACTTTTTTCCCCCAGGCAAGAAAGTGTATTGTTAGTTGTGCTCTCCTCCCCCTCAGCTGGTCAAGTTCCCACCCCAGCAGTTGTCACTCATTTTGATGAGCTGTGAAACGGCAGCTAGCCTGAGGCTGATGGAGCCAGGCTTGAAGAAGCAGAGCCAACTGGGAGGAAAACTAATAGTCACACCTGTGTTTTCCACTGTTGCTGTCTGATGCACATTTAGTGACTTTACTGTCAGTTGTAGTCCTTTTACAGTGCATGTACAGTGTGACATGAAAGGGGTCACTCATAGTGATGAACCCACAGAGGATTATCTACCAACTCTGGGGTTCCTCTCAGCACTACAGAGCATTATAGCATCTTTCAGCACATTGTTTTGGTTTGGTTACTGTTTTGCTTCACTGCTCTCATCAATGTGGTTTCAAGTTGCAGCAGGTGTCAGTAAAAAAGTTCCAAAAACCAACCATAGACTATGTGCCCAACACAAAATGGCAGATAGACATTAGCCAATAGCTAGTTAACATAGTGAAACATTTAGTGGCTAAAGACACACACATTTCCCTCAGAAGCTAGATACAGACAGGGCTAAAAGGAGAGTGAGTATTGGCCTCCAGATGGCCAAAAAAAATCAATGAATGCAGGTTTAACAAAACATAACACAACACTGAAGCCATTGTCAAAGGTTCTGCCGTTGTTTCTATTGTTCTCTGCCTGCTTTAGGCATGAATTCCTAGAATGTAATTTCAACACTGCTCTGGAGGTGATATTAAAAGTTCCAGGTCATTTCAGATGTTTACAGTGCTGCCAATTGTGATTGGTTAAACAGGTGTGTCATCACAACACAACAAGACAAGACAAGTACATAGTACAATAGTTACCTCCATTTTGCTACGGCATATGTACAACCAATACTTCATCCTGGTCAATTGGTGGTTAGTATTGATGTGTAGTTATAATCGTCCTTGTAATACTTATGTGACTTAAAATTTTAAAAAAGGACAGAAGCTGCCGTCACCAGTAATATAAGGAACAAAAGATTAAAACTATAAAGTAGTTTGAATTTGGGCCACCAACCAGCAGTGCCCTCAGTTCTCCATAAAAATGTGAGCATGAGTCTGTCCCACAACTGCTTACTTCACTCACCTACCTAGCAGTACATAAAAATTAAATTAATTAAATAGTTTATTCTCCATTTGCTTTTTAATAAGGTATATTTCACATGCCATAATTTGTAAAATATAGTGAAAGTGCAAGGCAGAATGAAGCATCACAGCCTCACAAAGTTCTTAAAAGTCAAGGTGACCCACAGTTTTATAAGTTGTTACATTCCTGCAGTGGAAAAAGACTATTATGGTCATGAACATGGGGCATTACACTTCTATGTATTGTAGCTGTACTGTGCACCTGCAGTCAGTGGTCGATCTGAATGGGCCGGCCTCAAAAGTGGATCTTGCATTCACTGACAGTGTATAACAACTGTATACTTTGTCTTCCATTTCCAGTGCCCTCATGTATTTCCTTGCGTCAATGTTTAATATCATCATCTGCATCCACCGTTTCAGCACAGACACTTATGAGCTGTCAGTCAACGCTGGCTGACTTTCCTCCGGTAACAGCAAACAAATTAACTCCACTGCTCTCTCTTAATTGCTGGCGGTGCTGAAATGTATGCTAATACTCTTCAATTCACATTGAGCTCATGCTCTGTTAATAGCTCTGCGCTGTACGGGACATATTCCTCTGTCATCATAGCTTTTCCACACACCCTAACTAATAACTTATAGAAGCTGTTACTGATATACACCAGCCAAGGCAGCACTGAAAATACATTTTTTACTGTCAGATCTGTGCTGGATAATGCCAATTCGTACAGTTTAATAAGTGGTGTTTATGGCACAGCAAGGCCTGAGGCAAGGTTTACTGCTTCTAATGTATTTCTAACAAAGAGTCTTTTATTGATTGTTAGACTAAGCGGACATTTGTGCACCATGTACTTGCATAAATACAGACACAAAGGACATGGTCGTATACAATTTTTTGAACAAGAAGAAGAGAAGAAGAGGGAAAAGTTGTAGAGGTAAAGCAAAAGAAATAAAGACCTCAAAATGAAATATGTGAATGAACATAATCTCCATTCTGAGGGATTCACACACACACTCTACTTGTTTTGAGTGTGTGCATGCGTGTATGTTTGCATACCTTCAGTATACACCTACCTATGTTTGCCATTAAGTGTGTTTTTCTTACAACTGTGTGTGCATACTGTATAAACTTGTGCTCATAAGTGTGTGTGCATTTCTGACTGACCGTGTATATGTGTGGAAAGCAAAGCTGTATGATGGGGGCTCCCAGTCGCCCAAAGCACAGCTGGTTGTGTTTAGACTGTTTGTCATGTGCTGTACTGTGGTCTATGGAGGCAAAGCGACAGACAAAGAGACGCACAGACAGACAGACAGGTAAATATACTTTAAACATATCCATTAACATGCCAAACAATTTAGTATGTTTAAAGCTGCCTGTTACGCTCTCTCAAGCTAGTGCCCCCTAATGGCAGTAAGCAGTAGCTGTGCAACA
Source organism: Thunnus albacares (assembly GCF_914725855.1). Lineage (NCBI taxonomy): Eukaryota > Metazoa > Chordata > Actinopteri > Scombriformes > Scombridae > Thunnus > Thunnus albacares. The sequence goes on from NC_058119.1 coordinate 5,286,090, forward strand.
CCCAGCTCTGAATTTGAAGATTTAATTACCCAGAAATTATATGAAATTGTGTCGCAGAACTGAATGCCTTTTTCTCACTGGCTGGCTGCTAGTAAATGTTTCAACCATTATTAGGCCGTCCAGCTTTTCTGAATAGTGTGCTTATTCACTTCTGCTTAAGAGACTCTTGTGTTCATCTTTCAGCTCTTGTGTTCAGAAGATCTATTTCCAGTGACCAAACCATTTTTCAAAATACATTTTGTGCAAATGGAGTATACCTATGGGGTTTCAATTCGATGCATTGTTAACTCTATCAAACCATGTTCCTCACAGAGCTGAAAACATAGAATTTAGGTACGCAAATTAGTATGCTTTCAGCAGGTAAAGAGGAACTTGTGGTTGGAAAACATGATGATTTGATGCTACTTTTTTCCATGTTTTACTCCCCAGTTTGACATGTCCTATTCACACAGTGTTCTTTATCACTACGAACTCCGCTGTTGTCCTGGAGTGGGTTCTTTGCATTTTCCAGAGGGGAAATCTATGAATGTCCCTCCAGGCACCTTAACCAACGAATAGAAATCGCTGTTGCAGTGACAAGGCCATGTTCCCTCACTGGCTTCCCACCGGCAATCATGATCAGTTGTGGTCATTGGATAATCTGTCTTATGCTTTGTGTTTTAACACATTGTCATTTATTCTAAAAATTCCAGCATAACTTTGGGAAGAAAGAGACCACCACTGTGATTTAAACTTAACTTAAATCAAAGTATTGCTGGATCGTCAAACAGGATCTTACATGGTCGGATGATACATTGTATGAACTAGTTTCAAACATACCCTGGCCCTTAAGGATTCATGTCAGGGTGGGAGTCGGATGTGGTTTTGTGCCATAGTACGCTGTTTCAGTGGCCTCAGCTGTGTTCTAGCACTGGATGACCACATGTAAGGGTCGGCTTGTGCTCGAAAAGAAGTAGTTGGTACAACATGTTGTTCGCACTCGTTGGAATCAAAAGGATTTATAGTTGTTCTGAAAGGCTACGTCATAGAAAGGGGGGAGACACAATGTCATGTAGACGGGGATATATGTCATTTTTAGACAGTCTCTCCTGGAAGGTATTCATAGCGTAGCATTCGGTTGCACAAGAGAAGTTAAAACCCTGACTCGTTCCTCAACGCAGCACGCCGGCCCAATCGTGGCTTGAAGTGGCAATGTTGATTTCGGGAAGCTACGAAAATTGTCAGACCCAGTCCTTCTTATCCGAAATCGTAAAGGTGTAAGGAGGAGGGGGTTTCTGAAGGCACTCGACTGTCTGACAAGCAGTTCCGACGCAGCATACTGGCGCCTTAAACCAGCTGTGGCTCATATATGGTTTCCAGATTATACATATACAGCTACACAGACAGACAGATTTACTGTTTTAGGTCATTGCTTCAATTGGTTCTTCTACAGTATGAGCTTTGAAGACTTTTAGCATTGTAGGCAGATGAGTAAACACACAGAGACTCAGCCAATCACACAGACAGATGGACAGCAGACAGACAGGGAATCCTACAGACAGTAAATGGACAGAGAAGCAGACAGGAAGGTCAGATTCATGTGGAATAGAAACGTATTCTCCATTTCCCCCACAAACAAACCAGTACAGAATGTTCTTGGCCGATCGCCAGCGGGTGATTGAAGAGACTCTCTCTCACTCTCTCTCTCTCTCTCTCTCTCTCTGACACTCTGTGTACCTCTCTCGCCCCTCGCTCCCCTCCTCCCTCGGAGCGAAAGATGAATGGTTGACAGAGGAATGGAGGAAATATCCAGCAGCCAGATTCCTCAGCTCTTGTAATGCCATTCACACTGGTGCGAGTGTGTCACTGTGGCGTGTGTGTGTTTGACTGCTGTGCGTGCCCACAGTAAGCTGAAGCATAAATGTGTGTGCGTGTGTTCGACTGAGAAATGTGTGTTCTTTCATCGTTGCTATAAACATCTGCATGTTCATTTCAGACCTTTGTTATACTACGGTGTGTTTCGCTGCAGGGCATTTTACCAGGCTGACACACACACACACACACATGCATTACCCCTAGCCTTAACCAGGACCTCAGAAATGAGGTTTTGCCTCATTAGGATCGGTGTTTATACCGGAAAAGGTCCCTAAGAGGTAACGAAAATGCGCACACACACCTCCACACACACATACTTGTATCTACAGACACAGTAATGTACATAGAAATTTACTCACACACATACTACAATTGAATCTGCCAAGTCTTATATAACCAACTCAGGTTGTATCAGAGGGGACTGGGCCATGATGTAGAGCACAGCTGGAAGGAAACACCCACACTCTCTCACACACACACACACACACAACACACACACACACACACACACACACACACACCGAGGGCCCAGATAAGATTTGTAGCTGTGATTTTCCTCATTCATCACAACCAGTGAGCTGTAGCGCTGCTCAACTGTGGACGGATCTTCTTTGCAGGGTACATTACGTGTATGTGGGAGGGAAGAGAGATATAAGTGTGAGGAAAGAAAAACAAGTGTGTGAACCATTGGGTGTGTTTGTGTGTATTTGTGTGTGTGTGTGTGTGTGTTCTCACCTTCTGCACATAGTAATGTATCCACAAAGCCTCTGACATGAACTCAGAAGGGGCAGTGTGAGGTTAAGTTGTTCAAGAGAGAAACCCCTCTCACCTCTGGCTATACTGTCTCTCTCTTTCTCTCCCCACCTCCCTCTCTCTTCTCTCTCTGCTCAATCTTTTGCTGTTTATTTGTGCAGGTCTTTCACTAATCAGCCTCATGTTTTGTCTCCTGATTGGCTGCAGTAATGAGGTCTTGGAGGTCAACATTACAGATCCTTATCCCCTTTTGTGTGTGTGTGTGTGTGTGTGTGTGTGTGTGTGTGTGTGTATCCTGCTGTTGATATTGTGTATCGCCAGTACATATGGATCCCTGCTTGCAATTTACATGCTGGATTTCTGGCGTAGCCCCACGCAGGAATGAAACACATGGTGCTTGTACATGTTCAGAAAGTGCGCACACATACACACACACATACACACACACACACACACACACTGATTGATGACCCAGTTAATGTGGTTGTGTGAAATAGAGGAGACCCAGGCAGGTCACTGCCTTCTGACATCCATCCATCAACACCTCTCACTGGGGGACTATTCTAGCTGCTAGGTTAAACATACACTGTACTGTTAATGCATGTGTGTGTCTGTGTGTCTGTGTGTCTGTGTGTGTGTGTGTGTGAGTGTGTGTTTGCCTGAGGTATGCACTAAAACCTGCCTTGCTCGTGAAGATGAATTAGTTTTGGAAAGTGCCACATAGCCATGTCGGACTCTGTGTTCCAGGTCAGGAGATATGAACCAAAACCCTAGTTTCCTCATGCACGCTCACACACACACACACACACACACACACACACACACACACACACACACAAACACACACACAATGGCGGCACCATTCATATTCAGCACATCTCTAACATGCCAACAGGTTTATAGTCATTATCTCATTGTCAGTGTTGGGTTGTGTCTCAGGAAAACTGTCACATCATCTGTCCTGAATGGAAACCAGTGTATGAACTCTGACCTTTCTGGGGAAACACATACATGCTATAACTAGGATGACTTTAAAGGAAGACCTTTTCAAATGTCACTGTTTTTCCTGTCCAGTAAATTCATCTGCGCTGTGGTTTATATGCTGGAGAGCTTTGCAGCTTTGTATACATGAACAATCTGCATTGCAAAAGCTTTTCTAAACATGCATTTTAGTGTCATGTGGAAAAAAATAAATGATAAAAACTCACATGAATACTGTTACAATGGTGAAACAACATTTGTCAGAAAAGAATATTACTTCTTACATATAACATTACATTCAGGGTGCTGCACTATTTTAGATTTATACCATGTATCAACAGGCCCCCCAAGTACAGAGTTTATAAGGAGCAATTGAAAATAAATCAACTATACAAATTTAAAACGTCAGCTCACTAATCCAGGGATGTCAATGAAAAATCCCAATTAAATCTTTCCAGTGTGTCTGTTTCCATGTTCATAGAATCGTCTCACATTTATGTTTGATGTTTGTAGGTTCCCATCCTATATCACCTCTGATGACCAAAACTCTAACACTAAAACTTACATGTATAACTATTCAAAGTATTTCTTCTGAGGAGTTACCCTTTGAAGTACAGTGAAAGTATTTTGATGTTGCACAGGTAATTCCATTGCTCCATATGTTTGACATTTATGATACTGTATGACTTTATCATATGTTTTGCATGTGAAAGTATATTCTGAGTCTAAAATTGCAGCTGTCTGATAAATCAAATGAAGGCAAAGATCTTTTGGGGAAAAAAAGTATCAAGTCTCACTAAATGAAATTACACAAGGCATCATGGTAAGATAACTCCACCTGTTTCCAAAGCTCCATGATTTCAGTTTGAGAGTTTTTAGCATCTTGAAAAAAAAAAAGTACAATCAGACCTTCGATTATTGCTCAGATAAACATTGCTGAGGGAGATGTTAAACACAAATCGAAAAGATTCCAGTTTCGCTTTTCGCCTTTAAGTATGACAAAGTTATTACAGACTTGACAGTGAATTACAAGCTGACAAAAACAGGAGTTAAAAAGATCTGGGGCTGAAATGTCTGTTCAAGAAAGACTAAAAAAAAAAGTCTTGTGGTTTGCTGAGAATCTGTGTGCTGGGCTGTGAGCTTCAAAAGCTGAACACAAGGGAGATTGATCAAATGTGGCCAGCATGATCTTTCCATCTTTCACTATCCACACATACACACACACGCACACACACACACACACACACATACAGTATACTCTGGCTCCCCAAGCACTTGTTGTTCTACTAATTTAGCTGACTGAGCACATAAAGTCTGGGAAAACTCCCCGAGCCAAGGACAAGAGGACTTTGAGAGTCATTATCACCTCCACATCTGCTGGTTTCACTCAAGTCAAGATTCCCTCGGCGCTAATACCTGTTAGATAACTTCTCAAACACAGAGGGAGAGAAAGAGAGAGACGGCAGAGAGGAGGACGGCCGGGGGATGTGCAAACACTAGGGGGCAGTCTAATACAAAGCATGGCAGTTGGGGAGTGTGTGGTCCTGAATCAAGATACTCTGCGGAGATGGAGACTTGTTGAAGCTCATAACTTTTTCAACCCTCCTAGAAAACAACAGCACAGCCTAAATCTGGCACAAACAGCCCCCTTCTTGTTTATACAGATGATCATCACTTTGTAATCACTCAATTTTTCAACCAACTTTAAACATGCGGTCATTTAGTCTATAATGGCTCTGTTTAGCGCTCATTAAGCCATTAGAAAGTGCAGGTCACACCGTTCAGGCCCCTCACCCAGTTAGACAAAAGGCAGAGAATGGACGGCTTTATTCTGTCTTTGGCTTCCGCTGTTCAATATTCTCCTCTCTTCTTCTCTTCACGGTTACATAAACACCATCTGAGATAGCCAGCCACATCCTCCATATTAGATTCCATTGAATCTGCACATAATGGCTGTGGTGTGGCCGTGCTGTGGGGTGGAGGGCTCTCTCTCTCTCGCTCTCTAGGTTGGTGGGACCCAGCGGCGGTGCTGCTAAAGCGTCTGTTTAGCAGGGAAGCCAGCGCGCCTTGATGTGGCTTCAGAGGAATGAGAGCCGCGGCCGCAGAAGGAGCTGCATGGAGCTGCTTCAGCGAGCTGTAATATGAGTCAGAAAACAACACCAGGCACCTCCAGCCATGCTCACTCACCGTGTGTTTTGAGTGTGTGTGTGTGTGTGTGTGTGTGAGAATGGGTGTGACTGCAAATAGCACACCTGTGTGTCTGTGCTCGTACACTCTATGTCTGCATTCCCTTCTACTGTGTGTGCATGTGTACTATAAACTCTGTTAGGCAGTTTTTGTAAGTCTCTGTGAGTGTATATCCGTGTGTGTGTGTTATGTGTGTATGTCCATGCACTTGTGTGTGGTGTGTGAGTCTGTGTGTTTAAGATAAGATGAATGCCATTGATCCTGAACAGGAAATGTGTCTGCAAACAAGCATGTGCACACAGTATGTATCTGAGTGTGTGTGTATGTGTGTGTGTGTATATGTCCCTGCTTAAAAATGTATGTGTGTGTGTGTGTGTGTGTAACTGCGCCTGCTGGTGTGCCGTAGGTGTAGGTGAAAGTGTGTTTTATGAATGTCATTTCAAGAACATTCTGTACATTCAGTGCTTTGATACTGACTCTAATATAATATAGAGTCACATTGCATAATAATATATTCAGGATTCGACCATTTGATCTGCAATATAGATTTATATAACATTTTTTGGATGGTTACAATTTCAAAGAATTCTCCCACAATGTCATATGTCTGAAAATGTTTTGTATAATGTTCTGGCAATGTAGACGTACCATACTGTAAGTATATGTTACACATAAACAAAGGACATTCTCAGTGATGTGGACGAGAGCAAAGATTACATAATGTTCTTTCCTTAGTACTGCTGCTAAAGTTGTGTCAAAATGTTTCAGGAATATTCTCACAGCACATTCTGAAAACCTTTTAAAAACACTGCACCAAAAATCATTATCAGATTGTTTAAAAAAAATGCATTAATATAACCCATAGGAATGTCACTGGAGCAGTCCTGGAACCAAAACTCCCTAGCTGGGACAGCAGTTAAATTTTTATAGTGACTAATACAGTAATTGTAATGCTACCATATGGGAATTATAATGCAGAACTGCAAGTGTGTCAGCTCTGATGTGGCAGCAGTAACAGAATGAGGATGTGCGAAGAGCAACTCAATATGAAACATTTATGTAAATTTCCTGCTGTAAATTTACATTTCATGGTTTATTTTTAATGTTATAAACCACAGAAACATAAGTTAGTGTTTTTTTTATTTAAATCATTTGACAACAGTTTTATAGACATTGCTTTTACAGGGCATGCTTGCATGTTGTTTAGTTTGGCATATTGAATGGCACTTAATACTACAATACCCATGAGTCTTATTGATTGATGCTATAGGAATGATGGCAGCAAGAGCCAGGAAATCATTTTTAGCATGTAGGGAATACTTCAGTATTAATTTGTCTGATGTGGAATTTGTCCAAAATTGAATCAAAATCACAACTCTTCATATAATTAACTTTTTATAAGTAAACCCGCATTTTTATATTTTCAAACAATATTTGGGCTTTTCAGACAAAACGTAGTTAGTTAATGATATACTAACTCCAGGCCACTACTGTTGGTAGTAAGCTAGTTAGCTAGGCATGCTAATGTTTGCGTCTTATGTTTGAGCAGACAAACCCAGTGTTTAAACCATTCTTTACACTTTTACAGATGTGTTTTGGGGTGTTGGTAAAGACACCATCCTCCAAACTCTATATACAGAGTATCGCTCTTACTACAGCCCCATAAACTCCACCTCGACATGTGGAGGCGTTGAATTGTCCCAGTCATGGTCATCAAACATTGTTTATGGAAAAAACAAACAGGACTAACTTTATGGAATTCCTCCAACTACCCCACTCTGTAGTAATTGGATAAGGATGCAAATACAGTTATAACACAATGATAGAAATTCAAAACAGTGATGGGATTTGTGATCCTAATGCAAAAGTAGTGTAACTTTCTCCAATTTTACATTACACCTTCTTACCCGTGTACCCCTCCTCACCACCTTGTTTTGAAACTGTGGTCCCTGTTGTCCGGTGGTAAAGTGAGCTTCAGTAGCGCTCCGAGAATCATTAATTCAGCTGGCCATGGTTGAAGGGGCTGAATGGTGAAAAGAGAACAACAAACAGGGACCTAACTCTTAATAAAGCACCCTGGTTTCAGGGATGTAATGGGGGGATTTTGGGGAGCATTTAAGCCGATTGTATTCACTCTCTCTTCAGTGGGGCACTCAGTTTGGAAAGTCCCACCATTCACCTGCTGTTGTATCCCTTTCTGGGAAAAATCAACGCAAAGAAATTCCCGCAATCTCTACCGTATCCGCATCTCCTCTTCCTGGCCGTGTGTTTGGCCATCAGGGTGGGGTCTGTGGTGGGCAGGACAAGGTGTGTGTCTGATCAAACACACCTGGTCAAACCCCCCCACTGCGCACAGTGCCCTTAATACAGAGGCAGTAACGGCTGACAGGAAACAAACACTATTCACTACACTATTCATACGTGTAGCCTTGTGTGTGTGTGTGTGTGCTTGTGTGTGTGTTTGCATGCACACATGTTTCCATGCGTGCAGGGGAGCTTTCAGCAACTGGTGTGAAGGAATCCAACTCCAGTGGCGGTGACCCCCACGATTTTACCCCCCCCCCCCCCCCCCCCCCACCTCCTCCTCTTCTTTTCCCTCTTCTTCCTCTCCCCACTTCTCTTTCACCCTCTTCATCATATCACCCTTACACCGCCTGCCCTGGAGAGACAGCTGCGGAAGACATTATGTTATGCTGTGTGTGTGTGTGTGACAGAGAAAGATAAAACGAAAGAAAGAAAATGAGAAGATAAAGAGGGAAGGAAGAGTGTGAGAGGTAGAGAAAGAGAGCATTCGACACAGTGGTAAAGGGAAGGCACACTGAACTTTTGCCGACATTCACGTACGTGTTTCTGCAGTCTCCTCTCAAAAACATTTGCATCTGGTTTAAAAACAACCCCTATGTAGCCCCTTCAACATATGTCTCACAGATCTACATCAGTGGAGCAGGGGCTCCTTATGTACTCAATCAAAAGGACAATCATTCTTATGCATTTGAACATTGGACCAAAATTTAGGAATCTTTCACTTCCTGTGCATTGAGCAATTTGGGAGGTGGGCTGACAGCTGACAGCTAAAGTTCAACCCTGATGTTAGTCTTTATGGTTATTTCACCGCAATCTGAGGGGTCATTTCACCCACAATTTCAAAATTGCCTATTCATCATAGAAAATTGCATTTCTTGGAAAAGAAAAAAAATAAACATTCATATTCACTTTGTGTTTAACATTCAAGGCCGCTGTGACTGCGCTGCCTCGCCAGAATCAAAGCAGTCTCCTCCAATCATCCGTATTATTGTGGGCATGGGAGCTGGACATTTGGATTTTGATTTATGGGAGAACTTGTTGGGTCCATCAGTTGCATGTGTGTATCCATATCTGTCTATATTCTCATATGCACTTGTGTCAAGTGATTGCTTTTAAAGTCAAATTCCACACAATCTGGGTCTTATTTTTGTAATAATACAATGTACTTATCAAGTTACAGTATTTATTTGGTTTTGGAAACATCACTGAAAAGAAGTTAGACAGGGCAAGAAAAACGATCATGTAGGTTTTAAAGGGGCACTCCACTGATTTTATATATTTCACATCAACACACGGGCAGTGCTAGTCTGTCTGTGACAACAGGTGTACATTGTGTATGTATGTGTGGTGTATATTCTGTGGATATGGAGGAGCTTTGTCAAGAAAACTAATCAGGTGGCATCACTAATCTCTGCTCAGGCTCAGAGGCAAAAAAAACTTTCAACTGAAACACTGCGTTACACTGGCAGTGCGTAGCATAAATGTGTGTCTAGTTGCATTATGGGAAATGTAGGATCCAAGACTGTTGGAGCTTGACTCATGCTAGGGACTAAAAGTCAGGATGTCTCAGCTCCTTGTTTTTAATCTGTCTCTCACAAGTCCCCCAACTTTATGGAAGTTTAATACTAAATTGCTGAAGTACCTCTTTTAAAACAGTGCAAGCAATTTCAACACATATGATAGTACAAGGTGTAATGTGCTTTTGTAGTATTTACCTGATGTCTGACCAGTTCAGCCACTAAATATTGTCTTGTTCCTAGTCCATGAATGCGAGACATCCATGTTTATGTTAGTTCATGGATAGTTGTTAGCTAGCTAGCTTAGCTGTTATTGTTGCAACTAAAATGCTAAAAGTTAAAAGTTACCATAATATTCATCTGGTGTGCACTAACACCAACATCTTCAACTGGAGTGTGGCCCACCCTGATTTGCATACAGCCCAGGAAAAACAAAACGGCGGCAATCAGATTTGTGATCTGGCAAATGGAAACACATACATGAAGCTAAGTGTAAATGAAAGTGTCTTAAATTGCAACTGAATTTTATACAGACATGAGACACTTGAAGTGACACGTGCAAATGGGGCCAGTTAGTTCAGTTAATGTGGCTAAACCGTTGGCTCATTTACAACCATCTGATTGTCTGATTGTTTTTCTATGTTCCGTTTTTCCTCCCCACTCCAACTTCATTGTAGCGATGTCGCAAATCTTTCTTTTTTTCCTTTCTTTGGTGTGTAAAAATGTTCAGATCATAACCAACTGGTTGTAAAAGCTACCAAATTACAACCCAATTGCAATAAACATTATCCTTTAAATATTTATGCAAATGAATTGGTGTGTGATTGCAGGTAGGTGTGCTTGTGTGTATCCTCTTGTGTGTGTTTTGTCGGCATTTGTCTACAGTATGTCCGTATGTGTTCATGTCAATGAGTTTGCAGTAAGCTGCAGTATTGTCTGAGTGTATTTGCAGAGTGTTAATCATTGTGTGAGTCAGTGTGTAGTTTGTGGCAGGACTCTGGATGTGGCTCCTTCATTAAAATGTTAACCAGGCCACCCGGACAATGGACGCACTGTTCATCCTGCTGTCCTCTTCATGCTGAACTGTGTGTCTCTTTCTCTTTCTGCTTTCCCCTCTCTCTTAATCCCTCTCTCTGTATCTCTCTCTCTCTCCATGCCCTCTTCATCTCCCTCTTTATCTTCTGAGACATGCATCGGCCTTGACTGTTGTTGAAACCGCAAGCCCACAAATACAGACCCCTTTTTTTTTGTTTTACCTTCCATCTCTCCGTTTTTTCTCCTACTCTCTTTTGTGTTCATTTGTCACTGGGTTGTGGTTACTGTGTCAGGCCTCTTTAGTTTCAACTTGAACACATTTCAACTCTGTCTGAACCGAGCAGTCATAAATCTGATTATGCTCAGGCACGCTAATGTTACTGAATTACCTTTACATAAGTGTGCACATATGTATGTGCATGGGTATCCGTGTGTGTACATGCATGTCTTTCCACATGTGCACACTCAGAGTGTATCAGGATGCAGTTGCATCACAATAAGAGTGATCCGATAAGATGTACTATACATGCCCCAAAGCAGTTAATCAGAATATAAAATTTTTGACATTCACAAAGTGGTTCCGCCTGCTGTGACGCGTCTAATCTGCCGGATATATAACAGAAGAAGAAGAAGAGGAAGTGGTTTCGCCTGTTAATACAGTTATAGAGATGGGCCCACATTGTGTCCTGGGAACAATATTTGAGTTTCTGCTGTTCTTTCTAATTAAGCATCAACCTCAGCAGCACATACTTTAAGTCTCCAACAAAAAAGTTGTATCAGCCACAGACCAGTTTTTTGTTTTGCTACCGCCATGTTTCTGTCCCTCCTGGAAACTCGTTCACTTCAACTAATGTTACCTCCACGTGGGGCAAACATGCACAGAAAGAATATATCTATTCCAACCAGAGAGAAACGATTGGATTAACCCTTTACATGGTTATTAGGCACTAATATTTTCCTATTGAACGGATTATCAAAGGTTTACACTACCCCTCTCAATCTGATTGAAAAATCCTTCCGATCAGGCCAGTCTCCTCCGATTGAGGTGGTTACATGAGGCACTTTTAGTCTCATTGGGCTATTATTCCGATTAGTAGTGGAATATTAGGGTCTATGTAAACTTAGCTAATGTTAGTCCCTCACCTGAACTGATTTTGAGGCAAAATCCATATTTGTATTAATATGTACACATGACGTAACCAATAATACACTCTGAGCTATCCTGATGTAAGAAAATAATGGACAAGGCAGAGGCAAATGCCACAAGACAAAGCTAAGTTCATCAATGAAACCCCTTAGTGTGATTATCGCAGCTTTACAATGCCATCTTACCAAAGGAAATCAATGTGCATCTGTCAGCCAATCAGAAACTAACTTATTTCATGGTTATGCCACAATGGTTTATAATGTTCACAATGTAGTAGCATTAGACATATTGTTCATGTTAGTGTCCCATGTTGCTCAACCAATCTGACACTGCTAAAAGTTTAGCTTGAAGACCAAAAGTTCTGCTTTTGCTGTGAAATTTGTCATCTCACAGCAGCTTCCATCCAAACATAATTGTTATCAGTCCGAAAAGACTTAAACTGAAATATGATATAATACAAACAAATCCGAAACCGACTTAAAGGAATAGGTCGACGTTTTTGGAAATATGCTTATTTGCTTCCTTGCCAAGAGTTGGATGAGAAGATTGATATCACTGTCATGTATGTGCACTTAGCTTAGCTTAGCATAAAGACTGGAAACAGGGGGAAACAGCTAGCTTAGAAGTCCTCAGGAAGACCACAGAAAGTTACGGCTCCATAAAACTGCAACTTGTTGTTTTTACACTTCAGTTTTTGTGATGAAATATAATGTGTTAATATGTGAGCTTTAGAGTTACTGGAAGGAAAATTTTATTACCTTCAGACAGAGCCATGCTAGCTGTTTTCCCTTGTCTCTAGTTATTATTCTAAGCTAAGCTAAGCGCCTGCTGGCTACAGCCTTACATTTACCATATAGACATAACAGCAGTATCAATCTTCTCATCCTACTCTTGGCAAGAAAGCGAATAACCAAATATATGCACAAATGCTTGCCTGTGTTTGCGCAGATACAGTTTTCATGTATTTTGGCTTGTAACTCCAGCATGTGTTCCAGCTCAGTAATAATCAGTGCAGTTCTACCGTGAGAGCGTCCGTGTTTCCCCAGGCCTGGTATCTGGTTCACCTGTCCCCGAGGATCAGCACTGAAGCTGGGGCAGAGGCAAAGGGTAAGGGGGGTGGTCTGGGGGTAACTTGGTGTGAGGAGGGGGGGTGGAGGGCATATGGTACCCCTCAAGAGACCGGTACTCTACATGTAGGGGCGTAACAAGGATCAAAGTCCCCCTGACACCCGTGGCTCCCATGGGCCGTGTAGCCCTGTATGCAAACGCTCCCCACTCCACCACCATTGCCCCCACACTCCAAAGCATCAAAGCAGCTATCGATCGCGACGGAGAAACAGGTGGGGAGTGCTATGTGTGTGTGTGTGTATGTCTCTGTGTGTGTGTTTTGAACTGACGATCTTTCAGCACTGCAGCTGGGCAGCTATCTTTTGGCTGCTGCCACAATAAAAACGAGGAGACACTTCCTCTTTTCTAACCACTGTTTCCTCTTAGAGAAAAGCCTCCTTCTTCACCATTTAACCCCTGTCACTCTCTCTCACTCACACACACACACACACACACACACACTCATACATTTTTAAGCTGGGACATACACACACATACATAAACATAAATTTACCCAAAATGACATCTGGGTCTGATGAAAGTAAGACGAGCATTTTTCCCTGAATTCACAACATTTGTGACCTTTGACCTTGTTGCCATAGTAACATATTCGTGACATGAATTGTAAACACACACTCATCGGCATGTGCTCATGTGGGAGGACACTCAACTCTCTGACCACAGGAAATCAATCGGGGTTAAAGAGGAAATGATGTCATGACTTACTGTCATGCTTCCAGTCTGATGATAGATTTGATGGAAAGTGTATTGAGTCACATGGAGGGTAAAAAGATAAAAGAAAGACAGAAACCTGTATCTAAGATCTCCCTGCAAATTGAGCATATCTATCTAACTCTCACATGGATGTTCTTCCTCTCGTTGTCTCTTACACACACACACACACACACACACACACACACACACACACACACACACACACGCACACTGACAAACTCCTTAGTCACCTACATTTCCACTTTGCAAATTACAGCCTGAATTACGGCCCCCACCAATCATGGCATGCATCTGTCACCAGCCCGCCAATCACTGGTCTCCGGGGTGCTTGTCGCCGTGCAGGGCGGTCGAGGCAAACTTAAGGTGGTCATTTTCTGCTGAAGCCTGTAGTTAGAGGCCATGGGAACAGGAGGTCGGCCATTTTGGCGCCCTGCAGACCCTCGCAGAACTAGCAGGGATTGTAGGGTTTTAAAAGTTTAAATACTGAATAGAGCTCGTATCATAAAACTGTGCTACATTTTACCGTCTCATTTTGTTATAAAGATTTGTTTTGCTGAATGAACCCCGAGGAGACATTTATCACTGACAGGTTTTATAGCAGCATATGGTCCAAAATTTCTAAGTGGCAGATGCCAGATTTGACATGGGATCTCTTAAAATAGACAGTTTGAAATCCTGCTATGTGTGTGATTCACCCACAAACTATGAAGGAGTTTTTCCAAGCACTAGGGAGTGTTTAGAGTTGTGAAGTAACAGTACATGAGACCAGATAGTCATGTTGTTCCACAACAAAACTGGCAAGGACAAACACGATCATTTACATTCAAGTCTTTTTGATGTTATTTCACTCATACCTACAATGAGCAAGCAGATTGTGGTTCAGAATTACAGTCTGTCACACTTTAAATGAACTTGTGGATGTTAAGTCAAAGATGTGATCATTCTGTTTCAAGTCAAGACAGATTTCTGACACAACTTCACCCTACTTGAAAGTGCGTGGAAAAGGGGAGGCAGCATTGAAGTGACAAAAACTCCAACAGCACTTGTAGTGAGGACAACTTTTTAAAAATGTTTTGGCCTGTGGACTTTATCAGTCATATTATTCTAGTATACCACAGTTGACAGGCACATTTAGGGAAAAGACAAGCTAGAGTTTGATTTAGATTTACTTTTCCTGTCTGTGGACCAAATCCAACATTAAACCCCCTTACCCTACCAGCTCAGGATCCGACTGGTCTATTGCTATGTTACTGTGTACTTAACTGTTAATTATGCTATTTGATTTATTGCCCTTTTTCTTTAATCCTTAAATGATATAAATGTTCTTTGTATACGGTTGTCTATAGAGTTGTAGACTTGGACTTGAGTCAAAAAAAATCCATGACTTGACATAGACTTGATTTCTTGAGATACAAATATCCAAGTCTGATGCACCCTGATGACTTAGAGGTCAGGACCATGAACCACAACGTCCGGCCAGTGACCTTTGTTGCACGTCATTCCCTTTCTCTGTCTCCTCTCATTTCCTGTCATCTCTTAACTGCTATTGTCTAATGAAGGTATAAAATGTCCAAATTAAGGATTTCAAAAATTGCTTCAGACCTGTGACTTGATTTAGATTTGTTTTTACAAGACTTGAGACTTGACGTGGACTCATCTTGATTGTCTTGAGACTTAACTTGGACCTGCTGAGAAAAGAATTGAGACTTGATGTGAGCTTGTCTGGATTGTCTTGAGAGTTAACTTGGACTCGTCTCAACCATCGTGAGACTTGGACTTGCTCCAAAAGACTTAGAGTAAAAGCAGCTCTATGCAGCATGTAAACAGCACGCAAATAGTGCTCAGTAATGATGACATTAAGCAGCAGATTACAGTGTGTTTCGCAAATATGCTGCATGTTACCATTTTGAGTTTAACTTCTCTAACCTTGAATGTCTGACGCCTCCAGTCAGGAATGAGTGTGTGTGAGTGTGTTAGGATGACGTTTCCCGTACAATCTTGACCAAGCGTGATGAGCCATCCCTCATCATGATTTAACTCACGAACTCACAGCTCGCTCTCAAGAAATAAGAGAGCATCCAGAGACGTGTGTGTCATTTCACAGGAGTCCAAGTGTAAGTGTGTGTCTTCAGTGTGCGTGTGTGTGTGTGTGGTGGTTGGCTTCTGTTTGTGAGTGCGTGCCTCTGAGCAAAGCTACTACTAGTGAGTGGTTTGTGCATTTGTATGTGTGTGTCCGTGCGGTTTGGGATCTGCTGTCTGCTGTGTGTGTGTGTGTGTGTGTGTGTGTGTGTGTGTGTGTGTGTGTATGTGTGCGTGCGTGTGTGTCCACAGTCGTCCTCCTAATCACAGTCTTTAAAGTTGTGTGATCACAGGCCTTGCCGAGCAAGCCCAGCCACACTACTGACTGACAGACACACACAACACACTCCTAAACACACACGCACAAACAACATGAACATGCACAATGTTCAGACAAACACACACTATAGTTATGGCCACTTTCACTGTATCAAACTTTAACACACTTTTTCTTCTTTCGGTCTTTTTCTCACACACACACACACACACATTTTCGCTCATGAAGTCATCCTTCACTTTAGGAATGCCACGCAAACAGATGCACAAAAACACACACACACACACACTGCCTGTTTTACCCACCGCAGTCAATGTCGGTGGGATCCACTCTTCTCCAAACAGCCGACCTGGGACAGAAGGGAAGGGTTGGGGGCTATTGTGTGTGTTTTACGGAGAGTCATCTTTACTGAGATTAGTAACCTTTAAATACAGCTAATTAGAGAGGTGTGTGTCTCTGCTGTTGAAAAGCGGTCCGCTGTAAGGGCCAATGACAGACTAGGATCCTCCTGGGTGTCTTGAGGAGGGACACGTTATGAAAGGGATGTGGTGCGCTGTGTGTACGGCCCTCGCTGTCATGTGGCTCAGGTCAGGGAAACACAGTGTGTGTACGTGTGTGTGGGCGGACGCTTCTGTGTGTGGTGGAGTGATGTGTACAGAGCGGCAGACAAAAGTTAGAAGGAGTAGCGCCCTGGTGGCCAAATGGTTAAGACGCATACCATATAACCACAATGTCCACAGTTTGATTCCTGGCAGGGGGACCTTTGCTACATGTCACACCCCTCTCTCTCTCTCTCTCTCTCTCTCTCTCCTTGTTTCCTGTCTCGCAACTCTCAAATACAGGCAAAGAAAACACATGGAATGAATATGATGTTTGGTTGGCAATAACTGCATAACACGTGACATTTCACATTGTCATTGTTTATGTCATATGCGAAAAAGCTGCATCTCATTAATAGAGGTTGGAACGTGTGATAAATTACACATTTCAGTCCATTGTTTCAGTGAATCTGTTAATTTATTAGTCATATGACACACACACACATACGCACAAAACAGTTTTAGTTGAGTATTTTGTTTTTCACAAGGTTGTTTTGTTGAAGTCCTGCTGTGATAATGTGTGTTTTTGTGTTTGGTGATTTAAGGGCAGATCATTTGCCTAATCAGTAATAGTGAAAACAGGTGTGTGTCATTAGACACTTGTGTTTAGGTTCTGTTAAGCTATTTTAGGAAAGTTGAAACTGTTATGTAGTAAATGACATTGTGTTCATTTTTGTCTCACTTTCATTAATATTTTTGTTCATGAATGCCACCTTTTTGCACGTACTCCTGCCTACTTATCTGCTTCTTCAACATCCCCTTTAAAGTTGTCCAGTTTTTATGTCTTTTTAACAGGTGGTGAGACTACTCTGTTGTGTTACATGCTTACAGAATGTCTCATCACAGTTTCTTGTCCCATTAGTAACTTTAGCTGAAACTGAAACTAATACTTCTACACCATTCATTCCCGACTTTTCATTACTTCAGAGTGAATCATGATGTTTCTATCAGTATACAGATTTCATTTCCACCTGGCCGACTCTGACTATCATCCAGTCATTTCCAAGGACGTTGTGGCTTATCAGTTCACTTTCCGACTCACAGGCATGCAATTTCTCCCAAAACTGTGTTTCTTTATCCAGATATCATGCAATAACATTCATTTATGACACAATAAAATTCAAAATCTAAAACTTCCACAATTTTTGATTGTGTCAGGGCCCAATATTTGGAACAGTTCACCAGATGACGTGAGATACATTGAATCTATAAAACAGGACTTTTCTTTCAAGGGGAATTCAAACAATTGTACACATCAAAGTGTGTTTACGGGGTGTTGAGGCGTATTACTGCATATGTGAAAAAAGTTGTATAAATCCTTTTGTGGCTCCAGAGGGAGCTGTGTGAAGTCTGATTGCCAGTTAGAGCTGAAAACTACAAGTTTGAAAATGAAAAAAATATGGTGGTGTGGAATAGAAAGCAGTGAGGTTAGCAGACCTCCGTAGCTGTTCCTCATCTCTGCTGGAGGCTAGCAGCTACATTAGCCGCAACTAGCATAACACACCCGTATCTCTGACCAAACACTCTGTAGTTGAGTTGAGTTGCATTGTGGGTAATGTAGGCGCCAGGTTTTGACAAGGAAGAAGAAGGCATGGAATAAAAACGATGATATCTCTGGTTCTGCTGCATCAATTTTGATCCTTTCTTTTTTTATTTAAACTGTTCATAGTGAGTCTAACATAGGAATAATTGGAGTATTACTTTTAAAGGAAAGGGGAAGAACAAGGATATATCGGAAGGATGAATATTCTTCGTATTTTAGTAAATGTACTATTTGTATAATGATTAATATCTACAATAATTAAAACTGCACATCACAACTTTCATTTAAGTCTGTGATGTAGCAGAGCAACAACAGTCTTTGTTGTTGCCATGATTTTGGGTGACCAGTTTAGTGAATTATTGTTTAATGAATTATTGTACAAGTGTTGATAATGAATCAAATCATTTATATGTCACCAGGTATAAAGAGGTGCAATGTGTTGCATGCGTTCAATTTTTCCTTTTCAGTAGGTCACAAGTTTTTGGAGGCATTTTCTTGTTTTGTATGATTGTTTTTGACATTATTTACATTTAGAGGATGACAGAAGGTGTGGGATGTTCAATAAAATTGGAATTAGAGGGGATGACATGCTTTGTACCCAACTTTATTCAAACTTAGTACGTCACAGTTTCATGGTAGGCACCTTGTAACACTGAGAAATGTCTGTTCAAGATGTATGTAATGTTTTCTTATAATAAAACCCTCCCATTAAAAAATTATTTTACACTGTATATATTAAAGATATGTTTCAAAATAGAAAAGAAGTAAGTCCAGATGTTCTGTATGCACAAACACATGTACAGTAAAAGTGTACAGTGTATTTTAAGTCATAATAATCAACCTATGAGATGCATTTTTAAAATAAACATTTCAGTAGGTTTATTAATGTCTTTTGCTGCCTCATCACTGAAGAACTTTTAGCCAAAGTAGTGTTCAGACAACCAGCAGCCAAGACTTAATACTATATGTCAAACTTTAATATCATTAAACTGAGAATTGCAACTTGCTACTTCCTATTTTGGACTATGGATTATTTGATCACCACATGATCATGAAAATTGTCTCAGCGTCTGTTTTCAGTGTGACAGCTGTCACCGACTGGAGTGTAGGTGGCCTAGAGACAGCGATAAGGAAGCCACCGGGAGCAAAGCGGAGCGGCGATGGAATGCCTCGCCCGTGTTTTGCAGGGTGCTGAGTGTGAGTGTGAGGTCAGGGGTGAGGCACTGGGAGTGTTTGTGTTAGGGGAGGGTCTGGCTGGGGTCAGAGGGTAAACCGTGGGGTAAAGGGAGTGGGTTCAGCCTGTACAGGGTGTTGTTTGATGTTTGAAGATGTGTGTTTTTTAGGGGGTCAGTAGGAGGAGGGGTTACTTCAGTCGGTGTGTGTGTGACTGTACGCTTGTCAGTCCATCTTGTCAGAGCCAGATGTTTTCCTCTGCAACATAGATGCAGCTAAATTAATTGACATACTAAGAGACACACACGGTGTTTGTGTGTGTGTGTGTGTGTGTGTGTGTGTGTGTGTGTGTGTGTGTGTTGCTGTCAACAGGTTAGTGACATTGGCCTGCTGTCAGATCCCTCCGAGTGCTTGACCTGTCACTCCAACCTGCAGGCCCCGCCCACTCCTATCAACACCACAGGCTGAGTGTTGAGTCGTCAGGCGTCTGGATAATATCACACTCACACGCATACATGATTACACACACACACACACACACACACACACACACACACACAGTCCACACCACAGGGATTCCACTAATCAAAAAGTTTCACACTTTTTTTTGTGCCCAGTGTTTCTCTTCCCCTCCACCTCAGCGCACATTTAACCTGGAACTTTTCACCCAGCCGCTCCTCTGATATCGCATCCAAATCTAAATATAGATCATCTCCCTTTCCAATTCTTTATCCTCCTCAGCTGTTACGTGTGTTTCTGATTAGATCCTGTTCTCTTCCTTGACGTCAGCAGGGCTGCTCCCCTCGGGTTACATTCAAACACACTCTCTTGCACCTGGGAGATACCGCTGAGGCAGCTCCACAGGAAGAGCTGCGGGGGTGAGTGCCTTGCTCGGCGGCACCTCAACAGCGGCTGTAAAAATCTAATCCTTGATCTATAACTGTGGGTTTCCACTCATGAGATCCTTCCTCCGACCATCATATCACGCCACGGTCACCCTCCTCTCTGCCTCAATGTGTTTTTGATCAGATTCCGTCTTCTTCCTTGACGTCAGAGCGGCTGCTTTCCCGCTCGACTGTTTATTTTCATACAGATCCCAGTGTGATGAGACTTTATATGACTCTGATATGGAACAAATGATTGCCGAGGAGCTCCACAGGCCCAGAGAAGGAAGCAGAGGTTGAGAGGCCTCTTGATACCTGCTGTCAAACCTTTTCACGCTCAACTCCTCCAAAACAGATGCGCAGACAGGCTTCTGGCTGATGACTCCTATTTCTGCAGAAGAAGAGTTATTGTAGACGTTTGGCTTTGCTAATCTTCACATTTGCTTGATCGATTTGCAGCCCAGGGGCCGAGGGGTGGACAGAATACCGTCAACACCAGTAATACAGTCTAATACTAACAAATGCTACCTTTGCAAAGCTTCATATTAAATTTCAAGACTCTGAGAGTGAGTTATTGATTCAATTCTACGGGAATTTTGAGGCTATATTTTATGCTGCTGTTGTATTTAATTCGATAATTATTATTTATTTTGTTGCTTTCCTATTATATTTCAAATTGCCTGAAAGTCTATAAAGATTTACATTACACCATATGTTTTCCTGACATGAACAAGCAATTTTGGTGACCAAAGCACATTCCTGATGCAGTGTGGCATAACGAGGCTGGAGTAAAGTATATATGTAATTCAAAGGACAAAACCATAATCAGCAGGTGCAGCTCAGTCATGGCATATCATATTAGCTTCTCTCATCCCCTTCAACAGTTTAATGGTTTGGGAGGATACAGTATGTTTCCCTCTCCAGAGAGAAAACTAACAACTAATAACTTGCAAGGTACAAATACAGAGCAACATAGAACACCCCCAGAAATGCTTTCAGGGTGGTTGTTGTCTCTTTGTAAACTGAATCCACATTTAGTGATACACTTTCTTACTACAGTCTTGTTTTCCATGTGTAATAATGAGCAAAACATTCATTTAGGAGACAAGGATATCTGTGCAGTCAGGCTACAATTAAACTAATCAATAGAACAGTTCACTATTGTTTCATTTATCTTGTCTGTCACGGTTTTAAGCAACACAATTAGAAACAGGCAAAACCACAAAACCACAAAAGAATGATTCTACTAAGCATCGCATTAAGCCTGTGTAGTGTTGTGTTGGTTGTTACATTAAATTATGACCAGAGCATTATATATTCCTATGTGGATTTAGCAGATTATTTTTGTTTGAAAGCTCCATGTTGACTATTCTGGTGTTTCCTAAAGTGTAAATGTATTCTTATGAGACTAAATATGTTATAATGTAGATTTATTTTTTATGGTATTCTATGAAAGGACATGTTCTGTGTTTTAACAGGGAGTTTGGCAACTTTTTTATTTTACAAACCAAACTGTGCATGTTGCACATCTGCTAGCTTTACTTTTTTCATTCTGGGCTTTTCCTTGCTGCTGTCTGGTCCCTGGTAATAAAGAGCTGGCAGACAGTCAAGGGAAGTGTGATCCTTGTCCACTATACAACACAATGTGAATTAGACCCACTACACCTGTGTTTGTGCCTCTGGTGGCATTCCATAGAGATTTTAGAAAATATTTTTCAAAATGGTTTTGTATGCCCTATACAGTTTGAAAAACAAAAAAGATGTCTTCAAGCTAAGCAGCCATGTCCTGTACACAGTATATTGTAATGGTACTGTGGCAACAAGATGTCGCAATAACTACATTGCTGATATTGGCAAATGAATGACTGCCACTTTAAATGTTAGACTGTGGTATAATGTGCTATAATGCTAAATATCTTGTTCAGAAATATTCCGCAGGCCAAAACATGATCCACTTGCTGGGGTGACACGTTAAGCACTAGGCCCTCATTGTGAAAAGACGAACACACACGGATCTACACAACGATTTGCACTGTTATTTCTGTATCACGCCTGGTGCCATTAATACGATTTACAGCCTTGGTCTTGTGCTAACAACACAGCTGAGAATCCTTCTCTGCAATTGAGATGTCACATTCAACACGTAGCCTTGTCATAAAGGGAGCATAGCTGGTTATACTTACCTATCCATTCCAAGCAGCAGCATCATTTCATTTCTGACCTGCGCAAATGTGTGTCTAGAAAAGGCCTTGACATGGCTCTGGTCTGAGTAAGATCACTTTGTTAGTACCTCTGACGTACTAACACGTACGCTGGACAAATACGACTAGATTTTGTGGAGTAAAAACATTTGTAACCGGGCAACACTGGTGTGCAGTATGCATGTGCCCGGCCTTGAATATGAGTCATGATTGGCTGATTTATTAACGATGTAACAAACAGATCCGTGTCGGGAAACTGGGTCAATGCTGAATCAGAAAATAGGATGTAGTGCTGATATGAATAAAACACTTATAAATAAATACACTGAGAAATGAGGTCAGGCTCTAGATGTAATATGAATTTTTGATGGAGTATTGCTTTAATAAAATCCCCACTGCATCATTAATTTTTGTCATAAAGATTTACACCAGGGTGAAAAAGTGTATAAACTCTACTCCACAGATAAAAAGCGGGCTTAACTGGATTTAAAAGGATTCAGTTTCCATTCAGCCCTGTCCACTCGTGCTGAGGTGATACAGACACAAGAGTAAAAGCTGCAGGGTTATTGAATGCATGTGGAAAATTCATCAAGTGTGTCCAAAGATCATCAGATCTTCAGATCAGGCCTGTTAGCTTGCTTTGTTTACTTGTAGTCCTGTACACATGCTGCACAATGTTGCTGTTATATTATGCAAACCATAGCCGATTTGATCACATAGCAGAGTTCAGCCACGACTTTGACTAAACAAATGAGGGTGACTATCCTGACGCAGCCTCTATAACCCAGATACACACACACATGCTTTACATGAATGCAAGCATGTCTGTCTTTCTCTATCTCACACTCAAACTCTCTCTCCTACTCTTAATCCTAGGACCCTCACCCCCTACAGGCCACCTAAAGTCAACCAGCCCCAGGGTTGCAGTGATTGATGAATTCAGCCATGGCCAGGCTGCAACCACAGACACACACAAACACACATTACTCACCCCAAAGATAAGCAAATGGTCCGCAAGCCGCCAATGGCCCTAAGTGCTCCACAAACACAGGTAACACTGGCCTCGTTTCAAAAGGGTTCATTACCTAACCGCAGCCTGCTACCTCTACGGAACAAAAAAAACTGAAAGGGCGAGAGGGCCAATGTGTTGGTCTGCTTTCATCTCTTGATCTGGTAGCACGAGGCCAGATCAGATCACTGGCTCTGTTTTTAGCAGTGGGATGCCCTCAGCCTGATGAGAAATAAGCCTCTGCTTCATGTGAATGTTTCTGGGTGCTCCGCCAAAAAGATCTGCCTGAGTTGTTGTACATCTATGTTCTGTGAAGACAAGGAGGTGGAGAAGGTTCAGACCTACATGTACTTGGGGTTGACGTAAATAACTGAAAGCACAGTGCAATGCAGGTACTGTATCAACAGTCAAGGGATGCAGGTAAGATTAACACATATCATGGAAGAACAAGTTTGGTGTTCCTGCCTGCAATCTCTGAGTTGATGATGCAATACCTCTGACAGGTTCTGTCATAAGACTGATAGAAGAGGGAGGATAACAGAGTCAGATACTAACAGGGAACAGGATGGAAAAGCACATCAAATTTTGAAGAATTTATGTAAAATTTTAAAAAGTAGAGGAGGAAATGGCTGATAGTATTTTTCAGACTGTCTCTAGTATCGCTACACAGACTTGAAGAATCGTACCAAGAACTGAAGCTGTTCTGGAGGCTTGTGGTGGATCAACACATTACTAAAACTACTAGCCATGTTGGTTTTCCTTTAATTTGTCATCCATTTGTACAACCTCTTTCTAGCTCCAAAGCTCCACCTCCACAGGTTTTATTTATCCATTTTTTTTATTTGCACAAAGGTTACAATAAAAATATTACACAGTAAAAAAGTTATATTAAATTGTGCAGGAGAGGAAGGAAGCCCAAAGGGCTTATACAAAGTACTCCCCTTCATTTCAACAAGTCATAAAAAACATACTGAGTCATAAAACAATATAACATCAAATAGACAAAGAAACGTGTACAGCAAAAAACAGGAGTGGTGAGGTATTTACAGATTTCCTGGCAAAGTGATGATTGCTCAGTACATTCTTAGCACGAAGAGATGTAGATTATGCTGCAGGACAGGTTTGAGAAGTTTTTATGGACATTTTGATTTGACTCTGGGTTTCCATTGGAGTCGGTTATAAGTTCTATGAAACCAACCTGACTATAGCAGCTGTCGTCCACAAAGGAGCAAGCAACATACTCTTCAGCGCTACTACTCAATCCTACAGATGAAATGTTCATGGCCCTGTAGTCCGTAGCTCAGCACCCAGGACTCAGGAGTTAGGGTTCCTCTCTTTCATCTCCTCCATCCCCTTCTTGCACAACAGGTCGGAGCATGCAGATGAAAGAAGTTGTCTACAGCGGGGCCCTGGCACCAGCCCCCCTCCATCCATCACAATCAACGCCAGCAGTCGGCCCAATTAGGCCCCCGGAACACTCAGGGCCACAGCTTGATTGTTAATACTGTGAAAACACAGAGGAGAGAAGGGGGGCTAACGGGGTAGATGTGGGTTGATGATGGGATGCTGAGAGCTTAGGGGAAGTTTGGGGAGAGATGGAGGAGCAGAGGGGGAGAAAGGTCAGATAGCTGGCGGCCCCATTTCCTCTCTAATGGCCTCCAAACGAGGGAATATGAGGGAACATTGCCCCGTAAAGCAAGTGACCCAGGGGAAAGCGGGGTAGCCACACCCACCTCTGAACCCTCATTTGACTTGGACAATACACACACACACATCTGCACTCAAGCAATTAAAAGAAAGGAATGGATGGTCATGCATCAGCATAATTATGCATCCAAGGCACATTAAATGAATACACAAGGGAGAACCATAAACACAAATTATGAGCACAAGTACGGGGAGGAAATGTTGATCCTGAACATAATCATGCATGTAACACAAACACAAAATGCTGCGTCATTTCCAAGCAATCCCATAACCCCCTCCACCACTAATCAGTGATTTGCCTCACTTCCCTCATTGAAAAGCTATTTAAGAGCTGCGGTGCACTTGGCTGTGCTATATTCAACCTGATCAACTTTCTGTCTTCTCTTGGATTTACAGGAAACAGCAGGACAAAACACTTGTGATGTGTTGCACCACCTATTCTGGAAATCATTACTAAGTTTGTGTGTAAAGTCCCTCCTAAGTTCCAAATACTAAAGTTTCAAATATTAAGAAATGGGTTGCTCCACTAAAACTTAAGAACGTGTTAGCTAGTTAAGACGTAAAACTTGTAAATCGGTTGCTAGAAAACATCTGTAGAACCATCCAGTGAAAAGCAGTTGACTAAACCGAAAGACAATGCAGCAGCAACAGCCGTAACGTAACTTCCAAATGCCTCAGTTTCAGAGCAGCAGCCTGAAAAACCAAAACGTAAAAAAAAGTTGTGGGTTAACAGGGAGTTATTTGTAGAACCGTTGCAGAGTCAGGCTACCAGTTCCCCACTTGTTTCCAGAATTTATGCTATGCTAAGCTAAGTGACTGCTGGCTGTAGCTTCATATTTAACGTAGATATAAGAGTTGTATTGACCTTCTCATCCAAGTCTCGGCAAGAAAGTGAAAAGCATATATGCAAACATAGAGAAATGAGTGGAAAATATCTGATTATGCCAACTCAAACCAATATTATTTGGTAATTTAGTCTAACCTAATTTGCTTAACGTCTTGTAATTTGAGGAATATTGTGATATTTTTGTAAAATTTCATTTAGAATCCTCCCATTTTTCATTAGTGTTAAACAGCATTTTGATCAAGTGTTGCATGTTTCATTGTAGCCTTTTTACTCAGTCTAAATGGGCCATATATTAGCAAGCTAACATAAGTGTTATCTGCTGGTTTAGTTAAGCTACATAGCAGCTACACCTGCTAGTTTCTGGTTGTGAATATTTGGTAACAGCTCATCTCTATGTAAAAAGTCATTTGTGTGGTGCATCCATTTTAATTTAGTGATGTGAAAATGTCCACTCAGCAAACACTTATAACACTTGCATTATAACCAGGCTAAGTTTAAACTTACAAAGACGTGGAGCAACTGGCTTCTAGAGCTGCTGTGGTGTACGGCACTGTTCAGATAAGGAGATCAAGTCATCATTTCATTTTCTAATCATTACAGACAAAGCCAAGGACTGCAGCCAACAGGTAGAATTCCAATAACCATAAGAAACTCAAGTTAGGCACTTAAATCTTCTCTTCTGAAAACAAATTTGCCAAAAAAACACATGCGCTCCTTTTTTAGCCATTTGTACTTTAGCTTACACTCATGTGGATTTGCTTGAGTCTGATGAAATGGAGTGTATAAGTTGTGACACTCTGCTCTCTGGTTAGCTCATTGACTGAGTCAAGGTCTGTTTTGAACCGTTTTTCTCCGGCTTCCTTGCTGTATGTGCCAAGCTCTAAGCAAAACCTGCTGTTCCTACCATTTCTGGTAATATAATCTCACTTCATTTGGGTTAATAAGTGAAACCAACTGGGCTCTGTCTCTTTTTTTCTGTTTGTGTGAGTGTGGGTGGGTGGGAGCTGGCATGTTGCACATACAGTGTAATAAAAAATTATGCTTTTTTTTTTAATAGCATTCATCATGTGTGTGTCATGCATGTACATATGGTTTTGTATATCTCAAAAGAATCTTATCAGCCTGGATTTGAATGAAGATATCAGTGTCCCATAGTGGTTGAAATGCAGTTCCAGAGGCTTTTCCAAATAAATCTGGGAGAAACATTGACCTGGATGTGTTTTTTTGTCCTTTGCATGTGCGTGAGTGCATATGTAACTGTGGTTATTAAGTAATAAATGCAGACCAGATGTCCTATTTTTAGCCAGGCTCTTCATTCCACAGTGAAGGCGCCCATTCTGTCGCAGCAAGGCCTGTGTTTGTCCCAGGGCCGGAAGCGGGTGGTAGTGGGCTGTATTGGTTTGTGTGTAACTTAAATCCATCTCTCTGCGTTGGTCTCTTCCTCTGTCATCCCCTCACCTCCTCCCCCTTCTTCTCTGGAGCTGAAAGGCTGTTTTTTTCTTGGAGGGGGACCGGAGGCAGCAGGGGAGGGTTCAGGCTTGCTTGTTGCGAGGGGAGGAACGTGACGGATGAGAGAACCTGTTTGGCAGAACGGAGAATGGATGTGCGGGTGTAGCTTATACCCCTATCCTCCATACAATACAGCGTAACCAGCCCCTGCCCTGCCCATATCCACAGACAGCCGTGTCTGACGGGCCTGACAACAACACTAAAGGTGTGGAATTGCGATTGTGCGGGGGGATTTTCCGTGCCTTCACGCTCTCTGTGCATGAGGCGAAGACTGGACAGCGGGGTGCGTGTGTCAGTGTGTGTGTGTGTGTGTGTGTGTGTGTGTGTGTGTGTGTGTGCTCAGAAAGTTTGCATGTGTCCACACATGTGATTTAATGAGATCTTGGAGGGTACTCTGCTCTTAATGTATGATTGAGCTTACTATAACAAACGTATACTATCAAACCAGATGTACGGTCTATTTGGCTGACTGCCATACAGTTATGGGAAAACCCCACACACATGCACACACACACACATACACAGGATATACTGTGCTGTATGCCTAGAGGAAGGCTGACATGTCACGCTAAGAGGTTAAAGGGGGATAATGGTTTGCTATTAGACCAAAAGGAGGGTGTACAAACATAGAGTTCCCTGGGAGACTCCTCTGGTTTGTGCCTCACTATGCGTGTGTATGCGTGTGTGTGTCTGTGTGTATGTGTGTGGGTGTGTGTTGTCCGTCTTCATGAATTTCCTTCACATTCCTGTGGATCAGTGTGAGGAAGCTCAGTGTCCTGCCAGCTGTGGGTAGATTTAATGCGTCTGCCACTCACTGCAGCAGTACTTTGGCTCAGTCATGTGACTGTGGAACTTCCTCTTGTTTCTCTTCTTGCACCTGGAGCAAGTACACATTCAACCTCTGGCTCAAGGGCAGTTCAGCACAGCCCTGAGGTTGATTACTGACGTGTATCTTTAGGCTGTCTCTGTGTGTGGGCATACGTGTGTGCGTGCAAATTACGCAGAAAATTGAAGGCAACAAACCGCAGGGGAGAGCCGAAGCATAATGAAGCGAATGATGATGCCGAGGGGGGAAGAAAAGAGCCTGTGGCAACACTCACCTGAGGTGTGAATCTCTTCCTCCATGCAAGCCAAGAAGTGAGTGGCACACTAATTATCGGTTGGGATTCGGATAATTGAGGTGCAGCAATTTGCGGCCACATTTAAGGCGGTGAAACCTTCACGAGCGGGCCGATTTCCTCTGGAGGAGAGGGCCTCCATGAGCACTCCATGAGGGAAAATCCACCCTATAAAAGAATCTACGTGTTACTGCGAGCACTCCAATAAGCTCGTACATTTCAATCCAGATGTGTGAGTACGACAGAACCCCAACCAGGTTATAATATAAGTAGTATTTTGGACAGAAGTAACGTTAAATAAAAAATGTTGTTGCACTGTATCATCTAATTACATAAGGTGAGTTTGAACTTGAGGGCACTTTCCTAAGTGCATCACCAGTGGTTGGATGAAGTCAACTTTTTAGGCTGTAGTAAACAAAAATCACTGTATGATGTATACTAAAAGTATATTACAGTATGGCTCCTGGTGATAGAGGTCAAGAGACACTTTGGCAAGCTTTAGAGCATAGTGAATATGATACAGGGACAGCTGGACCTCACATATGAAAAGTTGATTTTCCCACTGATGCAAAGTTATTTTTGGGGCGATACATCGGTTTTGAATGCTTCTCATAAGCTCCAAGAAAAAGAAATTCTCTCAAGAATGCAGTGCAAGAAAACCACATGAACGTCTTAAAATAATTTGAAACACTGCAATCTGCATGACTGCAGCAACAGTCAACAAAATCTTGTACACTTTAGCAAAGTAACAGTTCCAGTGTACAAACCTAACCCCTGACCAACAGCCCAGTACCTCTCCAAAACAACTTCATTAACATGGATGCAGACAGTCACTGGAACATCTCACTCCACAGTGGAGGGAGAGGAAGTTGACCTCTGACCTTTGTTCCTTAGGTTCAACTGAGATTGTCTCAGGGGGTCTGTGGGGTGAGTTTGACTGTTTTGAAAATTTAAACCCATCCATCTGGGACATTAGAAACACTCAATGTGTTTATTAGCATTATCTCAGCATACTTACAGACACATGGCCACGAATGTGTGTGTTCGAAATGTGCACAAAGGTACAAATATGTGAATATCCACACTTCTTCCTAACCGTGCATAGCATGTATCTGCATTTCCTGCATGTTGACTTGGCTTGGTACTACTATTATTCATTTAGTTACATTTAAGCAATTTAACACAGATTTAGCACATACAGTCCATGTTTTCTAAGTATTCTTTGCTGGAACTAATCAAAAGTCTCCTTCAAACACATACTTTTCTTTTCAAGAAAATACAATTTTCAAGGAAAGTGAGGGCGAACGCACAGCAACACGTCTCAAATAAATCATTAAGGGATGTATTCTCCTCATGAACTTAGAGGCAAATTACATAATTTAATAGGAAATCATGCATTAGTGGGGAAAATTTCATTTGGATCAATGGAAGGTATTGATGTCAACATAAATGGCTGGGTGGACTGTTGTAACCCAGTTTGCAATGGAGGGGAGGGAACAGAGGGGGGAGTTGAGAGAAGAGTCAGCCCAGTGTAGAGGCTCTTTGTCTGGGATGGACTACAGAGATGCGGGGCCTGGCCTGGTTCTGGGATCTGGAGGTCGGCCAGGGCTTGTGGGGGAGCCAAGAGTGCAGAAGTGGCCGGTCGGTCCCATACTGACACAAAGAGGCCTTTCTCTGGACCACAGGTCTGCGGCGGCCCAGGATTCGCACTGGGGACGTCAGACGACAAAAGGGAGGCTGACACACACACACACACACACACACACACACACACACACAGAGTGTGAACGCACACATTCACACACACAAGACACATAGGAGCATGTTTGTGTTGTATCTTATACAAACCTCAGAAGTTTGTTTTATTAATTTTATATTTTCACTTCAACAAAATGATAACAATGTTAGACAAGACTTTAGGCTGCAAATTCCAAATCAATTTCTACATTTGTTTCATTGCAAATATATCATGATGATGCTGGTTTTCATCATGTTCATGCCTGTTTATGTACATACCTTTATAACTAACACGTACATGCATCTGCACATGCCCCTTCTCATTCTCTCCACCCTTTACAATAATGTTATGTAACAGATGTAACAGATTCATCTGGGTCAGAAAACCACATTTTTGCCGGGGAACCTCTATTCTCTCTGCCTCCTCCCCCAATCAGCCGAACCCCCAACCCTCGTCCCCCTGCAGCTTGTAAATTGGGTGAGGTCTGGCCTGGGTTAAGCAGACTCGGCCCCCCTGGCCAGTTAATGAAGCTTAATTAGCTTGATTAAAGCCTAATTAGGAACTGGGGGTAAAGGGTGAGCGGTCTCTGTAAAGATGACCTTTCACCTTTGAGCTTTACCCCCTTTCCCCTTAGATCAGAGCAACCTGGGAAGAGGCACTAAAGGAGCCAGAAGGCTGTATGTGTGTGTGTGTGTACGTAGGTGGACGCAGTGATTGTATCCTGTTGACACAGAGCAGTCTTGGCTTCCCTGCTGTTTTAACACAAAGAGAAAACACACACGTGCTCCCACACTTTTATACTCGCACATAATACTCGGTCATGTATGCTAACCAATTTCCCTTGTTCACCAGCTCATAAGAGAGCATTTAAATGATCGCTCAGTCAAGAGTTTCCATGTGTTAATCATACGGCTCAGTCCCAATAGTCCAACTTGCATGTGAAAAACTCCCAAATCCACGAACATGAATGCTCAGGCTGAACTAATGAGGTGTTTTGCAGGTTGATACCAACAGAGTGAAGCTGATGTTTGCAGTGCTAATGCTGTGTAACACTTCATCTACATTTGACTATTTTCATAAAATGGAATAACATGTATTCCCATGTTTCCCCCAGTGTTTTGCTCTTGGCAAGGCGGACAAGCATCTCAAACAGCTTTTACATCATGGGATATACTACCATACTAAAATTAGGATCAGATGAACTGTAATGACGCTTGTTGGGAAACGTGCCATTGTAGCATCAAAGAGTAAAAGACAGAGAAAATGGGCAGCATAAACAATATAAAGGAATAGAGTCCGGTCTGTTATGTAAATGCAACCAACTGACAAATTTAACAGGAACATGTGCAGTGGCTGGATTATTATATGGAGAAAAGTATCAAGAGAGTTGGCTGAGAAAACACAAAGCAGGAGTGCGTGACAAATACAGAAAACAATGTTAAAACTGAAGTTTGTGTAATAGTTGACTCTCCCACTTCCCTTTGTGATTGTGTCCCTTCATTGAAATTCTTCATATTAAGTTTTATTTGATCAGAATACTTGTGGTTAGTGTAGTTGCAACAGAGAAAAAGCAGAACAATTATTATTTTGTATACTTCAGTGTTTTTGGATGACTTATTGGTTGGCGACGAGATGATTTACTGTAATGTCTACTTCAGCTCCAGTCTAACTTGTCTGCTAGAATGTGTCAAAAGTGTAGGCATATTTCTCATGTTTCTGCTCTGTATTTCTCAGTCATGTAGGATTGCCCAATGTGCTCCACATGTGGTGACCCCAGTGCAATGAAGGTGGACAGCATTTGGTTTGTGGTGCACAGAGAAAAACATAAAAAAATTTCAGAAATGAAACAGAAACAATGTACCGGTAACTCACATAATCCATAGTATCATCTATATACTGTTTTCACTGAGATAATTGTTTGTTTTTAGAGTCTGAAATGCTAAAGAGACTGGAGGCTTAATAGCAAAGTAATTAAAAAAAAGAGTAAACAAAAAAAAAGTAAAAAAGACTTAAATTCTCATAGAGTGTCCAACTCACTGGCAAGTTAAAACATTCACACAAATATTGCACAGTTATGAATATGTTCAGTGTTAAATGTTGTGTTAAAGAGCAAGCTGAAAGTTCAGAAGACTGTCAAATGGCCTTTTTAAATCGCATGTAGACTACACAGAATATGATAAACTTCTTCTGACAGTCTGCACAGTTCATGCTGTGTGCCAGAGCAAGGTGATCAGGCTGCTGTATGAATTATGTAAAGTGTAATGTTGCACTTTTGCAGCATGGTTGACCAAACTTCTGATCGACACATGTGCAACTGAATTTTGTATTTGCACGGGATGGATTTTTAATAGTAAGTGTGACAGGACAGGACTGCTATTGTACAGCTCTGGTGTGTAAATGTGTGAAATGTCCGAGGTCAGACTCACTGGCCTGGAGGTGATCTGTGAAGTGACAGTTGAACCACTCCACCTGGTGTGTGTGTCTGAGTATGTGTGTGTTTTATAGCCTGTGAAATGAAGATGGGGGGTAAGGTGAGGCAGGGAGGGGGAATGGGGTCATGAGATAATCAACCCCGGATCAACTCCACCCACTAACACATACCCCCACACACCACACACACACACACACACACACATACACTGTCTCTCTTGGGCCTGAGATAACCGAGTCAAGGGCCCAGGGGTCAAAGGTCAGGGCCCTGGCTCATAGAGAACACATGGAAGGGATAAAGAGGCTCTGGATTCCATAAAGCATGAGTAGGGACGGACTTATTTATGGCTGCACGGAAAACATCACAACCCAAATCCCTCCACTCCTGTCCAGTCCACTCCCTCGCTGACGGAAAGAGGGATAGATACAGAGAGAGATGAAGGGGAGTGTTCTGTTCTGCTTCTCTATACTTGCTGTCCAAATGGCTTCTTCTCAAAGGCTCTCTGAAGGGGGTTCAAACTTTCCCTCAAAAATGAAAAAAAAAGAAAAAAGACAGAAATCTTAAACAGTCAAACATTGTCAGCCGCAAACTGAACGAATAAAGAAAAGCCATGTGAGAGCACAGTAAAACAGGGAGATATTGTGACAAGCAGTGGTTTTGATTTAGACCATAGAAAGTAATGGCGCACTGTTTGCTTGCTAAAAGGCACATGGCATGGTCTGTGTTTGGTACACATTAAGACTGACTCTCTCTCTCGCTCACACACACACACACACACAATATTACCCACACACACTCCTGTCATTTTCACATTTGGTCCTTGCCACACACACACATAGAATGATCTATATTTTCAAAATGAAATATAGTTTGCTTCCTGTATTGAGTCTTTTATAGTCAACTTGCACTGAAAGTTTCACTGAGACAGGATCCTATACATTCCTGTTTAATCTAGTTTTTTCCAGCTGTGGAGTATCATAGTGATGATGCACAATGAAGGGTTCCAATATGAGAAAATAATGGACGAGGCACAGCTGAAGTCCATTACATCCTTTATTCTATTATTTGCTATATTGGCCATTACAGAGCGCATACATTGTTTCTCCCGCATACGCATAGGGAGCAATTTGCAGTTCAGTATGTTGCTCAAGGACACTTTGACATGTGGACAGGAGCAAAGGACTTAATGATCAACCCTATGATAAACGGCCAACCCGTTCCACCTCCTGAACCACAGCTGCCCTGAAGCTACAGTAATCAAAAGAAAAGAAAACAGGAAAACAGAAGCTCTTCCAATTTTTACCATTTTGAATTCATTAGGAATATAACTAGAAATACCTCCTCGCAGTCGTGTGCCTCCCAGTGGTGGCTGGTGATAAAAAATTTTGGGGGGGGAGCAGGTATGGCGGGGACAAACAAAGTGAAGCAGCATTTCATAGCTCAGCAAAAAACAAACAAACAACAACAACAAAAATCTAAAAACAGCACAGCTGTAATGTTGCCTAAACACTAGCCAGTAGTACTCCTTGGACATAAATTTTGCCTTCCTTTCCTTCTGGCCTGCAAAGTTCTCAATGACTTTCTGGTGTGTAGTCCTTTTCGACCATCCTCCATAGAACAAAATAATCTGAACAGGTTAACGAACTTTGTGATACACAGCCTCTTTTTAAAATTTCATCCTCCTCTCCTTCACTTTGTCTTTGTCAATGTTTATGTCCAGCTCAACACACAGCAAGATGTATTCTGAGTAGAAACGTGCAAGCTCCAACATTTTCTCTTCAGCATCAGCATCACTCAAAGAGAACCATGAACAGAAACGTGTAAAATATTCATTGTCTGTGGTATTGTTATTAAATTTGAACTTGGACTAGGTAAGGTTCTATGCTGTGGTCCCATTGTGTTTTCCAGCTAATAAGTCCTGGCTATAGGTCATCTGCAGGCATCTGTTTGCAAAAAAATATTCAGGCATAAATAAAAACCTTCTACTTCAGTGTGTTCAGACTTCTATTACTTAACCATGCATGTGCTCCTAATGGTTCAAAAACAGCTTTCAGTTTACTTTAGGTAAGGCTCTGATAGGCGTTTTAAGCCTATTTTACAGGAATTTAAAGGAATGTTAAGGGGTTAAGTATGTCGGCCATAGTCTCGCTGTCAACACCACAGGAAAGGCTGAAGTTTAGTTTTTTCAGATCAAATTAGTGCAAATGGTGAAAAACAGAGAGAAAATTATACAAATGGTAATTCCACATTGACCTAAGAGGAAAAAATGAAGGAGACAGAAGGAGTTTGGTCACTTGGTCAGAAGACGAAAGGATTTAAAGAGGTGGTGGAAACAAATACATGAGAGTTAAAGAAAGAAAGATATACACCAGGAGAAGAATGACTTGACAGTGGCCATCTGTCCTGTGTTGGCCTTTTTACTGTAACTCAACCAAGGGTGGTAACCACACACACACACACACACACGCACACACACACACACGCACACACATCACGGTCATTACTATTCTAGCTATTTTCAGTCTGCCCTCCTTGTTTCTCAGCATACACGTGTGTGTGTGTGTGTCTTAAAGTCGTTGGGCTCATCACCTAAAGGTCTTGAGACAATAGCAGTGAGATAATGAAGACAGGAGCCAGTAATGGAGGCTGATGGAGAACAATACAGCGGTAATGGTTCTGGCACAGTCAATGGAGTTTACTGGTCCTCACTGGGACACTTCCTTCCTGTCCTGCTTTATCAACACACAGGAAAGAAAACAACAAATCCACTCCCCCTCCTCCCGCTTCTCCTCCTCATCTGAATGACTGGGGTGTCGGCTTTTCTTCTTCTTCATGCCCTCCTCCTCCTTGCTGTCTCATCTTCTCTGCTGTGTTTATCTTTTCTTTTTGTTTACTCTTGCTCTTCTCATCTTGGCTCTTTTCTCATCTTCTTTGCTCTCATGTCATCTCTCCTATCTCCTTCGCTTTCCTTTTATAATTTCCACATACTTTGACCTTTGACTCTCCTTTTCCCTCACAATTCGTCCTCTTTTTCCTTTGTTCTTTCTCATATGACATCCATTTAACCATATAAAAAAAATTACGACATTTACATTTTCATTTTCAAAAAAAAACAACACGTAAAACTTGCCAGAACCACAAAAAAGAGGAACAAACCAAACCACAGTGAGTCCTGCTATGTTAAGCTAGCTGGAGTAAAGTTACAGCTAGCTTTAGTTAATTTTCCAACACATTTTAATGCTCCAACACCTCAGTAATTGACTGTCTTATACCACATTTATGAAGCAGTAGCTAAATGTAATCATACTGGATATAAAAATGGATAAGAACAACAACAGAAACTAAGCTAAAAGCTGGCTAGCTTAGATGCTGTAAGGATTGTCCAAACCATAGACTGTATATAAATATGCACTTCCTAACACTATGCAAAAGTGAAGCCAAAATATCTCCTTTTCGGGGGCTGCCATTTTGCTTTTGTGATGTCATTTGGAGCCAGAGTCTGCGCAGTAGAGTCAGGCATCGGGATGACGGCCCTCAGAACACGCCCCTCAGCTGTCCCGCCACCTGACGGAGGTTTGAGAGCGGCGGTCACAGCTATCAATCATGACGTCAGACCCCCTTTTTATATCATCAAATAACTAATTAAAAAACAAACTTATCCGAAAAATGAGCACATGACAATACATCAGTGTGATAAGAACTGCCTAAACTGACAGAAACCATCCTTGGGAAACATTTATTTGACGTGTACCTTTTTAGTTTGGCACACGTCCCATCCACTAACATGGAGGGGGCGGGACTTATGACCTATACTGCCGCCAGCCACCAAGGGGCGATGGAGATGTTTTGGCTTCCCTTTTGGGGAGCTGTCATGACGTCCATATTTATATGCAGTCTATGGCCCAAACAGAGTTCAGTATCTGATTTCATCTGACAATGACTTTTTCTTGGTTGAGGAGTGGAGGCATAGTCTTCCTAAAAACACAATTGAAAAAAAGTTTTTACAATTTACACAGCTGTTACACACTTTGGCTAAGTAACATTCAAAATTCAAACCCCCTTTTTCTCAACTTCACTGTTTCTGTAGTTATAGCTGTCATTATTATTCTCCTCTTTTCGTATTCTCTAATCTTGCTTTCTGCTCTCATTTTTTCTTCTCTACTTTCCTGTACTATCTTGTCTCTTTTTTTATTTGTTTTGTTGTCTATAATATTATTCCTATTCCCTCCTTCACCTCTCCATCTTTCTCAACAGCACAGAGGAAGAAGACACGTTGCGCCCTCCCTTCTTTTCCTTATCAGTGTGTTTTCATTCTCCAAGGGGAAGTGGGAGACCTCTTCAATAAGGGATGCTGCATGCTGTTCGTACCATCCCTCCACCCCCACCACTTCTTGCTCTTCCTCTTCATTCCTTGTTTATCTATGTTCACCCTCCCTCTCTCATTTCAAAGCACCCTGAGGTGAGCTGGGAGGGGAGCGCAGGGAGGAAGGCCTCTCTGGGGTTACCATAATAACTTGGCTCTCTTCTAACTCATGAGCTTTGCTGCCTGTTTTACCCAAGGCTGACAGTGTGTGTGTACAATCCTGACCCTTCTTCATCCCCATATTACAAAACACAGTCTGATACTTCAAAGAGAATGAGATTGTTGCCTGCGCACCCTCTGGAGACACAGAGAGACAGTCAGACAAAGAGGGAGAGAGTTGGGTAAGGAGCTGAGACCTCTCAGGATGTTGTGTTTGCAGAGGACAGGAGGTACCTGCTATAAGGGACAGAGGAGGAGAAGGACGAGGGTGGTGTGGTGGGGAAGTATTTTTAAATATTTTCCTGTTGGTACGCTTCACTGCTTTCATTGTCTCCCCACAGGCTCCTATTTAAGAGTTCGGAAGTCATAAATACAGAAATATGGCAGAAAGCAATTTATGGCAGCAGCAGAATGAGAACAACAAATTATACATTATTGATTAAATCACCGTTGTGTTACATTAATCAGTGATTTGAGCTACTTTAAAATTAAGCTAAAAAAAGAAGAAATGGGAATAAACAAAACTAATACTGGTATCAGTCCCACTGCTAATCCATCCATCCGTCTATTGTCCGTCATTTATCCGGGTCCGGGTCATGGTAGCAACAGACGTCCTTCTCCCCAGCCACATCCTCCAACTCTTTCTTAGGGGATTCCAAGGTAATCAAAGGCCAGATGTGATAAGCAATGCCTCCCAGGTCTTCTCTGGATTTGATGTGCTTGTAAAACCAGGAGGCATCCTTATCAGATGCCCAAACCACCTCAATTGGCTCCTTTCAATATGGAGCAGCGGTTCTAACCCCCCACTTCCCAAAGCTAATGAACATTGAAAAAAGTTGGAATATAGATCACAGTGACTCAGTACCTGTCCTCACAAGAAAAAACAACAGTATAGGTCTAAAAATCAGCCAGCAAAAACAACCTATAGTTATGTTTACGCTTTCTAGTGGCCATAGTAATTATGACCCGGGAAAGTGACATATAGATCAGACAATGTCAATATAAGGTGATTTCCTCATCAGGTGGAGGCGGGTAGAGGGGGATGGTAGATAGTTTTGTCAGATGGCAGAAAGGCAAAAAGGTGGACTTAGCTGCAGGAGACCACTGTCTGCTTCCCATTTCCAACAGCAAGTTGGAACATTTTAAACCCTGAACTGTAACGTGGTGTTTACTGTTGCCATGACGATGAAGGTTGCTTAACTTTAAGGAAGTACTAACCACAATTCAAGTGATCATATTTACCCAAACGATGATCTTTCCTTAAACCTGAACAACTGTTTTTTGTGCCTAAACCTAACCAGATCTTAACCACAGCATTGTCACACTGTAAAAAATAGGTCTATTTCCAATGACTCTCAAAACCATGGCCCATGACTCAGAAGGGCGACTCCTATCTCAACCACTTCACACTACAAACTGTCCTGATGTGTGCTGGAGGTCACAGGTCAATGAAATCAGCAGAATCACAGCATCCACATGAAGCAGGTATGCAGGCCACCATACTGGACACTCTGCCCCCTGGCTGTTCCTTGAGATCCTTTCCATGAATATCACATACAAGGCACAACCCTGGCGGAGCTCAACAAACGCTGAGAACATGCTTGATTTCCTGCCGAGAATATGGACATCTTGCTCCAGTTATACAAAGAGAAATGTCTGTATTCATGCAGCAACCCCCATACAACCAGCACTAAGGATAATGTATGTTTAATGTATTGCTTAAAACACGACTTTCACCAGTTAGCAATTCCAATTTACTGGCAGACAGCATTTTTTGACTGACAATGAACAGCTGTGTCATTGATCGATAGATTTCTGTTTGTGTCATGACTTCTTCACCACTACATTGTGGACATGTGAACATACATCTTCAGCATGGGTGCCTGGTAGGAATCTAGCTTGAAATTGTGTTAATTCTGTGCAGCATTTATTGAGGCATACAGGCCCACATAAACACATGGATGAATAGAGGGATAGATGGATGGATGGGTGGATACATGTCTGTCAGTCACTTATTCAGTAAGTAAGACACTGGTTATGGACAAAGACCTGTTTTGAAGACAAAGACATTCTTTCTGTCAGCCCCTTTCTTCACTTTCACTCAGTGCAACCTGTTGATTGATAGCAGAAAAAAATGATTTGGTTAAAGTTTAAACTAACATGCAGGGTTGCCACCACTCTCATCATGGGTGAAACATGCACACACTCACATGTGCACACAAACGCATAGTGTGCTAATCTCTTTAGCATTGCCATGGAGACGTTAGTGTGAAGGCTCTGTGGGGGTTTAGCAGTGCCCTGTCCTCAAACCACTGAGGCTGGGACTGTGGGGGAAAGCCAGGCACTGGGCCATGAAAGCACACCACTGTGCATGTGTGTGTTTGTGTGTGTGCGTGTGTGTGTGTGTATACGTGCATTTGTGTGTGCCTGCCTGCATGCCCTTTTGCATTTTCATGAAGTTAATCCCAGCTCGGCCAAGCGAGTCTGGCTGTGCATAAATAATCACTTTAGGAGAAGTTCAAACAGAATCAGTATGCATGACCCTCCATCTCCCTGACACTAGCAACCAGGACAACAGACCTCTGAGCCACCGTTATCCTCTGGACCAACACATGTCTGCTGGCTAGTACACTACTGGTGTTAC
This sequence comes from Thunnus albacares, assembly GCF_914725855.1. NCBI lineage: Eukaryota > Metazoa > Chordata > Actinopteri > Scombriformes > Scombridae > Thunnus > Thunnus albacares. Next base: position 5,325,991 of record NC_058119.1, read on the forward strand.
TTCTCATGAGGAGGAGAGAAAGAGAAGGGAAGATGAAAGGTGAGGGAGAGGGCCAAGGCATACTGCTGAAAATAGAGGCATGACACAATGAGATGAAAGTTTAGAAATCCAAGTAGCAGTAGAGCAAATAGTTAAAGGAGGAGAAAACATGAGTAAAAATGGGAAAGAAGGATGGGAGGGAGAAAGGAAGGAAGGACGCAAGATAGACGGAAAGATTTGGGGCTTAGAGGAAGATACTTTCCTACCGCCTCCACTCTCACTATTGGCCCATCGTTCGCTCCAGTGATCTAAGCCTGACTCCCCAGCTTGGTCCCAACTGGTCCTCCATGGGTCAAATTAGCTCCAATACCAAGAGCTTAGTTGGGCTTGAAGAAACAGCTGGCTCCGTGTGGGGCCTTGCGGATCCAAAATGGCCGACCGGTAACAACAGTAAAGCTCACACTACCCTACACATTCCTTTCCCACAGACATGGCCCTAAGCTCAGTCCAGCCCAAAGTGGGATATTTGAAACCTAAACACAGAGATGTTATTCTGCTCCTAAATGGGTGAAACTCTTTCCCATGGTGTGGCTGTCTGAATGGGTAGATGGTCATTTGGTATTGTGAGGAGTTTCTTGGTCTGTAGATCTTGAAAATCTCCAGTCCAACTCCAGAATCCGGTCCAGGCTGCAGTTGCAAAAGTAATTTTTGTTTGGGGAAAAAAGTAAAATCTAAGCAAGTTTTTTAATTTACCATGATGAAGGCATATGTTACCCCTCTGCTATTTAAAAGCTTTTCAACTTGGCAACACTTGAACTTGGATATTTTAACCATGCTTAGAGGCCAAGGGATGTGTTGGTCCACCACATAAGTGCAGACTGAAATATGTCAACAACTTTTGCATGGATTGCCATGAAATTTTGTACAGACATTCATGGTACACTGAGGATGTATTACACTGGTTTTGATGATCCCTTGACATTTACTCTAGTGCTACCATGAGGCTGACATTTGTCGTTCAGAGTGAAATGTCTTCACAACTACTGGATAGGTTGCACTGACATTTGCTACAGATATTAAAGGTCCCTAGAGGATTAATTCAAATAACTTTGGTGATCCTCTGACTTTTTCTATAGCGCCACCACTAGGTCAGAGTTTTTACATGATCCTCAGACAATGAATCCTAATGACTTTGGTAATCACCTTACCAACAGGTTGATGGTAGCACACTCTAGTGCTACCATGAGGCTGGCATTTGTGGTCCAGAATGAAATATCTTAACTATTGGATGGATTGTGGTCACATATTCGTGGTCCCTAGATGATAAACTCTTGTGACTTTGGTCATTCCTGTCTGTTAATCTGGTGGCATCATCAGGTCAGAGTTTCAGTTTGTCCAATACTACTCTTGTGACCAAATACCTGCAAAACCAATGACATTAACATTAACCTCAGCTGTAATTTCTGTTTAGTGCTAATTGGCAAACGTTAGCACATACTAACATGCTACACTAACATGGTTACTATGGTAACATAACCTAACATAACCTGCCACCACCAGCATGTTAATATTGTCATTGTGAGCAAGAATGCTGATGTTAGCATTTAGCTTAAAGCACTGCTGTGCTGCGCCTCACAGAGCCACTAGCTTGGCTGTAGACTCTTAGTCTTGTTCTGATGTTCGGGGCATGCATCATTAAATGTCCCTTTAATCTTTGTAGTCTAATTCCCATAGCTTCCAAAAGTATTGCCTTTGGGAATCCATGAGGCTCTTCATAAATATTTCCACTTCTGTAAATTTTAACCTCCTTTGCAGGATTTAGACAAATACATCAACACACATTTATCTCCACTTCTTAACATTATTTGCATGATGTCTAACCCTGATGTCACTCGATATAATGTACTCTAAAAAACAAAATCACTGAATTTGGTTTCGAAATACTATTGGAACCAAACTGGACTCAACAGTGGAAAAACCCTGTTGTGCTCAATCCAACAGTGACAACATGAGAACAGTAACATTGTCCATGTCTCTTTTGCGCAATATATTTATCTGGATCAAATTGTCATTCCCAGAAAAGTGTAGCCTACTATAACTTGACACGCACATACAGTATTTTTCCAAGACTAGGTTCAGCATCATGTGTAATATCTGAAATCAACAAAAGGCCAAAGAAAAGCAACACAGGAATGGAGAGGGATTTGTACTGATGAACAGATGGATAGATGGTAGAGAAAAAGAAAGAGAGAAACGGACGAAGAGAGAGGAGACACAGGAAAGAAAAAGAAAGTGGAAGGAGTCAGAGAACATGTGCTGCTGTCAGTCTGTCTTTTAATCCCCTTGGATTTTTTCTGCTTCCCTTTCCCACGTTCTCAGTGTTAATTGATAAACACAGGGAGGGAACGGGACCCCGTGACTAATCATTCTGGCTGCTGCTGTGTGCTGCTGTGTGTGTGTCTGTGTGTGTGTGTGTGTTTCTACAGGCCAATGAAGTCTGCAGGCCCCAGTGGAGTGGCACTAGTAAGAAACTGGCAGCATCACCAGTCTGCTGCCATATCTTGCCAGCACCTTGTTGTCTGGTTTTTCCTTAGAACCACTTTAACCACACCATGAGCCAAAATACAGTTTGTTCCATGACTCACTCAATACTTTGTCTTTGACTATAAATAAAACTATATACAGTATAATGGTATGCTGCTCAAATGTGTATAAGTGCTCTCTTGACTCCGTTTGCATCAGAGCATTTACTGAAATATGTTTGCTTTCTGTTTTCTTTTTGGACTGCAGAGCAAAAGGAAAAAAATGCTTCCAGACAAAAGCACGGAGAACACTGTTTTTAATACTCTTCCCCGAACACATGCCCATTAGTGTTGAATACCACAAAGTGAAATTGCAATATTTACGGAAAAATCTCACTAAAGTCTGCTCCCTTTTCCCAGAAGATCTGTAAACGAAATCTTTGGAGGGGATTCAACAACTGGCTATCTCCAGCCAGCCTGCAAAGCAGCATTCAATATTTGAAGTATCAAGTGCAGATGATGCCTTAAAATAACGCCTAAATGTCCAAGAACAATGCTCTTGTGCCTCAAGCCACCAAAACAACATGCCAAAATGGCTGCAAGCAACAGGTTTTCCTTCTTGACTCTTGCACATAGTAAAACCCTCAGGTCAGAACAATAAAGTTGGTCATATGCTCCTCTGACCTTTTTAAACTGGTAAGAGGATATGCTGAAAAACAATAAATCATTGACTTCATTTTTTCCATCTCGGGGATAGTGTACAGTACTTTTACTTTTAGGAATTTTGTTCTACAAACATACCACAAACATTACCCTGTAACCTACTGAATATGAAACAAGACTAAAGCTGTCAGTTGCTTCATCAGAAGCACTAGTTGGATGGTCAGATAGCTTCGGAAACCCCTTCCCCCTTCACCTTTTGGAGGTCTGAATTAGGGAGGGTTCATCCAACAATTTCTATCAAGTGACAATTTCTGAAACTGAGAATCTAACACAGTGATTGGCCAGGTGTTTGGCAGTGAGAAGGTAAGTAGGGTTTTAACTTCTGTCTCTACCCTTCTTTGCTCATCCTACACACCTATTTCTGTCACCTTAGACATGTACAAACAACTGCAACACTATGAATGTCTTCCAGGAGAGACTGTCTGAAAATGTATACCATTATCCCCATTTTTAAACAATTGTTTCATCTTGCGCCTTTACATGACGGCTGGCTTTGCACCCTGCCTTTGAATGTAGCCACTTTTAACATTTATGATGTGGTTTGACACGTCGCACAAACTAGTTCTTTTTCAGGATGCCAACAAAATGCTAACATGCTGATGTTTGGCAGATATAATGTTCACCATCTTATTTTAGAATGTTAGCATGCTAACATTCACTAATTAGCACTAAATACAAAGAACAGCTGAGGCTGATGGGAATGTCATTAGTTTCGCAGGTAATTGGTCACAAAAGAAAGCGTTGGATAATTAAAAATTTGGCCCAATGATGGCGCTGGAAGAAATTTTAAGGAACCACCAAAGTTATGGCAATTCATCCTGAGGGGAACATGAATGTCTGTATCAAATTACATGGCAATCCATCCAAGAGTTGTCAGGATATTTCACCAAAAATTTCACCAAAAATATCAACCCTATGGTAGCACTAGAGTCAGGGGATTCTCAAAGTCAGTAGGATTCATCCACTGGGTGCCATGAATATCTTTTCCAAATTCCATAGATATCCATCCAGTAGTTGTTGAGATATTTCAGTCTGGGCCAAAGTGGTGAACCAACTGACTGATGGACTGACATTACTATACTGATATTGCCATGACACTAGCATGGCTAAAGATAATGCGAAGAATGAGAATAAACACCATTTATCATTATTATTGTGAGAAAGTCCGGTTTTCCTGGGAAAAGATTGATATACAGTACCTGTCAAAAGTTTGCACACACTAGTGAAGGGGAAAGTGTGTCCAAACTTTTGACTGGTACCGTAATCCCGGAATGTAATATTTTAAAATCAGAGGAAAACATTCAACCTTAATAAAAAACAATATAAACTGCTTTTAGTTTAATTTCTCATTCTGGATATCCATCATTTGATCATTTCATCATATGGTGCCTTGTGAAGGACTTTTATTTATGCTGTTACAAGCCAGTGTTTAAAAAAGAGTCTTACAGGTTACTTAGACCTGAAATATCACACAGTACTATGTCCAAGATTACTTCCAAAACATATATTGTACATGCTGAAAAGTTGATTAATGTCACTTGGATAAAGGAATAATCATATTCCATTGTGGTCAGTGTCTGCACAGTCTCTGACTCGGTCTTTAAAATTAGCCAATCACATGTTACCGTCTCAAACACACCCCTCTCACTCTCCCTCCTCTCTCTCAAATACACACATGCACAGACACATAAATTGCCCTTAGTCATACCCTCAACCACAGGGCTCACACCCACACTACTCCTACACACACACACACACACACACACACACACACTACACTGACTCACATAGCCTCACTGCTGACTCATAATCGGGAAATTAGCGGACAAGTTAGATCAAGGAGTACAACGGTTCATTCAATGGTTTAGAAGTGCAACTTGAACAAAGCTTCAACAAATGTTGTTTTCTTTCGTTTTTGCATCCCAAGCAGTCTGCCGCCCCATGTCTTCTTCACTGGCTAACAATAAAAACCCTCTGACCACTGAGAACAAAAAGGAAACCCCCAAATGAGAAGGAATTCAAGACTGTATTATGCTTATTTAAATTGGTCTATGTTGACATGTGGACGGATAATTGATGTATTTTGTCTTGACGTTACAAAATGTGGTGAGTGGTTGTATAACGAGACCAACATGAAAAACTGCTCCATTAAGACTAGTTCAGCACAGATGTTTGGACCGACATAAAGCTTGGAACGAGATCAGCTCAGAGTAAAAAGAACTGACAGACTGACACAAACATGGAGTTGGACTACAGGAAGAGTGACTGAAATAAACAACAAAATGAGAAATGAACTGAAGAAAAGGACCAGTACACTGACCCAGGCAGGATGGTTAGTAATCAATAACAGATTAATACAGAGGTATATACTGTACTGTATGATTTGATGATATCAAAAGGAGGATCAATTTGAATTTTGATCACTTCAGTGACAGGAATCCCTGTGAAATGACTTCAAATAACTGCACACTCCTTAGATTTATTCCTGTTATGTCTAATACTGCTTCTGTCTGCATGTCAGCAAAAATTAGCGGGCATCACGCACAGATGTTTACATAGGAAACATGAAACTAAAACAAAACTGGGAAACAGTTATGAGTTTTCAAAATGGTGCTTTTGCCATTTGAGTCTTTGTTTTAGTTCCATGTTGAGATTGGGCCTAACCACAATGCTATTGGTACCCTTCCCTGCTTAAATGGTCATCCAAACGGTTGATCCAAATTTCATAAAAAGCATTCTTTTTCACTTATCTCTAATGTTATCCAAGCATGCACAGTTTGACTTTCGATCTATGAGAAAATGGAAGTTGAGCGGAACCTTACTTGATAACTGCATTGAAAGATTACATTTTTAAACACTTGACGGCAAAGTCTCTTTTAAGAAACAGTGTCCTCTTTACTGAGGATAATCCAGACTCACAGTTTCTATGGACACCATGTTTTTAGTTGAAAGTCATTCTAGTGAAAACTGTTGATGGCAGAGTAACAGACATGATGTTGTGGAGGCATAAAGAGCTTCAGCCATCATTGGTGTGTCCGGCCTGCTCATGCACAGCTGTCTGTTTTGCTTTTAGGAAGTCTTCATAACTTCCTAAAAGTAACTTAAACCAGAATAACAGAAGTTAATGCAATCAATGGATAAAAAACATTGATTCCTTCTGATTATGTCATTGGGTATCATTTGGGTATGGTGGGTTCATGTGGGTATCACTGTACTTAAACAAATATCCCAATTTTTCTACATTGTGTTATGTTATGTGTTATTTTATCAACTTCCCCCTTTGTTTACACTGCAGGGCAGTTGTCCTTTACAGACAGAGAAACTGAAACTGACAGACAGACAAACAGTTAGAGGACCGGTCCTGTTCTGCTTTACAGCTAATTGGAGCAATCATTATAAAAGGCCAGTAAATCCCCACCATTAGCCTGTTAAGGACAGGAAACAGAGGCTGGCTTTTATCGCTGCTTCTCCTCACTGCTGCCCATACCTGCGGCTATGTGCATCCACGCACACGCACACACACACACACACACACACACACACATACAGTTATGTACACTCAGATTTCCTTTCGTGGGTGTTTGGGCTGCATTAGCTCACTCTATTTTTAGGTTCCTGTGTGCTTTTTTCATTACTGCATAGTAAACAGTACCTCTGCTCGTAACTAAGAGGGAAATAAAGATTTCTGCTCCTGGACAGGATGGGGAGCGCCAGCGAGCTGTTGCCCCCAGTAATGAGTCTCTCCCTGGGGGTTGGATTGAGCTCCCTGAGGGCCTCTCTGGCTGGAGCCTGGATGCCAGCTCAGTGGAAAACACACAGCTCCGTACAGGCTGGTGGAAGGTCGCTGCGCTTTATGTTGCCTTTTTCTTTACTCTTTCTTTTACTCCTCTGTCCCTCCTCTGTTTGCCCTGTCATTCCTATACTTAAAGGGGGAATTCCCCTATTCTGCGGCCATGGCTGGCTCTGAATGGGCCTGACTGGGATGGGAGCACAGGGTGGAGGTTGTGTGAGTGTGTGTGTGAGTGTTAGCGGGGGGGCAGTAATGGCCCAGTGAAAGGCTCTTTTGTCAGACTCCTGCTGTTTGACAGTGGGGCTATCCTCCCAGGACTCATCTTCGGCCCTGCCACACCCACCCAGCCTTTCATATGGTAAGGCCTCCTAATGGCTTTAACACTCACCCGATTGCTACGGCACTCCCAAGCAACCAACAGGGCTACCCACCCTGCCCTCCCTTACCCCCCCCTCCTCCTCCCCTGGCAACCAACCACCTCCACTGCTACCCTGGCAACTGCTTCTGCCCCACTGAACCTGCCCCGGCAACTGCTTTTGACTCTCAATCAGTTCAGGTTCATTTCTGACTCCCTCGCTGGAGGGGCTGGGAGGTGGGAACAGAGAGAGGAGAATAGGGATGGGCAGGGATGTGCACATAGGGGTGTGCATGTTAAGGGGTACAGCTCCCACCCCCTATAACATGCACATAAACAAAACTACACCAAATATCAAAGGTGTAAAATCTGGTGCTGAAATGTACTAAAACTAAAATGTAGTGAGTAAATTTCCTAACAGGCCTATAGCTGTGTCGCTCACTGACAAAGCTGTTATTGCTGTCTAACTTCCAATAAGAGGCGTTTACATACATATGAATGCATGCAAGCACACACATTCAGAGACAACAGTGTGGAGAATGAGGTGTTCCTGTCAGCCAGGGGTAGCATACACACATTGGGACTTGGTTAAATTAAGGTTGGCCTTTCCACTGGGTGCTTGGGGCTGGATTTGCATTTGAATCCAATTGTGAGTGCCTAGATTTATGCCTCTGTGATTGATGCCCAGCAGTGCTTTTTTCTGACTTTCTCTAACTGTGTTGTGCTCCTTATTGCTCCCCTATTTTCCTCATGCTCGTCCCACACATACCCCTCCTCTTCATTGCTTGTTTTCCAGGGCAGGGCCCACATTTGATATTGATTTCATGCTTCTCACGAAAGGTCGTGGTAATTATTTTAATACATTCTGCTGTATTTATTGTCCACTATAAGGAAGAATTCTCACATGGAATTAATTTGCAGTTATACTGCCTTATCTTTATTTGCACGTCAACATATAAAACCCTAAACCAGGGCCCATATTTATGCAACTTCTAGGACTGAGAGCCATCTTAGGAGAAAGAAAGTTCTTTACCAAAAGGGAGGCGTAAGAGTGACTACAAAGTGACATTCGTCCTCATGAAATAGGTGAATCCTGAAGCTAGACGAGGTAGTGACTACTTGCAGGACTAGTTGGTGAACCGCTGTAGCTGGCGAGCTAACTGCTAACTCTATAGCCGGCTTGGCTGGGCAAGCGTTAGTCGGTTACAATCATGGATGTATATTAAGAAGGTCACAATAGCTGCCAGAACTTCTCTCTATTTTCCCTCTACTGTTAGTTTGCTAACAGCCAGTTAGCAAACTTCTGAGTTAGAATAAATTACATTTATTCAGAAGAATTGCTCACATGTATGTAAAGCTTTATGATCAGAGATCATAAACCTCAAACCTCAATTCATCTCAGTTTACCCATGTTTCAAGACTGCCATAAATCAAATATTTATGTGAGCATCAATAAGTATCAATAATAGATATAAGCACAGGGGCATTGTAATTTATTATGAAAGCTCTTAAAAATGCATGGTGGATATGGTCATTAAGTTATAACAGTGGTGCCATAAAGTTTCTTTGTTGGCAGGCTGAATACGCTCATGTCAGTCACACATCAGTACTTGGGACATTGAAATAGTTCAACAATAGAATGACTTTTCTTTTATTGACATGAATAGATATGGTTGTATAAAGTGGTCAGTGTGAAATAAAAACAGTTGAAAGCAGTAGATGTGCTTGCTAGTAGAAAGAGAGATCCATTGATAAATATCGCAAAAAAACAAAACAAAACAAGACAGCAAAAGTTAGTAATGGAATGGCCTAAACCCGAATTAGTACACATTCCTTCCCCGGCAGAAGGAAAATTCCCCCCTCAGCTCTCCTTGACTGATTGACAGGGAACTCTCCAGCATGAATATTCATAACCACAGTCCCACCAAGCTTTCTCACAGCTAGAAGAAAAGTAAACTTTGCCAGGGGAGAGAAGATTGCTACTGGCTGCTCACTTCATGTGGAAATGTGGGGTTTCTATTCAACTCCCTGCAGGCATTTCTAAAAAAGAATAAGGAAGGGGAGAGCACCAGGCCATGGGTGGTGGTGGTAGGGAGTGGGGGGGGGTTGTGTGCCTTGAGTGAAAGTTGACAAGATTTAAGGATTTGCCTGGCTCCAGCTTTTGTTTCTGCCTGCTTTTAGGAGTGAATATACATGACTCTACATCTCTTTCTTCACGTGAATTAGCGATTGCGAAAACAGAAGCTGAGAATGCAAAATAGATGGAGGGACAGCGCCTGGAAAATGGGAACATATCTGGACTTATTTTCTTCATAGTTTAACTCACGCAAACAACACTAAACATGCAATTACTTGCTCGAGGGGGGAAAAGAAAAAAAAACAAACGCTGGAAAAAAAAAACGGTATTGAGATTGATGCGTTGAGGCGACGGGTGACAGCTGAAACCCTGGGAATGGGTAGTGGTGGTGGGTGGGTGAAGGGTGGAGGGGGTGATGAGGAGTTGACAGAGGCCTCTTAGCAGTAAAAGACCACTGTGTGTAATCGCTTTTAATTGGAATGTATGGAAGACAAGGCTCTCCGAGGGGATCAGTTGGCTTTAAACCGGCCTAATTATATGGGATCATGTTGGACGGTTGGGTTAGGGTCGAAAATACTGCTGAGAGAATGAAGCGATACAAGCGGTGGAAGAGAAAAGAGGAGGAGGAGGAAAAGGAATACTGGCACGGCATATTGCCTATATGGAAAAGTCATTCTAATATTCCTATAGACTCTTCCAGTACTTTAAAGGTATTTTTTTAATTTCCTGTGGTATCACTATCCCTTATTGGGTAGATTTCTAAAGGCCTTTATGCACCTGGGATGTGACAAATAAACGACAAGACACATAATGTGAAATACTCACCTGCGAATATTTCCCATCAAAACTATTCATACCGGCAGCATTATGAATTTGTGACAGAAACACGAATTTGTTTGCAACACTTCATTCTTTATAAAAAATGATGGACTCATCATCATCCAGTGATGATGATCTCCGACCCGTGTTCAACGTTTCTGTCCACAGAAGCAGCCATCTGTCAGCAGGAGCTCCTGGGGAGCTGAGAGGACAACGGCTGGCCAAACTGCCTTCACCAGGCTGACTGACAGCAGAAATTTACTGTCGGCTCCACAGGAAGAAATCAACAGTGCTTGTATTTATTGATTCATTTGCCTTGATCAGTCAATGTAGATACATTTAATAAATTAATAAAACACATATACAGTGGGATATTTGTGTGATTTGAACAGCTGTCTGTGCACATTACGCTTCACTAAACAGGACTCAGAGCGTAAAAAAAACGCGGGGGGTCTCCATGTCCTTTGTCCTTTGTCATACAATACGAGGTAACGAGAAACACAAACAATCAACAGGTCCGCCATTGTCATTAGTTGGAACATGACGTCTGTTCCGCACAATGTGATTGGATGATGCTTTTATTCGCAGTTCTAGTGTTAATGTACTCATGACAAAAACAACAGTATGAAAAAATATATTGATGTGTGAATTACACAAAAAAAACTTAAGGGTGTCATTCCTATAATATTAGTTTGGTGTGTTTGTACAGTGTGTCTGGGGTATGTAGCACTGAGTTTATAGTGGTCTCAACAAAAGTTATCTTTGATTTTTATCTCCTATGGTTTTATTGCAATCTGTAGGGTTTAAAAGTGTGTCTGTGCTGTCTAATGTCGAGTTTATAGTGGCTTTATTTAAATTTTTGGTGACTTTATCTTCGTCGTATGCCTTTGACTTGATTGTAGCCGCTGTCATTTAAAATGTTTTTGTGATTTTTCTCTATAGCGACTTTCTAAAATGGATTACAGGGTTATTATAGTCCTTATTAGAGCTAATAAAACCATGTAAGACTGTATTTATTTAGTGTTTATTCAGCCTACAGATTGCATTCCCACAGTCCAAGTAATATATAGAGCTTATAAAGAGCCAGGCTAGCTGTTTCCTCCTTCCTCCTGTATTTATGCTAAGCTAGGTTTCTATACTTAGAGTTTATTACAACTTTGGTCTCATTTTCTAAGTTTCTAGTGGTAATATCAACATTGTACCCACCAAGAAGTGCTGCAGTTTAAGAAACATGAGAAGTCAGGCACTAGTACAGGCTGTTAACTAACCCCCCGGTTAGCCAGACTGGTGTGGAAGCGAAAATGTAAGTGAACGGGCAACAGACAACTTTCTGATTCTTTGACCTGCTGTACTTGCTGTAGTTGTGTGTGCACAGTTTTCTTGCGCAACGATGGATTAATAGTAACATTACACTTGCACTCACCTTCAATATTAACTCCAAATAAAGTGGTTTAGATAATCTGGCTAAACTGCTGCTTGTCTGACCACTCATGTTTCTTGTCCCTGTTATATTTTGCTGTCTTCTTGTTCCCAGATCTCAGCTATTACGTGAGTGAACAAATCATTATCATAACAGAACAATGTTACATAAATAAACCCCAAGCTCTAATAAACTGGAATCATCTTTTAAAGCACAGTCATAAGATTAATAACAATTTCCCCATCTCATTCTCAGGAAGAAGCAGTCACCACTTTCTAATAAGGGTATGTTTATACATTTTAAAAATGGCTTAATTATTAATTAATGTTTACTAAATCATTTACTAATGTTGTAAATCCCTTTGGCTGGTGTTCATCCTTTATATTTGGCAATGACGCAGTTATAAATGTTGATAATCCATCAATTAATGGGTCTCTCACTTAGTAATAGTTGAGTAAGTAATGAATAGATTTTTGTTCAGATTCTCTGCAGTGTTTATGCATAGGATAAGTAGTCCACCGGTCAATCGGAAGGCTCTTACTGATGTCTGATGACAAAGTTAAAAGTCTAAGAGACAAAGCAAGTGTCATGCTGGAGGAGGATAAACACCAGTCATGGCATTTTGCAAGCCAAGCGTTGCTCGTAATAAGCGTTATAACTGATCTTCAAAGCATTAGTAAATAATTTATCAACATTGATAAAGTCATCACTTACAGCTAATAAATCCTATAATAAATAATAAATAATAAATATTAAACTATTCCTTCAAGACTGTTCAGGCTGTTGCATGCATACAAGAGCAGATGTTCTTACCCATCAGTAACACGTCATGCTTTATTTTCGTGTGATTAAAATTAACCCAAGTCGTATACATTTGTAGAGGAGATTGTGATTTGTGTTTGTAAAACTCGTATACACATGAGCTCACTGCTAAACACACTCCACGCAGTTTAACACAATGTGATGTACTATGTTGTCTCACACACATAAATAAACTCACACTTGCTTACATAACACACTTTGTTAGAGTTGTGTGTCTGTAACACACTAAAAGGCGAGCTGTAAAGATGATCATGCACGCGAAGATGCATTCACGCACACACACACACACACACACACACTGTGGGGAGCTGTCAGTATGGGCATTGTCAGTAATATGCTGACTGCTTGGTTAAATTAAAGGAATGTAGTGAAATAGGAGCTCGTCCTCCTCCCTCTGTCTGTCTTCCTGTCTCCCTCTCTCTCTCATTCCCCCCTCCTTTGCTCTTTTTCCTCCTCTTCTTCCCGCTCTTCTCTGTTTCGTGCCTTGCGGCTATCCACACATCAGCTTTATTGTCCATTTCCCATTTCCTCACTGGATGTTCCTCGGATGAGCACTGTGGTACAAGCCCTCACGCTCCCCTCCTTGTTGCTATGGTGCTGGTGGTTTCCTGTCCGCCTCAAGGTTGCTCAATGTTGTCTGGATGCTTGGTCAACATGGCGACGGGGTCGGGCTTGGTGTTGGTGGCGCCCGGCGACTGTGGCTAGAGGCATTTTCCAGAGGTCAGGCATGGGCGGTCAGTGGACTTTGGGTTTGAGGAAGGAAGAGGACAAGGGATGGTAGGGGGGGTTGAAGTGGTTGATGGGGTCTGGCATCTCAATCTCTCTCCCACCCCCTCCACCACCACCGCCACCTTCCCACCCTATAATGATCCTCTGCGGCAGGGTGACCCGGTTCTGGCTCCCAGAGTCTCGGGTACGATGCTGGGCCACAGCGAGACGCACCGACCACTTTCCCATGGACCAGGCGCTTCCAGGCCCATCATTACGATTTAATATCCTATAATATAACCCCCCCACTCATCTCCAAAACAGCCTCCACCAGGGGGATAGAGGTGGGGGCTGCCCACACCGCAAATAAGCGAGGATACCCAATATCCCCCCTCTTTTATTTGGATCTAACCAGTGCATAGCTGCACAACGGCTCCCAGTCATTACATACAGGCCACTAAGTAGGGGCTACCGTGAATTGGATAAATAAGCATCAGTGAGGACTTTGCAAGAGCATCAGGAAATCAGAACCCATGTCGGTTTCATTCAGTGTTGGGAAATAAGGTTCTGGGGTGTTGTTTGCCTTGATAAATCGGAACTGGATCAATGTTATGACATGGTGGTTAGTGACGTGATTTCCTAGTTTGTTTCATTGTTAGTCTGCCGTTATATGAGCGATGCTGATGTTCAGGCTTGATTGGGCTGCAGTTGTTGACATCACACTGTCATGGTTTCAGCTAAAAGTTCATGAATGGGAGAGAGAGAAGCGGAGAGTCCTGGAGTGCAAGAACATGTGGAAGGTAAGTTCATGTTTGTGTGGGGATGTTTTATATGTGCATGTGTGTTTGCAATAATTCCCAAACATTGAGTTGAATAATTTGTGGACTGATAGAAATGAACTTGATTACACTTGTGTCAACAGATTTTCCTTTTTTTAAAATCATTACTCAAGCAACAAGACTTACAGTCTACAGCCGCTGTGAGGATGCACTGTGCTTAGGTACAGTGGTGCTTTGAAGAAAATGGCAAAGACAGCATGCTAAAATGCTCCCAGTGACAATGCTAACGTGCTGATGTTTAACAGGTATGATGTTTACCATGTTCACAATCTTAGTTTTGTATATTAGCATGCTAAAAATGTATTAATTGGTATAAAGTACAGCTGAAACTAATGGGAATGTAATTAGTTTTGCAGGTTTTGCAAGTATTACACAAACTAAGATTTTGACCTAATAATGGCGATGTAGAAAAGGTCAGAAGATCCCCAAAGTGACTCCAATTCATCATGTGGGGACAATAAAAATGTGTACCAAATTTCATGGCCATCTATCCAATAATTGTTGTCATATTCAGTCTGAACTGAAGAGGTGGACTGACTGACTGAGTGACCAACATTGCCATCCTTAGAGGCTGTCAGTGGTTCCAGCCTCTCAAATGTAAGCATTTCTGTTTTCTGTTTTGTTTTGTTTCTCAGTTTTATTTCATTGTGACTGTGATATCTTTATTGGTAAGTAGTCTGGAGCTTTCAATAATATCACATGAACATCATGAGCTGGTAGAGTTTTCCCAGTTGTCATTACTTTTGAGGTGTTCAAATTTCCATTATTTATGAGCATATTAAAGACTTGTTGTGCATGTTGGCTTAAACGCTGTGGTTCAGAGTTTATTTTCAACCCTGTAAACAGCAGTTGGGAAAATTGTTTCACTGAATTTAATAGCTGTTTTGGATCTTTTAATCACATGATCTCATCACAAGGTTGATGCGGTAACTTTTTTGGAGCTTTCGATCATATCACATGTACTTCATCAGAAGATGGAGTTTGTAGATGTCAAATTTAAATCTTTTCTAAGCACATAATGACTTCACATCTATGTTGTCTTAAAAGCTGAGTTTCAAAGATTCAATATCATTTGGTTTTGGACTTCTGGTTGGATAAAACAAGCAGGATGAGGACATCACCTTGGACTCTGGGAAAGTGTAAAAGGCATTTTTACAAACATTTTATAGACTTAAGTTTTAACTAACAACAAAAAATTATCAACTTATTTCATGTAATCAATAATCAAAATAGATGTTAGTTGGTTCCTTAAATCGCATTCATAGCATACACTGATGTGTAGCACATATTATGTCTTCATGTGTGTACGTGCGTGTGCGCATGCAGTGGGATTCAGAGATAGCTTTGGAGGCATATTGGGTATCAAGGGGCGAGGAGCTGAAGAGTTTCATTCAGTGAGTCAGGATACTGATAAGAAGCAGAGCAGTGCCGCCATGAATCCACCCTCTGTTCAGTCCCTCACTCTCCTCTGTCTTTTCCCTCTGTCTCTCCCTCTCTCACTTCTCCTTCAGTCCTTTATGCTCCCTGTGAGAAAGTTGTGGAGATGGAGGGAGGGGGGGGAGCCCTGCAGGCTCTCAAAGTTTAATTAGCAGGATTAGAATCGAGAAGTAGAGAGGGGGAAAGAGAAAAAGAGGGGTAGACAGGGCAAATCAGAAAAACATGTCCATCTGCAGCAGTCTTCTATTATCTACTATTCTCATTAAAAACTTATATTTCCTAAAATAATAAAAATATTCTAACAGGAATGACCTAATTCTGTTTGTTGTCAATAATAGAATAAATAACAGGACAGAAATGTGTTGCTGTGCAGACATGGTGGCATGTCATCAAACCAAATAATCATGACTTTGCCTGCATGAATGAAAAAGTTTTACGATGCGTTTTGTGTAACAGCTTCAAAAACAGTGGACACATGAACCATGCAGAGTTGTTGTGAGAGTTGTCATCCAGAATGGCGACCGCTGGGAAAAGCTGCCTCCGCTATTGTTCCATGATTATTTGTCAGGCATAGCAAGGGGCAGCCTATGTGATGTGTATATGGCTGACCTGCACCAGCGAGGAGTCCTGAGGATTAAGACCAGAGGGGACTCCCAGTGGTCCAACTTCTACAGATCAACCCTGATCTCTGACCTCTCACAGTGGACTAACTGTGCATAGATGGACTCTTCTGTAGAAAGTTTGACCACTTAGTTTGTGTTTCTGTGTCTCTATTAGTTCACTATAAATTTTGTTTTGTTTGTTTTGGCCTTCAAAGCAACAGAAAACCCATTCAGCTGTGTTATTAACTGCTTTCACCGATTACATGTCAACTGACACTTCAATTGATATTTATTAAAGTGACAGTTCAACTTTTTTCAAATCAACTGTCAGTGCTTATGTAGCAACTGACATTTCAACTGCTTACAGTTCAAACACTTGAATCTTCATTACTTCCACTTCAGCTGAAATTTCAACAGCTCTTACCAGTCACACACTAGCTGATATTTGAACTGAATTCATGTCTTCCTCCTCAAATGACATCGCTTTAATCTCTTATTCTTTAATTGATAGTTCATTTCCTTCGAAATGTAAAGGTGATTAACCCTCAGTTAGGGTGACCTGATGAGAATGGGATCAGGACAGGGGAGTTGGAGGTGGGCGTGGTCACAGTGGGTGTGGCCTCCAGTACATTACATTCAGTGTCAATGTACAGTAAAACACATGAATGTCAAAGCTCTACGCTGAATTTTTTCTGAATTTCCCATGACGTCCAGTCATTTGGACAAAGAAACACAATGACTGTGTTGTAACAGTGTGTAAATCATTATCCATTACATAAAATTCATTTATTTTATTCATTTCATCAATGCGGTGCCTATAACATCTGTCTGCACGACACACATGTCAGATCACTCCTTCTCTGTGGCTGCCTGCAGCTACACTTCCCCAGTCCTCATGACTGCAACTTCAGCAGCTGCTATTTTATTATACATGGAGTCATCCTCATGCTTAAATGAGGAGGAGACCAACGTGTTGGTCTGCACAGTCACGCCATTGGCTATGTGTTGCTTGCCGCTAGCATGCAGTTTGATGTCTGCCACCCTCTGTGCGAAATGCCAAATTCTTTCCTGCAGACTTTGTTTGGATCTCGTAAGGCAGCAATGATCCACGGGTATTTCCCTTCCTACTCCTCTTGGTACCTGCAGTAATGTTTTTGCTTTTCGGCTGGATGTTCACCAGGTCCTGGGACACCAGGCGCCATGTTAGCGATGGATTGTTTAATTTCTCCCCATAAATGTTTTAATTCAACAGCGTCATAGCTACGTGTCACCGCTATGCATAGTTGTTTATTAATTCGCAGCACGACTGTACATGGCTAAAAAAATTACACCGTACCCTCAGCAGACACTTCAACTCATCTCACTGCTTACATTGCAACTGACATCAATAACCAGATTTCAGGTCATCACCTTTAAACAAACAAAGAAACATTTTTCAGCTCTCCTAAATCATACACTTTTCATGCACAGTTTACTCCAACTGCTTTATGTGCTTACACTTAACCAACTCTCCTGCTGGCATCTTTGTTTCAGTTTATACACTGGAAGTGGAACTAATTTCTCTCTGAACTTCCACTTCATCTGACCCTTACAGTTCAATGTATCACTACTGCTTTATAATGTTAATAATGTTTATGTGAATTTTCTCTCACTTCAACTGACACCTCAATTTAACCCAATAGGCTCAAACTTAAATTGACACTTCAACTTATTTCAGTGCGTAGACTTAAATTGAATTTCTTTCAGGCTTTCCACTTTAGAACTGCCACTTCAACTTCTTTCAGTGTTTCAACTATTTCAGATGTTTTAAGTGCACATTTTCAGCAGCAAGCATTTGTAAAATTTCTTCAGAAAATGTTGCCTTTACTAGTTGTAAGTGTCTGTGTACTGTATGTGGCTGTGTGTCTCAAAGTACTGTGTGTTATACATACAGTTGGGTGATTCGATGGTATTCAGGAATATAATAAAAATATCTGCTGTGGAATGTGGACTAGCTTAGCTTTCTAATGACAAATCCTTTGTCATCATATTTATTTCTATGATTATAAATGTACTAGGAAGAATGTCAAAACCTCCATTAGGAGTTTTACTACTACAATTCTTTGGTCATGAAACATCTGCTGCAATACTTTGTCATGAATATTTCACTGACAATATTTTGTCATCTGAAGTATCTCTATGGCAACAGTGTAATCATCATCCCAGCCCTTAAGTCATGGGAATAGTCTGGTCCAAGTCTTGGTTTGGCTTTTAAAAAAAGACCAGAGTGACTGTGTTGCCTCTGTTATGTGAGCTGTAAGAGATCATGTGTGAATCTCAGTGTGTGTGTGTGTGTGTGTGTCTGTCTGTCTGTCTGTCTGAGTGTGTGGTGACTATTGTCCACTATATCTTTCCATCCTGCACCTGTATCAAGGACTTCCAACCTTAAAAAAAGGACCACACAATCCAAACACACAAACATAGCTCAATTTTTAAACTCAGTCAACATACATATATATATATATTTGGGGTCCACGTAATTTCAGACATTCAAGAAGCTGGAATCCCCCCACAGGCTGTGAGGACTGGGTCAAGCTTAGTCATATAGGAGGTCACAGCTGCTAAAACACGCAGCAAACAAAATTAGTCCTGTTTGTTTTTGAAGGAAGCCTATATTACCCACAGTCAAATAAACTTCATTCAATCCCTCGACCCCCCTGGACTCTCAATCACCCCGCAGCCTTGGTCAGCATATTTCTGCCCCATGCTGAGGCAATCTAAGGCCTGGCCTGTGTCAGTTCTGCTTGGCCTAGCTCTTGCCTTACATAAGCCGGGTGCCCCCCTTTCCCTGCATGCCCTCCATCTCCCCCATCGCTTTAATCAGCACATGCATGGCTAAACTCAGCTCTTTGTAACTGACAGGCAGGGTGGTTGAAGGATAAAATGGTTGGCAGTGTGCTTGACTGACTGGTTCCTTGACCACTTATTGACCAATTTTACAGGTTGACTTGTTAGCTAGTTACTGGCAAATTAATGAGCTATCCTGCTTAATGGCAAACTGGTTGGCTGATTGACTGATGGCTGGTTGACTAAATTTCTAACAGGTTGGATGGATGAACGACAGAATGGTTGGATGCCTGGTTGTCTGATTGTTTTTTTTGGCCACTTAGTTATTCAACTGGTTGACTAGCAAGCTAGTTACTGGCTATTTGGGAGCTAACTCGCTTACTGACTGAAAGACCAACTGTTTAATGGCTACCGGTTTGGTGACTGTTTCTTTGACTGTTTAAATGATTTGCTGACTGGCTGACTGACTGAATAGCTAACAGGTTGTTCAACTGCTTTGCATATACTCAAACCAGTATTGTTACCAGCTGTGTAACTGGCTGCTTGACAGGCTGTGACCTCTTCACAGAGAGGCTCCAGCCTCATTTAGTCTCATTAGTACCAAGTCTCTGGCTCCCAGACAGGGACAGCACCACAGTTCCCTGGGGGAGGGAGGTGTGTATCTGTACGTGTGTGTGTGTCTATATATATATATATATATATATATATATATGTATGTATATATATATATATATATGTGTGTGTGTGTGTGTGTGTGTGTGTGTGTGTATGTGTGTCTGAGAACTACTGGAGCCGGAACACGGCGTGTCTTGTCTGTCATCGCAGCACAGATGTCCAGCGGATTACATCACACTGACCGCACCCTGATCTCCCTCACATCCCTTATCCCCTACCATCGACCCCAAATCCCCCCCCTCCCGCCACTCCATTCTGAACCCTTCACTTCCACCCAGTCACAACCCCTTTACACACACATTCTCACAGACAATGAGATCTGATTTATGACTCTCACCAATGCTTTCCCATCACCTCCCCTCGCCTGATGACTTCATCTCCCATCACACCTCACCTCATCTCCATTAGGCTGTGAGACTACGTGGCCCACGATGCACTGGAATGTGTGTTGCTTGGGCTGATCGGGGGCAGGGTTGAGATGGAATTCCTCAATCCTTATTTAAGTGGGCAGGTTAACTAAAAACACATTCTTGTTCACAGTAATAGCCAAGAGGGTTTACACGCATACACACATTTAAAAAATCTGCTGTTGAGTATGATCACCAATGGAAAGTGAGAGCAATGTCCAAAAAAAGCAGCACTCACTTCTGGTTTACTGGCCACTTAGTAATTTGACTGCTTGACTAGCAAGACCTCTTTGAACGCCTCCAACCTCAACAAGAAGAAAATATCAAAGCCCGCAGAGTTTGTTACACAACACAATACGTAATTTCAGTAAAGAAGTTGTGGTAAAGAAGTCAAAAAGTCCTTCAAACTTGGAAGAAAAACTTGTTCCTGCTCTTATTTGAGACTGCCAACATCTGGAGTGTCATAGTCCAGAACCTCTTCAGTAGTTTATAGAGGGGGCTTACATTAATCTTTTCTGTCTATACTTTCCCAGCCAGAACGTCAATCTGATATGCTCCAGTCACAGATGCATCACCCTAACTATGAGCTTACCCCCTTCTTTCCCCTTCATCTGTGACTTGGAGGTCCGGGGAGACCTAAGAGGAAAGAGGAGTAGGTCTAGGAGGAGCTGGATGAGGAAGAGGAGAAAGAGGCCAAGAGCCTTGCTGATGGTCCCTTAGCTAAAAGGTCATCCAGTTACATCTTGCTCTGTTTGTTGTTATGTAGCGAGGTGATGTCATGATTAAAAGTATTTAAAAGCTATTGAAATGAACCCTGGTGGAGGATTTGGGATTTCATAGTGGGGAATGAAGCTCATGGCGGGGCTGGAGGTCTTACTTTTAAAAAACAGTTTGAGCCGTATGTACAGTATAGTTTTCCACCCCCACTGTGACACCCTGCTGTGCACCCAGTGCAATGTAACCCAGGCCCTCTGCCCTCGGAGAAGAAATCCACACATGCACCGAGCTGAGTATGTGTATCCAGGAAGGGTTTCAGTTAGAACAAATAAAGTAATCTAATCATTGTAAGACAAAGCACTGCAGCTCACCAACCCATTGAAACATCCTCTTGCTGTTTGACAGTGCTGTCTTGTTGGAGCTAGCCACAGCTCAAATCCTGACAACAACGGTCTTTGTCCTGTAATCGTTTCCATAAGTTTGCAAGTGATTTGAATCCTGTTCTGCAGTTCCCTTCAATGCAATTGTCTAAAGGGACCACTGGAAGGCTTTTCCCATGACATATCATTGAGTTTTGGAAGGGGCAGACATGAACATTGATGAAATCATGTAGCTAACACTTGAAACAATATGAAACTATTAGAAACAGACTAAGACATAACAAAAACCACTGTGACAAATATGAGTATGACGGAAAAGTGTACAAGACCCCCCAAACGCCTTCTCCTTATAACATAGAATGTAAAATCTTTGTTTCTGTTAGTAAGCTAGTGCATGAGTAATGGCTGTTAAATTAGCATAGAGAGAAGACCTTTTCCCATGACATGTAATGTCAGATCTGTGTTCCAGCTTACAGTGGATGACTGATGGGTTTTAAATCAGCATGCAGTCCTTTTGAACTGTAGTATCAATTGGCTGAAAGGTCCAAATGTCCTGCAACTCACAGAACAGTCTAAAGTCGGTCCAATCTTGCCCCCGTCCTCTCTTCTCCATGTTGACCTCAGGACCACTCTGCCTTTCAGTGTCACCCAAACGGCCGAGCATACTCTCCCTCTTTCTCTTTTTCTCATCCTCACATTCTAACACAATACGGTCATGTCCGGCCGATGAATCGATGGCTCTGTTCAGGGCCATGAATGGACGGGAGCGACAGAGAGTGAATAGAGCGCAGAAGAGAAAAAGAGCAGTTTTATGTGCAGAGAGTTGTAGCGATGAAATAAATGGATGTAATGGACTTGTGCAGATGGAAGACAGAGGAGGTCAGGGAGAGTTGGGCAGAAAGATGAAGACAATAACTTCACTGCACCCCCCCCAGGGGCTTCAGGGAGAAGGTCAGAGGTCGCCGTGCTTGGGCGAGATTCATATCCGAAGCCCTGTTGGCCCTTAAACTCTGAACGCTGGGAGCAGCCTTTATTGCTCCAGACGTCCTCTCTCATAACCCCCCGCATTCCCTCTCTCTTTCATTTTCCTTCAATCTGTAAACTCCCCTCTCTGCCTTCTGCATATATGTCTGTACATACATGTACATACCTGTATTTGGATGTATATATCTTTATTTAACCAGGTAAGATTTCATTGAGATTCAACATCTCATTTACAAGGGAGACTTGGCCAATGCTTGCTATAAGTGTATATATGCCTTGTGTGTGTGATGTTATATCGCCCAGTCCAGCAGGTTTATATTGCCGGTGCAACCAGAGCCCGTCAGACAGAGGGCCCATGTCTACGCCTTGGCAGTCAGGCGGAACAGGGAAGTAAACTAGAAGACTGGAGGGATGGGGAGACTCTTGGTTGTGGGGATAGCCTATATAAGTAACACACAGGGGGGCTTTTGAATTACAGCCTTGGTCTTTGGCAAAGGTCTGTATTGGGTTAAGTGCTGGTTTGCAGTCTGGTCAGGGATGGATCGTAAAATGTGAGGATGGTAACCCAAAAGTCCTAAATTTCCTTTTCTTAGAAATCACAAATTAGTTAAATCATGAGTTTCAAGAAGATGAAATGAAATTTTAATATTCTTGGGTAAAACTGGATCCATGCAGTAAATTTTATAAGCACAGAGAAAAATATCATAAATAAAGAACAAATCATGGCAGTGTTTACTACATCTATTACAGCATGAGAACGCATCAAAAAGTATAATATATATCTCCTGTGGTATTTATGTAAGAAACTGTGGTGCAGCATACTATGACAATAGAAAATGTGTGTGTTTGATAAGACAAACTTAACAAATCAAGTCCACTATAGTGATATATCTTTTTTCTTGGACTTTGTGTTAAGTTTCTGAAGGTGGCTATTCAACCACGGTGGCTATCGCTGCTCATACTAACTAAACAGTTTTTCTTCTATTTATTCACACACACAAAAAAATTAATATTAATATTATTAATAGTTGTACATTAAGGGGTTACGGTGTAATTACGTAGCCTGCACACATAGCCACTGTAGCTAAGATGTTAGCTAGACTGTAGTTGCACCTCCTTAAAAATGTGAGTATGTGTTGGGGCTATTATGGCAGTGATTGGTCAGCTTGGGCTGCTTGTGTTTCAGATGATGGTGAAAATTGTTGAAGTAGAAGAAGACTGTTTCTGCTTTCTACTAACACACATTGAACAAAATCTTCACTGCAGACCCTCAGTTCACTGCGTTCACCGCTCTATTTCACAGTGAATTAAAGAGGAAGACGTTACCTGGATGTAATTCAAGTACATGAGTAGCCAACTATCGCTCTATACCTCAAAGTAAATGAAAGACTGTAAGCACAGTTACCGTGGTGAATATAATTAAAGCATTAAAGCAAAGCCTGATCATGTAGAATACACTAATCCAGTGCTGTAGAGGTGCTATTAGTGGGTGAATGTTATCATGTTATCGTGATATATATATATCATGATAACATAATATAATATATCAGTTATCATGATATAACTGAATGAAGATGAAAATAAAGCGTAGTACGAGAAGGGCAGACTGGAGTTAAAGGCCACGCTGAAGAGCTCAATGACCCAGACATGGTCCTCAGGGTATTGGTGAGGTGTATCAGTGTTGGTAGCGTTTGTCTGTAACTGAGCCAGACTGACAGCTGCTGTCTGTCTGCTCACTCTCTGTCATCAGCTCCAGTCATGTACCAACACTGTGCACGTACCGAGCACCGAGCACCAAGCACCTGGCTGCACACAGGACATATATATAGCCTGGATCCCAGCAAGCTCCGGCATGTGCATTTGTGTGTTTATGGAAAGAGCATAAAAATATCTTGTTCAAAGGAAATAGTCTAAATGCTGGAATTTGATTTAACAGAGGTAAAATTACAGTTTCAATGACACAAAAAGCTTTACAACCTGACATCAGAATGTTGCTTTTACAAATGGCTTATTACTGAACAATATTAAAGGATTTATTAACCACTAGTAAAGTCATTAGTTGCGACTTATCTGTGTTTATCTGTGTTTGCCTGTGGACACTGCATGTACAGTATGTGTGTGTGTTAAAGGCTGTTGAAAAGACTCTGTGATCATAAGGTCATATACTGAGTATTAACATGTCTACAATCACCAATCATATGTCACACACCCGATCTATATTTAAGCATGCCATGAATGTTCTGGGTGGTGCAAAGGTCAGCTGATACATGTACTGTACATGTGGTCAAAGATATATGACTATATGTTCCACTGACTGTAACGGGACAAAATGAACAGGGTCACGCCAATAACACTTTCCGTTCCACTGTGCTTACTGCAGTCAGGTAATAAGATGTAGGTGAGTGAATGGCCGTTTGACTGAGGTTTGTCATATACGAGTGTAAGTAGGTCCAGGTTTATACGTGACTACTATGACTATTTCATCCAAATCTACTGAGAATTATAGCTTATTTTGTTCATCCCAGACTAACCTCATGGCCTCTCTTTGGCCATTGTCAGACATTAGATTTTAAATGTTCACCCTTGCACAGTTTATGAAATTATAAACCAATATGCTGATGAAGCCCCATTTGTTTTGTATGAATTACTACTGAGTTTATGTGTATTTGTCCCTTATAACTTGTAACTGTTATAGTTAGAGGTTGTGTGATTATCTGGATGGCCTATGATTGGATGATCAGTATGTGTTTGTCTTTACTGAAGCTGCTGGTAGCTTACATTTGTGCTGATATTCAAAACCTCAAAATATTTCCACTTCTACGACCAAAACATCCCAAACAATTTTTTTTCAAGTTAAAGTTAGTATTGCTCAATTGTACAATAAATATGTAATCCAAAACAAACTACATCATGTGGATCATATCAGATGTCATCAGCAGTGACTGCTAAATCACTTCAGTGTAACTTCTCTAGACTGTTAAGAGTCATGTAAATCAGCATTGCTTCTGAGTTGTGAGGTCGGGGGCTCTGGAGTTGTGGGAGTATCCGTTTCCAAACACAAACCACTCAGTCTGTCTAATCCCCATGTCGTCTCTCCCCTCAGCAACAACTCCAAGCCTGTCCTCTGGTTAGGGCACAGGGCAGACCCCGGGGGTCAGGGGTCAAGGGTCAGGGCAGCTCCTTGGGCTGGACAATAGCCAAAGCGCCACCTGGAGTAAATCAACGGCTGGCTCAAGCGATTGGCCGTGACAGCCACCATTACAGAGGCCAAATAAACACACTGGAGGCAAGGAATTGTGGGTAAAATGTGTACACACACACTCACCAGCTCTGTCAGTGCTCACTGTCCGAAGGGCCACAACTCACTGTTGCCCTAGAGTCGCTCCCCACTCACCACCCTCCAACCCCGTGTGTGTGATTAACTGTTGGAAGTGCAGAAGGTGAAGGGTGTCAAGAGAACGAGTGTATCTTAGGGGTTTTAAGGTGTGTGTATGTGTGTGCGTATGTGTGCGTATGTGTGCGTGTGTGTGCGTGTGTGTGTGTGTGCTGGGGTTGGGGGTTTCTCTGAAGGGAGAGCTTTGTTTTTGGACTCGTATTTCATAGACCAGACTTCTTGTTTGTTGGTTCAAACTGACTCCATGTGTTGGTGTGAGACAGAGGGAGTCTGAGCTAGAAATAGTCTTTCTGTCTTTCCCTTTGCATGTTTGGACAAACGGATGGATGATTATGGATGTACATACAGTGGATATCTTCTGTTTACATACAGTGCATTTCCATATTTCCCAGTTTATATTACCTTAAGACCTGAAAGTAAACTAAAGCCAGACCATTCTGTCACGTGCATATAGAGTAGCTGATGTTTCAGTGTTACAGTGGGTAAAACAAATCTATTTGCAATAAAACAGAAACAAAGAGAAATTATTGAATCTCATAGATATTATCGTTTTAGCGTATGTATGGGTGTATCTATGTATAGTTTACTATTTTTGTGTGTACACATTCATGATCAGACAGACCCTGCACATTGCAGTTCATGCTATGTGTGCTTTTGTTTAATTGTAGATATAATTACCTAACAGGCTTAATGATGGGTAGGCTTTGGGTATGAAATAGTGTATATGTGGTATAATACGGTAAATGGACTGAATTTATATGACTATTTACTGTATTGTACCACATATATAAATATGTCATTATTTACTACAACAGGGCTATATTGATCTACTTCAAGGAAAGTTCTTTCAAACTTTTGGCTTTATTATGGACGTTATTACAATACCATGTAGTCCTACTGAATGCCAGTGATGTGGCGCACACAGGTGACGCTTGTTGCCTATGTAGCAATTGGTGTATCTTGTTGTCAATCAATATATCAATAGATCTATCATGCTTGGCTATGGGTGGTTAAAAGTAATGTTGTAAAGTAGTAAAGTTTTCTTGTTTTCACTAGTTGTATTTACTGATTCCACTGTTTCCTATGTCCAAGTAAAAGCAGAGAAAGTGCCATTTATCATCTTTTAATTTGAGGCTTCAAGGCAGTAAAATTAACAAGAAAGTTTGAAGGAGTGTAGACCCTTTGGATATTTGAGCCTTGGTGGTAAAGGACAAGGGGGCTGGGAGGGTTAGCATAACTCTGTTTTGGATACTAAGACATAGTGATAACCACTGTGGTCTCGCTGGCTCCAGCTGAACCTCACTGTCGTTGGTCAGCGTCGGCCACCGCTGGGCTGCAGCTATGTTGTGTGCTCTGTGTGTGTCTTCTGTATGTGCAGTCGGTTTATTGCACGCAGGGCTCCGTCTGTCAGTCCAGGAGAAAAGGAGGGGAAACAGAGGTGGTTGAGACTGTGAATATAGAGCTGAGTAGGAGGAAAGAGAGATTTGATATGTGCTTATTTGCTTTTGAATGATTTGTGTAAATACGTTTTGGAAGTTTTTCTAGTATTATTATAAAGCAGATATTGGTGGAAAGAATCTGAGGATGTTAAAGATTGTAGGGTTGGGTGCTCTTTGGGTAAAACAGCAATCATGCGGGGAAAAAAAACAGATATCCGAGGCACTCCAGAAATCTGTTGACGAATTCCTTATCCTAGGATTATTTTTGGCATTTTGCCTTTATTTGATAGTTACAGAGTCGATACAGGCAGGAAATGTGGGGAGCGAGACAGTGTGTGACATGCAACAGAAGTTCCCATCTGGAATCAAACTAAGGGTATTGCAGTTAATATGGTGTGCATCATATCCACTGTAGACTACCAGGACTATTAATAAAGTCTTTATTTTATTTAGCTTTGAACAGATACTAGTGATTATGAACAGTCTTACACAGTGATGGAAGAAGTGTCTGTTTCTTAATTAGAAGTAATGACACCACAGTGTAAAAACACTCCATTATGAGCAAAAGTCCTGCATTCACACTTTTACGTAAGTAGAACTACACAAGTGTTAGCAGCAAAATGTACTTAAAGTATCAAAAGTAAAGGTACTCATTATGCAGAATGGCCCCTTTCAGAGTGTTAGAGTGCTAATGCTGCTATCTGCAGACACTTTATGTACAACCCAGTTTCATTTCCTTGAGTGTAATTTTTGTTCAAGCGCAATTTTAGTGTTTCAAATTTTATTGTCTCACTTTATTTGTGTCTTAATAAACTTTGTAGTCACTATTTATGAATGGTGTATATAGTATTTAGTACCTTCTATTTGTGTTTTTTTCTGCTTCATTTTGTTTATAGTAGAGTAAAGAATATTACACCAATTTAGCATTGCACTCCTACAACATTGGTGGACTTTTTTGTATTAAAATCAATTCAGCAGAACCAGAGATATCGTCTTTCTCCACTATACAATGCATCAGATTGATGAGAGCACCATAAATTGTGTATAAAATCTGATGTACAGTATAAACATTTTGGGGGTAGAAGAAGAAAATGCACGTTTAGTTTCCAATAAACAGTTATTCATGCGAAAAACTGTTCTGGAAGATGAATATAGCCTGACAATTGTTTATTAATGTTTCAATACATGTTTATTTGGATGAGAATTTTTATGCATATGTTTGTTTTCCTATCTCCTATGTCTCCATGTGTGTTTGAATGCCTGTGTGTATCTGTGGCTTTGTATGTCAATACCACAGTTTTATTTGTCTCGCTCAGCAGAGGATCCACGCCGGGATAAGAGGACGGTTGGTGGTGGAGGGATGTTAGTGGTGGGGAATCTGCTGGGGCTGTTTGGTCGATGACGGTCAGAGGTTTCAGCAGACCACCTCCCCCCTTTCCCAGCCCTCAGCCACCCTGTCATTAGGGTGACAGTCAGGTCCTGTTTAGCCCCAATTGGCCATGCTAATAACAGTTTTAATAACCCGGGCCCATGTAATATTTCACTGCTGTTTGGACCGCCATGTCACGCTAAGAGATGGAAAAACAGCTTCACCGCTGCAAGGATGGAATGACTGAGTGAACTTTGTCCGCAGATGTGTGTGTGTCCGTGTGTTTTGTATATGACAGACTGACCATTGTATAAATTCTACACTGCATTTCAGCTTAAGATTTGTTTGTTCTTGTGTGTCGTTTTTATATGGGTACACGTGTGCTTGCAGACATGTACTATATGTGTACTTTTACACAAATGCATGCCTGTTTCATGACTCAACCCAACTCTGTGCTCAGTGTAGATGTGTGGGCATGTTTGTGTGCACACCTGTTTCTGTTTGTGCAGTAGATTAACTCATTGAATGTGTGCTAATCTTTTACTGTGTGTAATGTGTTATGTAAAGATTTTCCTGTTTCGACAGTGAAGCGGAGAGCAGTCAGGGCGACTGTCGGCTTGCTGTAAACACAAACATGTACATTACTGCACCTACATGCTCAGACGTATTCACAACTGTCATCATGTTGCATCAGAGACTCGTGCTTTAGCTGCAGTCAGGAGCTTTGCCAAACATGCATAGAGGCGGAAAATAGCATCAAATATTTCCTCAATACATTTTCATACTTACTTAAGATGAAACACAGTATGTTACACGCATGGTTAGCTTGAATTAGTATGGTTGTCACCATTTTTTCATGCAATTGCACTGTATTTGTCATTTTCAGGCAATTCAACAGGTCGCAATTTACATTCAGTACTAATGCAGGTGATAGTGCTCCCCATATGCCCTATGCATGGAGGTCTGGGTGGCGGATGGGTGTGTATTGCATCCGACTTTGATTCGGGAGCCTGTTACAGACCTGCAGTTCACATTTTTTAAACCATACCACAATCTTTTCAACTAAGGATTCACAGGAGTCCTGCCTCAGATACCTACTGTGTAGCTTTTGATTTATAATTCAGCATCATATTTCCTTCAATCCAAGAACTTGAAAGTCTTGTTTTCACCTACACTCACATATACTCTAATCCACTCAGATCAACTTGATTATTAAGATACACTGACAAACAGACCCTAGACCTGTAGCAGTAAAATGAGATCCTATCCACCCTATTCGTCTTGAGAATAATTTGGACTTGTTGCAACTCAAATCTCAGGTTGAGTCTTGGTTCCTTAGAGCTCAGTAGATGCATGATGATCTCTACCCTGCATGCATATGGTAGAAAGAAAGATTTTAAAAAATGGTGGCATGAAATGTTAAAAAACTTTGCCATCGCACATAAACTTTTTGCTGTTTTGCATCCAATATCCAGTCGGTCTGAAAATAGGGTTGCCATGCTACAGAAAGCATTTTTTTTCATCACTATTTTCCGACATTAAGCTGATAAAACGTTAAAGGATAGGTTCAGATACTTCGTCTATTTTATACAATATTCATATGCCATATGTGCTGGAGTTATTGGTCGCTCCTCCCTATAGTGGCTATGAAGCAGTCGTGCCCGAGCATGACTACACTGAACACAAAGAGAGAATTCAACAATAAAAAGACTGTTACTTTGGAAGATCCCCTCTTTATTTGTTTAACTCAGACAGCTGAAGCCTCATATTAGTTCCGGCTAAACTTTGGTTGTATTTTTACACAAAACGAGGACTGTGGATTTTGTCAACCATCACTTAAACTGGAGTCACACTAGGAGCACATCATTTAATGCCCATTATAAACAGAAAGAATGACTACAGCAGCCAATAGCTTATGTGAGCGAGTATTGTTTTAAGATAGACTTGGAAAAATCTGAACTTATCCTTTAAAAACTATTTTAAGATATTGTGAAACTGTTCTTTCCTCTCCTGATTACAATGGAAACTGCTGGGATGGAAACCCAGCTACAGACACATACACACTCCTCTCGCTGCTTCAGCTCCTTCTACCCATGGTTTCGCCACAGCCAAGCGGAGGCAAAGAGCGAGACAGTCTGTGTGAGCAGAGTGAAACCTAATTCTCTGGCAGCCCTCATCCTCAGCCAACGCTGTGAAAGATAAAGACTCAGGGGGAAACTGGGCCTGGGAATCCAGCTAGCGTTGGCTTTTATTGGGCAGCCCACATCACAGAAGGGACCTTGAGCAGGTCTTAGCCCACCGGGGAGGGCTGGAGACGGAGGCCCATGGAGAGAGTCGGCCGGACGGCGGCTGGGGAGCGTCGGGGATGAACCAGGGAGCTCTTTCATTCCCTGCCAGCATGCAGATTGCTTCCAACTGGACCCACAGCCAAAACACAAGTCCAACAGAGAAAGAGAGACAAACATAGTCAGCCAGAGAAACCTGACAGCATCATACAATATTATCAAAGTGAGGATATGGCCTCAAAGGACCATACAAGCAGTTCTGCAAGTTGTAGCCTATTCCATGAATTTATGTATGATATAAACAGCCCACCCAAGAAATTACATTCATACAGGATGATTCTGCACCTCAGAATTTACATCCAATGCCACAATTCAGCGGAAGTGCAGAAAGTAATGAATCTTTCATGTAGCAAGGTACAAAGTAAGGTACTGTAGTGATCTGCAATTATTGTTTTCTTTTTTATTAACTATAACTGTAATCTTTCCCTAATTTTCACCAAGTGTTGTAGTTGCCTAACCATAACCTAACCATAGTTTATTTCCCATAAGTGCGACCTTTACCTAACCTTGGCTTTGGATGGTAAAAAAATAGTCAGTGAACATAATCCATGGTTTTGCAGAATTGTTGAGTCTGCAATGTTTTCAAGACAAACGACCGATTAAATGCATCATGATTCACTGAAATACACATGAGGAAGGCTGCACTCTTAGCCTGCTAGCTTCTTACCAGTGAATCTGATGTGGCACTAAATATGGTGTAACACCGGTACTCAAAAAAATGCCAGAGAAAGAAATTTACGAGGATACAAAAAGAAAGAGGGGCTTTCTACTTTTGTGGTAGCAACAAAACTCCTGAGTGGAAAACAGCAACAGTGAAATGTCTTGTACAGTTTGTCAGCTAACTCGCTAGCCAGTTAGCATCCTGACTGCATCGTTATGTGTCTTCTGTGTGACTTTGACAGCAGCAGCCTCTGAAGGAGACACAGCTCTCTGTTTAAGTGTTAATCACCAAGGTTTATACACAACAACATATGCAGTTTCATGAAAGTCAACAAAATGCCAGGTCATCATGATTGTTTTTTATGACATTATTGACATTATCTCTGTGGTTCCTGCCAGCTTTGTCAACATCTACCACAGGAATCTCTCCTAAAGTTCAGATAAAACAGCTGTTGCTCTGTCTCTGTTTGTTTAACTGTGGTTAATAAAGGTTTAAACCTGAAGTAACAAACCTGAGTGAACACAAACAAATGCCATCATGTTCTTTCTCACACTGTTCACTGTTAGTACATTTCTGCAGATCTCTCAGCATTATTTAATCGTTAATGTTGATGTTGCTAATTGAGTTTATTATGAAGGTCATCCATACTCTCTGAAATGTTATTATCATAAACTCTGTTCTCTTCTCCCTATGTGTTCCATACTATCTGGCTTCACACAAAATATGGAGAAACATTTATACACCATTAATTTACTGATCCAGTATGTGCCTGATTTTATATTTGGCATATTTTTGTAATATATCAACATTACATATCCATAACTAAAGAAAAACAGCCAAAATCTAAATGGAACTCCACTGTTGTACATATTATGTATAATAAATCACCAGAATTATGGAAAAAAGAGTTATTTTTTTGGCTGCTGGGCCAGTGAAAATATACAAGGGGCCAGTAAAACTCTGATCTACTGGCCAAGTGGGCCAGTGGGGAAAAAATGTTATGTTGAACGCTGTAATGTTTTTGTCCAGCTACAGGGTTGGATATGAAAATCTATTAGCAGACTTTTCAAATCAATCTGCACTTAAACTGCATTCCTGCTTTTCTAATATTGACAGAAAATGATTGCAGACTCAATATTCACTGTGATGGTTTCAAGAATCTGCACATTGTGTTTAGGGCTGTATGGAAATGAATGGGAACCAATGGCTTCCTTTAACACAGGGAAAAGTACATTTAAAAATCAAAAATAATATGGAATGCATTTTTAAAAAACCAGGATGAATGTAAAATATGCATAATTTGTAATTAGCAAGCAGTCCACTTTTGCAAACCTGTACCCACCACACCAACACATCTCAGCACTGGAACCAAGCCATTACTCACTATTACAGCTAAATCCATTCTCAGCCCAATCTGTTAATGTAAGGTTGGTGTCTTAACCTGTACTCATAACATAATAATATAATATATTTCCTGACTAGTACTCGCACAAGTGAATGCTTTTAGATAGATAGTAGATCACCTACCACTTCATTTACCATTGTGAAAACCTCAGCACTGCCCCACCATACATTCACTAAACACACAGTGTAACAAAGTGTTTGAAAGCTCAGCGGATCCATAGAAGGTTTCTCGAGATGGTGACCATGGGTCGTGAATCAGCCGCCTCTCTGTAGACTCTTTTGAAGAGAGCATGAGCAATTTATGGAGGCTTGCGAAACAGAACCCAACACTCTGTTAAAAAGCAGCCTGGACGCCTCTTTCAGGATTTGGTGGGGAAGCAGCATAAGAACCGGAGCTGAATCAATTAGCCCTAGTGTGTGATTTATGGGTGAGGTGAGTGACTGGGCCTGCCTTTTCTCTGTGAAAAGACACACACACACACACACACACACACACACACACACTAACACCTGTCACAGACAGTAGAGGAGATAGAAGCCTGAAGCCTGAGCCCACCAGATTAACCATGCCATTGCAATCGGACATTAATCAATGCTTGACACACACACCTGCACACACACAAAAGAACGTGCATGGATGTGTGCATGCACTCACTGCTTCTCTGTGAGGTCATCTTATTTACTTTGAGTGTGGAGACTCTTAAATAAATTGCACTTTCCTGACAAACTGAAGCTGCAGGAACACTCAGTGCAGTATACATTATGCAACACAACGTCCGTGGCCAAGTCTTCACCTTCAGCATGTCCGCAGCCGCTGCTCTCAGCTCTATTACTAACCAGCAGACGTGGGTGAGTTTTTAGATCCACCCTCTGGTATGTGCAGTGTTTTCCACTCTCCATGTGCTGTAGATTAGGCTCTTTGTTCTCTGCGCTGCTGCCATAACACTCGCTCATTAATCACACTCTTACAGTAGTCCGCTCTTCCACCATCCCTCCTTGCATGGCTGCCAGCTATTCTCAGGGTGTGAACTCTAGTTGCTGCTAAACCGCAGCGTTCTTCAGCCAGCAGACAGGAGGGAAAGTGGGTCAACAGAAACCACATGGAACCACCTGAAAGCAGCAAGAATGCAAGACCACCTCCTATTCCTCTGGCTATGTGGGTGTCTGGTAGGACTGACCATGCGTCAGCCTCAATAGATCCAAATTTGATCTCAGATTTTTCATAATTTTAATGGAAAACAAAACCCAGAATTTATTTGCAAAAAGACTAAAGGTTCCTCTAAGGTGATTTCTAAGTTTAGTTTACCATATTAGTTTTAATAAATATCTTTTCTATATATATATATATATATATATATATATATATATATATATATATATATGTTTTTTGAAAGCTCGTTAACAAAAGAGGGCTTTAACTTCTGGTAACAAATGACTGGATGCACAGACTTTGCTATAACCGTAAGGCTAGCAAACTGATGTAACAGCATCCCTGAATAACAGCATCTGCATGCCTTTTGCACCATTGTGAACTAGGCAACTGCAAACATCCGTAATTACATCTTTGGGTCTTGCACTGTGTACCTGTCAAGATTTGAAAAACTGCAGTCTGTGGTCAACCCAACTTTGAGTGGCTCCTTGATGGTCATTGGGTTGTTGGTCTGTACTACCTCCAAGATAATCTCTTCCTCTATCACCACCAGAAGCCACCAGATTTTGAAGACAAGAAGGGCAAGGAAGCCAAATTCTATTGTTGAAAGTGGTTTGGGGAGTAGTAGCAGTGTGTTGTGGGAAAAGTGGCAAAACAAAGTATACTCACAACATTCAGTACAGGCGAAAAAACTATTTTTGAGTGTGCTGCTGATGGAGATATTCTGTCACAATGCAATGTACAAAATAAATGGAAGAGCTGCTCAAAAAATGAAAACTCATTGTGAAAGGTGTTGAAACAGCTCCAGGAAAACTTCAAAACAAACAAAAAACTGTCATATTCATAGAAAAACATTTTCCCATCTCTGTTAAGTTTAACTGGCAACTGCAATTTTGTGTGTGTGATGTGGAATTGGGTTACAGCAACGTATTTACTTCTCAGGTGGCTTTATGGTGTGCTAGGTGCAGATTTGTCCACATCGCCCACTGCACCTTCGGAGAGCAATCACAACTCCCTCAAGGACGAAATTATTGAATCAAGTAGAAGATTGTGTGTTCAGTTCAGTGTGCACAGACTATTATATTATTAATGTATTATTAATACTGTGAAGGGCTTGAATTTTAAAATTCAAGTTCCGTATTGGTTTATTTCTCAGGATAGTGTATACAGTCCACAGGAGAGGAAACTTCATCATTGTGAACTTTTCACTTTTGTAACTTTACTCCATTAATTCAAGAGGCTCCGGCATTGGTCTGGTGCATCACTTCTAGATTGTAGTGTCGGGTGTTTTCACTTTACTGTATTGTGCTGATGAGGTTTCATAAAAAAAAATATTTTTTGTAACTTTGCTAACCATTCATCATTTATAAAGCTGCCTTCTTTGAACAAACATTACATGTATTAGTCTCTACACACATGTCAAACCTATAATCCCATTCTCACTTGAAACACTTATAATAATACATTTCAGATTGCTAAATTCTTCACTCTGAATAAATCACAGCCAAAGCAAAACCAGTGGTGGGGAGTCAGTGTTTCAACATGAGGCCCTGTGCTGAACTTAAATATTGGAGCTTTTAGAGGCGACTCGGAGCTGTTTGAGTGTTTATGTCACTGTCCAACAGTCTCTGGGTTAAATCCATCAGGAGCTTTCAGACTTTAAATCAGAGCAGCATGCAACAGCGGGTTGAGTTTCTCTGTGCAGGAGGCCCGGGAGTCCGAGGCCTCGCTCGCTGCTTTTGTTTCCAGCTTTCATCCGCGCCCACGCTCAAGTACACACACACACACACATATACACACACATACCCTAAGCCCCCTTCCCAAAATATCTCTCGCACGCTACACTCTTGCCTTTCGTTCCACCTCCACCCTCCCGACCCCTTCGCCTCTTTGTCGTCCCCTGCCCCCCGCCCCCACCCTGGCCTAGCCAATGGTGAATTAGCATTTTTCCACAGCTTTACTTTTGTTTTAGTTAACCCTCCCCACTACTCCCCCCCCCCTGCCTCATCCAACCCCTCTATCCACTGGTATGTGGCCCATCATTAATCTGCAGCACAGCCCGAAATGACCCCCCAAAAAAAGCAGCCCACGGGGGCCAGTGCTGGGAAAGGGGGGCCTTTCACTTCTCATTAAGAGCCAATAGCAGCCCCCCAACTCTACCCCAACTCCCCTTCCCCTCGCTTCCCATTGCTAGCTCACTCCGTCGCACTAATCGCATGCGCTCATTAGCATGGCACCCCCATTTGGGTCCTGTCGTGCATTATCGCATCAGGCAGGGAAACGGGCGCCTCTCTTTTTGTCAGAGCTGGCTTTTAGAGATGCAAAATATGATACCCATTCAGCCCCTTCACCTACCCTCACTACCTCTTCAACCCCTCGGCCACCCCCCACCCCCTCCCCACGCTAAAGTCCTGCTATGAAGCTGCATCCCAAAACAGCTCTCCTCCTTCCCTCCACCACCAGATCTGTTTGAGGAAAGTTTGCCCCCGATCCAGAAGCCAGTGCCAAGTCTGAGCGAGCGCCGTGCCAGTCTGCAAACCCCCCCCAACCACCCCCCACCCTACCCTTTCTCTGCTTCTCAATCAGACGTGTTGATGAGACTTGAGGCCGTCCGAGCCTGGGCACACTGCACAAGTCACAAGGCTCTCAGCTGAGTCAGTCTCAGCCCTCAGTCTGCCACCCAGACTGTGGTGGACTGAGCCTAACACCCAACAAAGCCAGCACAGCTTTACTTCACTGCGGTTTTCAAAAGGTTTAGCTAAACTCATGATGATCAGCAAAGGATGAGGCATGGGAAAAACTTGCTAAGGGTAGTAGGACATGTGGATACCCTCCCCCACCACACACACACACACACACACACACACACAATATATATGTGAACATACACTTTCATTCATTTTCATAATTAAATTCAATAACTCACCAGTGGATTAAACTTTAAATCCCCAGGATATTATGGAAAGTATAGTGTGACAGCTAAGTTAACGCCATAGTATTTCACACTGTGAGATAATAACAGACGACACGCACTGGTCTTCAAGTGTGCAGACACACTGGCTTTTGTGTTTAGCTAAATAATGACAAAGTATTCAATTCTACATTGCATGCCATGTTTATTATATCTTGTTTTTTGTGATGTGAGGCACTTCATCTCAAGTGATGTCACTTGATAGATGACTGCATGTTTATTATTATTTGTGATCCTGCTTCAAATGGTTATAAATCTAGATGTTCCACAATAAGTTCCTAAGCACCCTATACAAATCAAATCTGATCAATTGAATGAGTAATCAGAAAGGAGTACCACATTCTAAAAAATACCTAATTGCAAAAAAAGTAAATGAATGGATTATACAGAAAATGTGCTTAAAGGTTCTGTATGTAAGAATCAGAAATTCCTTCTCATCAGTGACACCGGTGGCCATTAAGTGAGCTGCAGGCAACATCCTGTTTGTTGTGCATGTGCTCACACTCTGTCAGCACAAGTGAGCAGCAGTGCGAGACTATTGCAGGTGATGTCTTTTTCCTCACATACACTTCTTATCACAACATAAAAGATCTCCAACATTATATTGCACTGTGCTTCAGCAAAGCATCTCTTACTCCCAGTCAGTCAGTCCCCTCTCTCTCCGTACTGTATTTGTGCTCGCTCACAAAGCAGAGACACAGAGGCTCATGCTGCGCTGCATCCGCTGGCTGGCAGTGATGCGTGGGTCAGGATTTTTTAATAGCGCACCCACCTGACCTGTTATAAGAGCCAATCCGAACTGCCCAACCTGCAAAAATATGCGTTAATCAACCACCCAAACCTGACCTGTGAACTGCGAGCTTTGTTTACCCACTGTGTTTACTAAACACCGGTAGGCTCAGTGTGTGTGGTGGTCGACAGAGGCAGCTAGCTGTCTCAACCCCCCAGTAAACAAAGGTACTGTAGCCAGAAACGGTGATAGCTGGCATGGTTAGGTGGCTAGCCACGAGCCATCCCGGTGGGTAACAGAGCTGGAGAGCTAATATCTGCAGGGTGTTTCCAGTCGGATTTGCACAATTTTTGTTGTGTTAGATGCTGAGAAAGTCCGGGGAGGTCTCATTTTTTAAGCTGTGTTACAACTTCTTCATTCATTGGTGATAAAAAATGATACACACAAAGTATTTTGGACTTTCAGGTCCAAACCAAGGTCCAAAGTCCAAACCAAGGTTTGGACTTTCTGACGAAAACAATGATAACATATAATATCGTTGTTTTCTGTTTTTGGTCTAGGAGAGGTTTCACACCTGTAATTTTGGTTCGGATCAAACTGAAAAGTCAGAAAGTCTGGACCAAATGAGATAGGTGTGAAAGGGCCCTAAATGTACTTTCCACATTAGAATCTGATAATCTGATATGCCCTAATTATTGATGCAGTTCAATTCTAAAGTATATTTTCATATCATATATATATATATTTTAAGGATATATACTTGCAGATAATACTTAAGCATTAAATGTCTTATACTGTAGCACATCAACACCTCAATACAATTGTATTTGTCATCCACAACAGCCCCAACTGGCAACAGTGGGTCTCAGAAAACACTGTCAAACTGGTCATTGATATCCGGCCTCTTCGCTGTGCATCTTTTCTCTACGGGTGTCAGTGAGACCTATTGTCTGTTCCCCCAAACCCCCAGAAAAACACCCACCCTCCCACCCGCGGGCCCAGATCTGACATGACTGACCTTGGTGTCAGCCCCCTGCACCCCACCCTGCGACCCCTTCTCCAAACCCAGGAGTCCCGTTTCTCCGTGAATGCTGCATTATGGGAAACACAGCGAGCAGAGAAAGAGAGAGAGAAAGAGAGAGGTGGGGTGGGGTGAGAGTGTATATAATGTGTATGTGTGAGGCGGGGTCACATCCCCAATCAGTGATGTAAAACAGAACCATTGTCAGGATGGCAGGAAAAAAACCCTGATTAATGCAACGGGGTGTTTGTTTGAGAGATGAAAGGGGAGAGAAGAGGGGGGGAGAAAATGTAGAAAGAGAGAGAGAGAGAGAGAAGAATCAGGGCATGAGAAGGTTCTCGACGCATTCGAGAGTCTGTTCAATGTCCAGTAGAGGAGATCTGGGGGAGAAATATTTCACAGCTGACAAGTGTGTGTGTGTGTGTGCGTGTGTGTGTGTGTGGAAGAGGGACAGGAACTGATGAAGTGTAGATGGAGTGTGTGTGTGTGCTGAGGAGAGGGGGCTGGAAATATGTTATGTAACCTCTTCTCTGGGAAAAAAAGAGATGTGAGGGTCAGACTGAGGGAGGAGAGGAGAAGAAGAGAGGAGCAATGTCATGGGTGACGAAAAAGACGGAGAAACAACTCTCCCCTCAGTCTTTTTTTTTTTTTTCTCTGTCTGAGGTATGTATGAGTATGGACAATATGACTTTCAGCTGCCTACTTCTCTCTGTTTCTCGTTCATATATCAACACAGTTTCCTACTCTCCTACTCTCTCCCTGCTTCTTTTATAAACACCCCAACACAAACCATTCCTATATGTAAATACATCTCCACTGCTCTCCCATACTGTCTATCTGGCATATAAACACATTTGTCCTTTTTCTCCTGCTTTCTTTCAGTCCTGGATTGGGATGCACCAGTATGGATAGTATGGATTCATATGGAGTCAAACTTAGTATGGATTCAAAAATCCATACTAAGTTTGTATGTGAAGTCCTTCTTAAGTTACGAGTTTGAAACTACTTGTAGCTAGTCACTGTAGCATCACAAGCTGTAGCACAACTTCCAAAAATACTGTTTTAGGGGGCTTAGCAATATAGTACAGTAAACTTGACTGCTAATCCTTTTTAACTATAGGTAGGCCTATTTATTAATTTTAATTTTAATCGCATACACGCATGTATGGAGAAATATGTGTTTCAGAGTTCGCATGTAGTAGCAAGTTTACAATGAGTGGGAAATATCTGATTATGCTAACGTAGCCGACACTATTTAATCATTTAGTCTGATGTTATTAGCATGTGATTTTTGTGAAATGTTATTGAAAATCTTCACAGTTGCATCCTTATTAAACTGCATTTTGATCAAGTATCAGGACAAATACTCTGATCCTAACAGGTCATTGTCTATATCAAGCTAACGTTAGTTTTGTCAGTTAGCTAACAGTTACTGGGAGTAAATATTTAGTAACAACTCATCTCTGCGTAAGAAGTCGTTCTGTGGTACAACCCTTTTTAATGTAGTGATGCTGAAATTTTCACATAGTAAACCTTATGTTATATAACCAGACTAAGTTGGGACTCATGTGGTGCGACACACTCCAGGTCCATAAATGCATCACCACAGGCGAAAAACTCAAATCTGCTCAGTAAATAAGACAAGATGGTATTTCAAAAACAAATACAAGCTCAGTTTAAGCCTCATAAACTGTCAGCATATAATGTTACTCATGATTTTCTCTGAAGCCCATATAGTGGAATGTGATACACATTTGGCCCCTAGCGTTACATATCCTGCCCAAACCAATTCATTCAGATCTCTGCTTTGGAAACCAACTGTCTTTGCACAGCATTTCATTTGCTCTGATCGAGCCCTTGTGCGTGCTGTTA
Source organism: Thunnus albacares (assembly GCF_914725855.1). Lineage (NCBI taxonomy): Eukaryota > Metazoa > Chordata > Actinopteri > Scombriformes > Scombridae > Thunnus > Thunnus albacares. The sequence goes on from NC_058119.1 coordinate 5,366,429, forward strand.
TGCAGCACTTTCATGACGTGAATGTGTTTAAGTTGCTATGAATAAATGAATCAAACTCCAGGGGCCAGAGGGGCGGGGGAGACAGAGGGGGGACAGTTGGTTACAGTTAGACCACAGGTTATTGTCCAAATCAAAATGTAGTTTTGTGTTGAGTAACTGCTCTTGGGTGGCGTCACATTATTGAGGGATGTGTAATGTAATGTGTCATTCCCCAGAGTTGATCGAATAGTACACTGTAATAATGAAACCAGATGAAGTCATTTTGGTTTTATTGTATAATCTTATACAATTTGCCTTTATTTAACTATTTTGTTTTTGTCTCTTTAATTCTTGTGAAACCAAGGCATTTATTTTGCCTGTCAAAATTAACGACATTGTCTCGTGTCTCTGCACGGGCCTAGAATGAGGACTGAAACCTGGTCCGTACCCCCTGAACCCGACTGGTTCTGCCAAATTTAAACCCTGAACCCGATCTTAGACCCGAGGCCATATTTTTGTTTATATTTCCTTCTTTGGTTCCCAATAAGATATTGGATTTCTGGTTAGATCAAGCTGGGTAGCAGAACTCTACTGATTGACTGATACTCTTGAGTCTGTGGTCTGTAAAGCCACAGATATAGTCCAATGTGGACACATACACAGACAGCTGCGGACACCACGGACGCATAGCTCTGTTTATACTACTTTCTGGAGTCTGCTTGGACAACGCCACACATGGGCAGTAGATCGGCGTCTATAGGAAGACAGCGTTGTGACCGCTTGAACTGGTGTGGATAAGTCTGCGCAGTCACAACAAACTATAGGTATGGGGATGTCCACACAGAGCCTATGCGTACACCCTCTGATGATTAAATTTATGTCACGTGGACCCTCGCATACTCACGGACACGGAAGGTATAATTTCAGTTGTGTTGACTGGTTTAAACTGGTGTCTGTGTCATGTAATTATCCTTAAGTCAGCAGGCTAAGGCAACCATACCATATACCCCTTGGACAAACAATCTCTTAAAAGAAAATGAATTTGGTTCAAATGGAGAAGCATGCTCATCTTTTCCTTTCTTGTCACATCCAACATCAGTCCAAACACTGGCACAGAGCTGAGCCAAGAGAGCTAATGTAGATGAAGGTGGGGGTACAAGGATTGGAAGTGGAGACTCTCACAAAAGCCACCAAGATCTCAAATCCCCTAGTGAAAGAAAAAACAGAAGGAAAACACCTTGGAAGACATTTCCTGTCTTTCCTTTTCTCTTTCTCCCCTGCAGTGTAAATTCTTTCTAAAAAATCAGCAAGAGCTGTGCTCAGTGCTCAGCTTGGCTTCATTAAAAGAGCCAGCAGAGACAGGAGAAAGGGTGAAGCCATGGAGGGATGAGGAGGGGAGGAGGAGTTCGGCTCTTCTAAGCCCCATCAATGTGTTTATGCTGTAACATAGCAAGGGAGGGGAGCCAAGCTGTGTGTGTGTGTGTGTGTGTGTGTGTGTGTGTGTGTGTGTGTGTGTGTGTGTGTGTGTGTGTGTGTTTGGAGGCTGGACTTTTTCTGACTCAGAGCCGTGCTCTGCGGCCCATAATTAATGGTCCCTGATGGAGGTGGGGCCGGACAATAGGAGCCTTTCAGCGGGGCCGTGGGGCCCTCATCCCGGACCCGTACTGGCCCGTCCTGCAGGCACATTGTTGCCCTGCTGTAACTTCTGCCAGCTGGGCCGAGAGGGAAACTTCAGCATAGCGGGGGCCAGAGACACTACAGCCCAGGATCCTGTGTGTGTGTGCGCGCTGATGCTTCTCGCCAAATTGGATTACAGAGCTAAAAAACACATGAGTAGAAAAGAGTGGAGACAAAGCAAAGCGTAAAAAAAGATGTGGCATACACCTATATACACACACACACACACACAGTAGTATGTAGTTCCTCCTTACACTATGGATTCATTGGATTTTGTTTACATACATCCCACCTTACAGATTCTCAATGCCAGCTATATAATCACATTATTTCAATTAGTATTGATATCTTACAAGGTTTTTTTTGGCTTTTTCTCTTTTTGGAGACTAAATATGAGCTTTAATATTGCTAAAAATGAACCTTTGCATTGCATTTCTTTAAAACAGTCTGTGAGAAACACTAGGGGTCAGTGTTCCTACGAGTAACAAGAGTAGCAGCTGCAAAACCACCCATCATCCCCCATGAGTCAGACAGGCTCTCTGTCACTGCAGGCCAAAAAGCCGTGTCCTGGCAGAGAGGCATCTACCCCTGTCTTGTCTGTAGTAGCCTGTCTAATGATGGCCCCGTTATATAACTTATATAACTTCTTATTTATTATTCTCTGTTTTTTTTTAAATTATGTTGTCTATGTCCTCAGCTTATCCTGGAGTGCATCACAAAAACAACTAAACTGATTTTATCTCTCACCCTAAACTTTCATTATGTGTAATTATGTTGTTGGTATGGCTGCATGTATAGAAACCTGTATGTGGTTGAGGTTCTGTATTTGTACGCAAGTGTACATTTACGCCTGTGAAAGCATATCTGTGCATGCCTTGTGTGTGTGTAGGAATCACTGCATCCACTATGGCCTACCTATATTTAAAATGACCAGCTTATGACACCCATACCAGCCTAATCTCACCCCCCCCTTGTTCCCCCTGCAAATGCCATAGATGCACGTTTGGTGCTGCAAGACCACGACTGTTTCTTCTGACATGCCAGGATATGCTGTTATATCACATTACATTATGTTATGTTACAGAATGCTACGTCATATCATGCCATGTTAGATTATACTACAGTACAGTTATGTTACATGGCAATTACATTATGTTTCATTGTGTTGAGACATGTCATGGAAAATCTCTTCCATGAGAGCAGGAGCATTCCCACTCTGCCATCGCCAATAAATTCGGATGCAGCGGATGGGAATTACCTAGGCTGACAGGGGAAACAGGGTGGGTACCTGGAGCCCCTTAATCTGCTCTGTGGAAACCTTAATCCCATTACCGTGCGAGGGAGCAGGAGCCCCAGGACGATCTAGCTCACTGCCCACAGCCCAGCGACAAAGCTCACTGTAGGCCTTTGAAGTGGGAGTTGACCTAAAGGGACCTGGTCTGGTTTCCTGGAGGCGTGACAACAACAGGACCAGCAGTAGTCACAGACTGGCGGTTATCTCAATGTAAGGATAGAAGCATTTCCACAGGGAGCTCTTACTGGATCTAATCTAGGTGAGGATCTCTGAGTGTAGTTTTATAGATTCTGAAATTCCAAGGACAGTGTAAAATCAAGCAGCTTGAAAACAAATTGTGGTTGCACTGCACACATGCATCTTATTAAGCCTCTTAGTCTACTTTTGTGTTTTTCAAAATTGCGTTATTCTTGAGGCAATTAAAATCTGGTAGAGTGAAATATTTCCACATTTTCCATGACAATCAAATTAATCTCAGAATGCTTTGAATCAAGTGACATTATCGTCATACCGCTGCAGCTGCCCCTCTTATTTCAAGACACATGGTCCCTCAGTGACCAAGTTCAAACATCTATCTCATTTTTTTTTTTAACATCAAATTTCGCAACGAAAGAGTCATTTTCACATTAAATGACCTGATAGAAAGCAGTATTTTCCCATTGGCTCTTAATTCAATTCAGCCACAATACTTTGCTGTTTTTATAGGAAATAATAGTCATAACATATCCTGGATCCAGCCCAGTGTATTGTTTGTTTCTGTTTCCACTTATATTCACTCTGTAGCCACACTGCCATTTGAATTTCCTGTCCCGTGGTGCTGCTGTGTTTGTGGACACTTTTTTTTCTAAGTTCTGTCTTGTGGGCGTTTAATGTGTCAACCCCATACCTCGATTATTTCTTATCGGTCACAACAGCAAAGAGTGGTTTTACTCACATAGATCATGTAATAAATAGCTATCATTCAGACCAACAGCTTGCTAAATTCCTCTATTCTCCCTGTTGCTGTGCCATGGTGCAGCTCTGTGTCTTTTACTTTAAGGTGCTGGACGGGCCTGTTTACCCAAAGTCGTGTTGGTATGCACCAGCCTGTCAGTCTGTGTGGACTGAGAGGTGTGTGTATGTGTGTGCGTTTGTGTGTTTATGTGTGTGTGTGTGCGTGTGTACAGTATGTGTGGCTACATGCCTGCCTTCTTATATATCATTTCTGTAAGTGTGTGCCAGTGCACAGGCTTATTTACGTGAGGATGATGTGTTGGCTGATCTGCCAAAGGGGAAGGCAGGTTGTGCGTTGGGTGGCAGGTCTCAACCTGTCTGTGTGTGTGTGTGTGAGAGAGAGAGAAAGAGAGAGAGAGAGAGAGAGAGAGAGAGAGACTGGAGGCCTGTGCTGTCAGCTGGAGGTTCAGCAGCAGGTATCAGCCTGTGTGGGTGTTGGGGGGAAGTGTGGGATCAAATATTTGGAACACAGTGACTTGTATCATTTGCCTAGGGCTGAGTTTGGATTATTGATCTTGATGTGTACATGTGTACCAATATATATGTACATTTACATTTTCAAACAGGAGTTTGAAACTAACTCTCATTAGATCTCCAGTTTCTCAAAGCCACTACCCTTTTCTACCTCTCCTCCTCTTCAACATGCCTTCTCACTTTCCACAATCATTTGCATCCCCCCACTCCCACCCCAATGTCTCTCAGAGGATGGTATTACACTCTGAATGTGAATGCATGTGTGTGGCTGGATGTATTTGAGTCTTCTGTCAGTTGGTCTATGGTTACAGAGCTCTGCCTGGCTGCCCCAAGTACTCAGATGCTAACTTTAGCGTAATGTGTACATGCACTGCTTGTATATACAACCACAAACGCACAGGCTGGAGTTTTCTTTTGTTCTAACCAAAGCAAAGCAGAGCAAAGGGATGCAGGGAGGATATATATATGTATATATACTTTATATGTGTGTGTTTTCTGAAAGGGATGCCTAAATTGCGGTGAGGCTGTCTCTACATCAGACAAGGTCATATACTCTGTTTATATAAGCATTTAAGGGGTTTTTTATGGCCTCCACTTCCCCTTCTCAGTCTTACATAATCAGCCAACTAGGTCAGAGTTTCTCAACCGGCGTCAGCCAAAAAAGGGTTTCGAGAAATCCTGACAAGGTTGCAAAAAAGAAATTCAATGGCAGAATATCATGCTACCCTACATAGTGACTGTGTTAGAAGAATATATGATGCATCTATGGTCTCTGGTCTTCCACTCCTCACCATCTGTCTGGCTGTTTTTAATGTTGTGGATCCTGGACTTCTAAGTGTCTCCAACTTGTATGCGCATTGTAGGATCCTCACATGGAGAGGGCCAATTGTGTATATTTAGGTCACAATTTTGTGGCCTGATGACAAAGCAATTAAGAACTTCTGATGTGGGTTTCTGATGTTTTTGAAATTATGCTTGTGTATGCATAATGCACAGGTGTGCGAGGTCTTGCATTTTCCTTTTTAGCAGGTACGGTAAGAGTTCAGAGATACTCTTTGCGATGTCTTGTTATATGCATGTTTATTATTTGCATGGTTGTCCTTCCATGCGTCCCCCTTCAGCCCCGTGCACACTCACATACAGCATGTGCAGCCCTCACTCTTTCTCTGAGTATTTGTCTGCGTGGCCCTAATTGTCTGTCCTGTCTGCCCACATTAGCGGCCTGTTTGTTCCACAGGCCTGATGTTTGTCCTGGGCCCCCACATAGGACAAGCCCTGCCCAAGATGGGGGATAGGATGCGGGAGGGGACGACAAGGGAGGGTGGGCGTTGGTGGTGAAAGTGTGTATGTGTGTGTGTGTATATGGGGGGGTCCTGCCATGGTGCCTGGCCCCTAATGGGATCAGAGGGGAGCGGCGGCATAAGGGGGATAAGGTCAAGCTGAGGTGCTGCCAACTCTGGTTAACCATGAGCGGACCAGACTCCAGCGGGACAGGTGCTCTCTCACGCCATCGCTCCCACTCTCCTGTTACCCTGCTTTCTGCTTTCTCTCTTTTCCCACCCCCTCCATCTCCAACTCATTTTCTTCTCATTTTATTGTCCTTTTCTCCTACTACTCCTGCCCCCCCCCCCTTCTCGCACACTTCACCCCTATCCTGTCAGCACTCCATGACGCAGAAATGATGGGCTGGACTTCCTTCAATTCATTCAGATCAAAATGGACTCTCATACTACTACTGAAATTGTCACCACTGTCTAAGAAGTTTTGCAACAAAAAGCTAAGCTCCCTGGACATTACATTACATTGGCATTACAACATAAAACCAAATAGCAGAAATGGCTAAAGAGAATAGGACAGACTGCTCTTATTAGCCTTGTTTGTCCTCCTAGCCATTACAATTATTTGTCTTTAAAGTCAAGTATTGCAGAAATCAATATATATATATTTGGTGTTTGTTTGGACTTGTGTATTTGGTCATTTATTTCTCTGATAGCATCACCTACATTAGCACTCGCAGTGAATTTATGATTTGGACTGACAGACAGCTGATCCTAGGTGAACACCCAGCAGATATTGAAATAATATGAACACAAAGTCAAATCTAGTGGAAATGAATACTAATGTTGATGTATGATTAAAATGATTTTATCACATTCATGTGTGTGGGGACCCAACAGGTTGTCAGCCAACTTCAGCAGAAGTCTTGCATGTTCTCAAACAGCCTGGCTGGAGAAAGACTACTGCTACTTTGCTCTATGGGTCCAAAAATGTGATTTTGTTTGGCATGCTCAGTGAGAAACTTTCATAAGAATTCATTGGGGCACCATCTTTGAACGTTGTATCCGGCATCCACCTTTAGCAACGTAACCGATGCGAAGCGACACATCCGCTCAGAGGCCTGATAGTATTACCACAAATATGTAGAAAAAAGGTTTTTATGTTCTTTTGAAAATATGCATAGTAGTTGCTATATCATTATAGCTGTATGGGAATTAAAATTTCAGTTTGACTTTAAGTGTCATAAGATCATTTTATGGGGCCTCCCCATCTGATGTCTGCACAGCCTCAGAAAAGTCAAAATCCCTCAGTGCCAGCCCACTACATTTTTAAGGAAGTGCAGCATTTAAAACTAGTCTCCTCAACTTTAATCTGCACAATCTAATCTGATCTGAAGAGCAACCGATTCAACTTCTGCAACAATGGAAGAGCGTAGGGCGTATTAGAGCTGACAGTTTTATGCTGCGGGTAGATGGGAGGAGAAGGTTGTCAATCATCAGTGCATTTAAGTTGGCTTTGGCCTTAGCTTTTTTTTTGCAAGATTGAATTCTACTGTAAATTTTCCCATGTCAGACACCAGAGTGCAGTTGTGTAAGAGGATTCCTGACATGCATCTCCTCCTTTGTGTTTGTTTCCTGAAGTTTGTGAGGGTGCTTGTCAGTGCATGCATGCAGTTTATGCGTGTGTCTGTGGGTGAATGCCTGCAGATGCTTGTAGCACATGGGTGTGTTAGCGCGCACCATTGCAAACACCATCAGCCTTTTGCACGTCTTAATTAGCACAAGACTCAAAGAGAAACAGTTCGACACAACATGTTCCGAGTTGCAGCATTTTACGGTTGCGTCAACATGAGGAGAAAGACGTGAAAAAGAGGCAGAGAGAGAGACGGGGTGTGTTTGTATGCTGAAGAGGAAGCCACCGTGGTGAGATAAACAGCTCTTATCTGTGGCTGTGAGCATACTGCAGGGCTGGTTGAAAAACCACAGTGTACGTAAGAGCAGACAGGTATACAGGCTGAGTGTGCTGATGTGAGGGAGATCAGAGGCTATGATTAACACCAGCTGTGTTATACACACTCACATGCAATGAGACATACATATGAACACTCTTCACAGACAGACAAACACATGCATGAGAGCATGATTATAAACCTTTGGCAAAGTACATTGCATTTTACATTTACATTGATGTTTTTTCTTCTATATATGTGTGCAAGTGTGTTCCAGCTTGTTTATAGGTCCGTGTTTGCATGTGTTGTTGCTAATAGAAAGCGCTTCATATTCATGGTGTTTTCCCTCCGCTTTGCATGAACATGTGATTTCACACTGTGTGTCTGTGGGTCATGTCTAGAGGGTAACCCTAGATTTGTGAAAATTTGTAAAACTAACATCATTTGTAAGGAAGTAATAACTTTAACGCACACCACGTTTCAGGTGATCATTTTAACCCAAACCATGATCTTTCCTTAACCAAGTGGTTTTTGTGCCTAAACCTAATCAGACCTTAACCACAGTGCTGTTACATCCTAAAACAGCGAGAAAAGACTATTTCGAAGCGCCCGTGAGAGTTTCGACCATGTATGTGTTGCCTGTTGGCTACAGCACAGTACTGTTTGTAGTTGTGTCTCTATGTTCACACCTCTGTCAAACACTACGTCTACCACTGTCATATCCTTTTCCTTAAAGCTGCTCTAAGCAATACTTTTTTATTAACAACCAATCAAATGATTACATCTAATGTAAAAGGTGTCACTCAGTGATGAGCCTGTAGATAATTTTCACCCAACTCTGCAGTCCTCTCAGTTCTATGCAACATTTTAGCATCTTTTGACTTTGTTTGTTTATTTTACAGCTCACAACTTTACTGTTTCGGTTCACTCTCACCGCTCTCATCAGTGTCATTTTGAGTCGCAGCACAAACCAGACCGAAAAGGAGAGTTTATATTTGACTTACATTAATCAGGTGGCCAGAAACACCACTCCAAATGACTGCTGATGTTGCTCCATCACTCTGGACTGCCTTTGAATGTAGGCTGAAATGTTTTATGTTCAGATCTGGTTCAGGGCTAGAATTTCACTTTACCTTACAGAGACACCTCACTGATTTTACAGATGTGGATCAGTTTACTCATCATGAGGAGTGCTACTAAGCCTATGACAACCGTTGTATAATGTGTTCTTTGGCTCTGGAGGGAGTCTGAGAAATTAACCCCATATGATGTCATCTTGGAATGGCCTTGAGACTTCACATTTTAAAAGAACAGAACAGAAAGCCTCCATTACCAACTCAGGTGTGAAGTTTGAAAGATGTAGGCGTTTGCCAAGCACTGAAGGTCTAAGATGTTATCAATTTGCATTATGGGAAGTGTAGGATTCAATGTTTTTGGAGCTTGAAGGACTAAAATTGGACATCTCGACTTCTGCTGCTTCAATTCTATCTCTTGCTTTTTGTAATCTACCTTTTATGAGTCACCCAACTTTATATAAGTCCAGTACTAAATCACTGCAGTATTCCTTTAAGCATTCATCATTATCCACCTTGCGCTCCCATTCTAACTCCTCTCCATGTATTTTTCTTTTATCTCATGTCATGCATTATGTAAAGCACTTTTAATTGATTTTGCATATGTAATGTGCAGTATAAATTAACTTGTCTGTCCTTGTCCAGGCTAAGGAAATATTCACCGGAAAATGTCCTTATTCTTGGACCAGGCATTACGTCTGTCCATGGAAATATGCAGATTATTATTTTAACTGGTGCATGTCAATAGCCACACTGTGTGTGTATGTGTGCGTGTGAATCCCACCTACGTCACAACTTGGTGCTTCAGAGCATCTCATGTCCCATCTGTACAGTCCATGAATGAGTCATCCCAGCTCGGCTCAGACTCAGGTACAGACTGTCCTCATGAACAACAATGTCTTACTCAACCATCCAACCAGGGGCCACGGTACACCAGAGGCTCACAGGGAGTGTCCAATAGCAGATGGTGATAGATCTGTGTTTTCCCACGGTGCAAAGGGCAACTTGATGAGTGTTTGAGGTGGGGAAGCACGTATGTGTTTCACATTCATCTGTCTGGCTCTATTTGCCCACACTGACCCGGTACACTGGCTGATTGACAGCGAGCACCCACACACAGAACATCATACACAGTGATGTTATGTATATATGATGGATGCATTACCCATACACAACCACAGATACTTCATGCACACATAACCAAACACTGTGACGCAAAAGAATACACGCACAGACACAGACAGGGACATAAACACACCTCGGAACACATGCACAGAGCTTCCACAATCCACACGTACACATACACACACGCATGCGCTGGGTTTAGGTATCTCTCAGTCCCACATTTGCCAGTGCAGGTACAGGAAGTGTGCCTGCATTTGTAGTGTTTTGTGCTAACATTGTGGCTTTGTATGTGGTGTAGTATCAGCAAAATCTCTGCTCATATGGGTACATGCGTTTGTGTTTGTGCATGTACTTATACTGTAGGTGTTTGCTCTGTTCTTTTCCACACCTTCTTCCCCGCAAACACTATATGTGCAGCAGGGTATAGCAGTGCGAGATAGACACACGTTTGAATGCTCTAGTGTAAACGTGTGCCCTTTGCTCCATCCAGTTGACCACATCACTCAGATGACAGCGCTTGTGTGTGTGTGTGTGTATGTTTGCGTTTGTGTGAGTGATGTGGTTTCAACCATGCAGCATCACAGAGGTTTCCAGTCATTCTGCTCAGCAACCAGAGTTACCAACAGATAAAGGAACTTAGTGTTCTGATGTTATCGTAACCCATCTTCATCTCTTTCTATTTCCCTTTCTTGCTTTCTCTTTCCTCTTGAAAAAAAAATCACTACAATATTTATTTAAGTTTCCTATAGGAACAAACAGTGGAACATGAGACTGTGGCTTTATCATACTTGGTATTGTTGTTATGGAATCATTGTAATATTCCTATGTGGGTAGTTTCTCTGTGCCTTTCAATAATAAGCTGATACGTAACAGCATCACATGTGAGTGTTTTGGGCAATTTCTGACAATTTCTGACATGATGTCAATGATATTCTTGGAGGAATCAAGAGTTTTGATATGATTTTTGTTATGACATTTCTAATTTATAATAGAATTATTTTAGTTGATAATTGTTGGGATGCAGAGAGTTTCTTTTTCCATCTCAGTTTCTTTTCCCGTCACCCCCGTGCACATAGCAGAGCATGCTGCACAGCAGCCACTGCTGCTGCAGAGAAACCACACCGGACATCTTTTGAAGAGGTTTCTCCTGTGATGCGCAAACTAACACCAAAGGTGAGCTGATCTACACGAGTTGTGGGACGGCTGTGACTGGAGAGCACATGATTTACAGGTTAATACAGAGCAGAGCGTTTACAGTTCTATAGTTCTTATTTCACTTAAACGCCCCTTCGTGTTGCACTTAATGAAGGAGCTGCTTGAACTAGACATGTGAGGAAACCACTACTTTGAATATCTCCTACACGATACAAACATCCTGGACATACTCCCTCGCTTACAGTAATTCATTATTTGAAACAGCCGGCTGACTCAGCCATTAATGGGAAATCATCAGTTTTTCATCTCAGAGATAAAAAATCGGTACACGTGTTGTATGAGCTCAACTAATTGTTTCCAGAGGAACTCAGCTAAACTAAACTTTTACAATAAACACACTTCAGTCACTGCTGGCAAAACTCTGTTGTCATTCTGCATCATCTGTATACTGACTTAACATTCCCAGAATTTGACATGGTTTATTGTAAGGATTGTGTTTACTTTACATCATACTGATTTGGGTATCTATTATAAATAATACTATAAAAGGAACACTGAATGTTTTGAGTCAGAATCCATGATATAAAAGGAAAGACAGCGATGTAATCTGTGTCACTGAGGCCTGTCTTGTCACAGCAGAGACTTTAACATGCCATAGAAGGAAATCACTCCCTCAATAACCATTCTTTGTAACACACACTCTTTACCACTTTACTGGCAGTAAACTGAAATTTCAGACACATATAAATCATCATCATTTTGAATCATCAATGACAGATGTAGTTTTGCATGACTGTAATTTTTAAGCCAAATTTTATTTTTTTAATGGATAAATTTCACACAAAAATGCCAGGCACTAAATATCGTATGTGATACGCACACAGGAGGTGATTTCAGACAGCCAAAATAGCGTTAAGTTAACGTGTTCCAGTTCAAAGGTATGTTAGGAATGATGTTATTTATGTTGGTATTATGTTTGGAACAGGAGCATTTTTAATGTTATTAATTACTCCTGTCCTTTTCATGTTACAAGTCAAAATGACTGCTGTGAAAAGGCCCTATAAGTGAATGACATGTTAGCCTAGCTTTGCATGAAGACTGAAATCATTGGGAAGTGTTTGGTTTTCTCGATTCAATGTAATTAGCAGGCAAGAATAACATTTTTTTCAACCCCTCCTTGCCCCTGTATTGTGAGACTTAGTTGCACCCAACCCATCCTCCCGCGTCTTCTCAGGCAGCAGTACTAACTGCCAGTGCGAGCAATAGCAAGCCGGCATACAAAATGAAAAGAGGAGCGACAAAAGACTAACCAACAATTTTAAGTTGTTGTTTGGTCAACAACAAAAAGAGAAAAATCTCTTCCCGACAGGAAGTATGCTACTGCTATGGCTCTACCACTCCTGAGTCAAATAATGGAATGAAAGTCTTATTTTCTGCTGTGTCATTGTGTTAGCTGAACTGTAAGCTAGCTACGCTAATGTTAACCATCATATAATAAGACTACTTTTACTGGAGCCACTAACTAGTTGCAATTATCTTGTTAATATTAGGTATAACTAGTTTTTATTTCTAAGTTGTATCTTATATTTCATCAGATCCAAGAAGGTGAATGTAGCAGCAGGGCAGGCAGGGTGACCAGAGAGGGGAAGGAGGCACAGGTGACCAGGTAATGAGGTCAAAAAGTTAAAAAGCTGTGGCAAGCAAACACTGTTGAGCAGGCTAAAAGACATGTAAGAGCTGTCTATAGAAGTGACTGTTTTTTTCTAGGTTGTGGTTTCCTCACAGTGAGAGACGGGTTGAGGGTAGCAGTCCGACAGGCAGGGGAGTTTCAGATGAGCAGGTGAGAACATAAACACTCTGGCAAGGACACAGATATGAAAACACAAATCCAAACAGTCAGGAAAGTTACCTAAATGTGATTTTTTTTTTTTTAATGCATTTGCAGTTATTTAATAGATAGTTATTTTGTGTGTAACACAAGGTTTCTTGTCATATCTGTAGCAGGGGACTGAGCCACATGTCAGGAACCAGTGGAACATATCCAACAGGGACAGAGAAGGATTTGATGATTCAGATATCACCACCATGTTGTTTTGATTTGTCTCTTCCACTTAAAATTAATGCGAAACAGCCATTTGACAGCCTATGTGGAAAAAAAATCTCCTGGGGGGGCATGTTCCCAGACCTCTCTACATGGGTGGAGATATCAACCCCCCCCCCCCATGTTCAATCCAAAGTTATGCCCTTGATCCTGGCCACAGTCAACCATATACACTGACATGTACAGTAGCATACAGTTGAAGGACAATGTAGCTTTCATGTACAATCACATGGCTTTCAAATAAATCCCTTCCTTTGCTGAAAGATTAAAAATAAAAAGTAACCTCCTCATTTCTTCATAAAGCTGTCATTCCCTCACACTATCTCTCCCTTTTTCTCCCTCTTTCCCCCTTTACCCATAAAAAAGAACCAGCATTGAACCCAGTGTGTGGGCATATTGATTTTTAAATCCCCACCACCCTCCCAGTCCCACAACAGACCCCTGAGCAGAGCAAAGGCCCTTTATGAACTTGGGAATCTTCTTTTTTTTTTTACAGTCTTCTAAATGAATAGGATACGTAGGGAAAAGGAGTGAAGGAGGGAGGGGAGAAAAGAAAAAGTGACACAACAAAAGAGGCGAGCAGGGGGTCCTGAGTTGAGGAGGAGAAGGAGGGGGGTCCCCTCTTCTTCTCTCCTTCAACGAGGCTGTTTCTCCGCAATCTGCCTTTGATGTGCAGCGGTAGACCGCGATCCTGTCAAGTGCACTGGTGGGGAAGGGTGTGTGTATGTGTGTGTGTGTGTGTGTGTATGGGGTTGGGGGGGGGGGGGGCGTGAAAAAGCAAACTTGATGGGCTTCGGAAGTGCAGATAAAAAGAGGCACAGCTGGACTGATGGGAATGATGAGAGCCTCCTCCTCTCCCTGCAACATACACACACCATAAACACACACACACACACACACACACACACACACATACACACACACAGACAGAGTGAAAGTTTCCTTTTTTTTTTTGGTCTCACCTACCCACACACACACAAACACACTGCAGACATGCACACATACTTCCACACACGGACTCCTCCAGATTCCCCCTCTGTCTCTTTCTCCATCACACACACACAAACGCACACACACACACACGGTTCCCTGGCGTTGTTGTCAGTCACAGTGGGCTTGTAAAAAGCCCCTCTGTTCGGGCTCCACCCCTCATTCTCTACTAATGGTCAGGTGCTTCTGGTCTTACCCACAGAAATCAATCAGCAGTCTGCTAGATGTCTAGTTGCCTGAATAGTGAGTGTGTATGTGTGTGTGTCTGTGTGTGTGTCTGTGTGTGTCTTTTTCTCCCTTTGACTATATAACTGTAGTTGAGTCATTGCGAAGCGATAACTAAGAAAAGAAAGTGCTGTCTGATCCAGTGAGGTTAGAAATGACTCACTGTAGTTTAAACTGTTTCTCACTCGCTTCATTGTTCCTCCATTTGCTATCTTACAGATTCAAAACATTTGTTTCAGAAAGGCATGTGAGTCATCACCTTCAACCCACAGGTTGATTTGCCAATAGCCAATTCTTAATTTGTTGATTTTTTCTTGGTAGAGCTATGGGGCAACCTATGAAAAACAACTCAGAAGATTTCATCTTTCATGTATTCAAAGAAAATGAGAATTTTCTAAAAGACACGGAGATTAACAGATTACGGAGAAACACCTTTGCTCATATGTAGGTCGGCGTGCAGAGGTTGGAAGCTGGTGCTACATCACCTGAAGTTCCATCACCTGAGCATTGATTACTGAAAATGCACAGAAATTAGTCTAACGGAAATTAAATATACTTCCTGATACAAAATCGGTATAATATAACCTCTCTGTGTGCAAGCCAGGCTAACTAGACTTTCTGAATGGAATACATACTTAACAGCAAGGTGGGACCTCCTATATATTAAATGTTGTAAAGGAATATACAGTATATCTAAAGATTGATAACCAATGCTACATGGACTTGCTGAAAAAGGGGAAAAAACACCAACCAACGTTTGTTGGTTTGTGCGATTTCGAAATATGGCTCACACCCATTTGACACATGGATCAAACCTGTGGCTTTATATCTTCTCTTATACTTAAAAACAAAGATGACAGATTATTTTGACTTGCTTGAAGAAAAGTAAGATTTTAGGTCTCAGTTTTAGACCAAATGACTTGGTCAGATGGATGTTTTTGGCTTGGTGTCCAGGCTGGCACATGAACACTGCCAGGTGCCCACTGCTCAGGGCCAGACTGCACTCTTAAGCCCTGCCACCTTTCACTCACTTTAATAGGTGGCAGTGTGAATGCCCAATGGCACTAACACCAGCCTTTGGCGGGCAGCAGGCCTGGACGAACAGAACCTCTTATAAAACCCAGAGAAAAGATAGAGGGAGTGTTATAAAATGAAAGGCTGACACCGTAAAGCACCGCTCCAACAAGAACACAGAGGGAGGGCAGAGAATCATCAAAACAAGTTACCCACCCTCACACACACACACACACACACACACACACACACACACACACTCATCAGCCTGCCAGCCCCCGACATTTACATTAGAAGAGGAAGGACACAGTGGGCCTGTGGAGGAATAGAGGGATGGGGAGGAGAGGTCGGACACGCTATTGGGAGGTTGTAAACACTGTAAGACAGTATCTCCATGGAAGCCCGCGCACTGCTCTGAGGCATCTCACCCCCCTCCATCCAGCCGCCAGCCCCCCAGCCTTTCCAAAGCCAAGTACTCTGACCGCCGGGCCCCCAAATCGGCCCCTCGCCTCGCCTGCCAGCCTGGCCGTCCAGCACAGCAGATGTGCACAGAGGAGTGGCCTTGGGTGACTGGATCCCCTGGGCTTTACAGAGGGCGAGGGAGGAGGAAAGACGATGAGAGTGGCCTTGACAGAGGGTTTGTGTGACCAAGGTCCTGTGTTTGTGGAGAGCTTATATTTACTGTAGGTGTCGGAGTGTGTACGTGGGTGTTTGTGGATCTGTTTCCATGTGGCATTACTGTTACATGTTATTCATCTGAATTATATTTATACCCGCACTTGTCTCCAGTATACAGACCAAGAATTGTATCTTGGTCAATTTGCAAAACTTGCTGATACACATCGCATTCTCTTGTAGTCTAATATTACACATTACATTGACAGTAAATGCCATGTGCCACTTGTTTTCCACCGTTTATAGTACAGTGTACAGAAATATTTATTAGTTTCAATGTTTGTATGATGTGTTCCATTCCAGTTGGAGGTTGGAAATTTCCAAGTTGAAATTACAAATTCCAGCTCAAGGCGTTCCACAACTCACAACACCGAATACAAACAATCAAGATGATTGACAGCGAGAGACTTGTCTTCTTATGGCAGGCAGCATATGAATATTTGCAATGTCAGTACAGCTTAGTTGGATGCATCAATGACACAGAGGAGGATAAGATAAGAGGCTGCAACAAAATATTTTACATCAGTTTAGTCAGAATATTACACACAACAGCCTACCAAGGACTAGTTACATTACATGTTTCTGATGCTTACTAATATAATATAAACAGTTTTCATTTTGAGAGTTTTATTCATTCAACACCATTTGAAACTTGCTTCCCTTGGACACTGCTATACTGAGTGATTTCAGAGCATCTGCTTCTCTGTTAAGTTGGAGTGCAATTGGCCTGAGTTTCCCAGTCAGAGGTCTGACTTCCACAGCCGTTCTGTTACTTTTTCGAGTAGGAGGTCAAAAATGTTGAAGTTCCAAGTTGTCTGGAACGTAGCATAAAAGCTGCACTTATCATATAAATCATATAAATTAGCCTCTGTTTGATAACACATTCACTGTATCGACTAAAATGTCATTTTTTTGTTTATATCTTATTGTGCTGTACCCCAAGAAAGTGGCAAGAAAATCAGTTAATGCAGGTTTAAATTTAGTTAATTTTGTCTAAAAGCTTGGAAAATAAGGCAAGGATGGGTTACTTATTTAATCTTTATTTAGAGAGCTTTTATAGGTTCGAATTATATATGATGTATTAGTAATTTATTGATTTTGCAAACATGAAGGTTGTGAAATCTTATTACATTTCAGTCAGCCAACTCACATGGAGCAGATTATTATTTAAATGTAGAATATGTACAGCATTAGTGTTTGGCGTCTCGGCTTTGATCTCATAGTTTCCTACAAGGAAATATTGAACACGCACAGCAGGGAGTGGGGAGAAATGATACTAACTTTCCCCTAAGGGAGGATAAACTCAGTGCCTACAGGTGGATGCTGGGGTGGAGGTGAGGCCTTTGAAACGCTATGTGAACGGCAGCAGCCATAGCTTCAAGCTACAGCATAGCTTGTGTGAGCGGTGTGGCAGCAGGCATGCAGCAAAAATGTGAGCAGAGCACTGACAACTTAAGTACACCACCATGATTATAAGGGTGCGTTGGATATATGTTACAGTGAGAAGAGTGCTAAATTTGTAAATCAGGAGGTCCCAGAACACAGAGAGGATTCTGGTCTGGCGGTTCAGGGTGAGAGAAAAAGTCACGGAATGCATCAAAAAATCTACAGTGCCTGGAGCACACTGGACCACACCTGGGTGCTAGCTGTTAAAATGAAACAAAACTGTCATTGCAAACAAAGCAATGTGTAACACAACTAGCCCATATTATCAGAATAATTGCATCCGACATTACAATCTAGCCCAGAGTAGGCTACACATGCACATATCATGCCCACAATGATGGGACTTTCATTAGCCATAACTTATGTCTAATGAGAACTTGTTCAACATCATTTCACCATTTCACAGCATAAACTCAGCTGTTACAGTAATCATATGCTAAAATATTTAGACACAAAAAAGCATTAAACCACTTGCCAGCATGCAAGGCATCTACTGGTATATCATCATCATACTCATCATTCATCACCCTCCTAATTAATCATCAACACTACACAGCAGAGAACAGTAATAAAAGCTCATGCTTATCTTTCTGTTTATTGTCCATTTCCATCCTTCTTAAGTAACTTCACACCTGGCAGGTGCCACTGTGCTAGCATCACTGCTACTAGCAATCCTTTTTTCTGACCTGTGCTGCTTTTATCGCCATCCTGTTGATCCACCGAAACGACTTTAGCCTGCTTAGGATCCGACTGACCTACTGCTTTGAAGAAATTCAACAAATTCAATTTTCTTTTTCACATTTTACTAGGCAGTTTCCTCCTTGTTACTGAGGGTATCCTAATTCAGATCACGGTAACATTAGCTCATGTGACGTGCACAAAATTCACAAGCTTCAGGCGTCACTGCGTGACAGATTTAAAATGCGTCCAGAATAGGCAAACAAGCGATTTATGAGTAACTTCACTGGGTAATAAAAGAATGACAGAACAAATAACATTAAATAGTACAGGTGCCGGATCCAGTCAAGTAGGTGCCGGTCCCAATCTGGGAGGTCCAGGATCCTGTTCCGACAGGATCTGGCCCTGTGTCAGTGGAGCAGCAACTTGAGTTGGGCTGCCTGAATTAGTAGGCATCACTTCATTTATGTTCAGTGCCAGTCTTTATTTTTTTGAATTTTTTATTTTAATATGTTTGTGCTACAGTGTATTGTATGGTTTATATTCATTTGTGGTGACTTGTATGCCCATACAGGCTGGGCATATTTGTATGAATGACACAATCATTAAAAAAGTCTTGAAAATCAACTTTGGACCAGTAGTACCATCCAAGCTGCTGGACACCTGTTGAATTTGAATGCGAATTTGAATTTCCATCTGTTGTGCTGGACAGCTAGGCTGGCAAAACTTCACAAAGTTCCTATATGCGGACAGCATGTCAGCTTTGATGTTAAAGGAGGGCATCCAGGGCCTGAGTTTGTGTGTGTGTGTGTGTGTGTGTGTGTGTGCATGTGTGTGTGTGTGTGTGTTTTCGTGTGATCAGAGGCCATACAGCAAAAGCTATACAGCCTTGGAACTGCAGCCTGCTCCTCTCTAAAGGAAGGATGTGAGGATGGAAAAGAGGAGGAGGAGGAAAACAGGTGGGTTTAAATGGTGTACTGGCTTGAATGAGCCTCCTTTGAGCCTTTGGTCCCATTATACAGCAGCTATTATGTGACCCTCAGCAGCCAAGCCGCTACATGGAAGTTCCTTCACAGACAGACAGCATACTGATAGACAGACATTTGTAGACAGCATGGCAGACATGTTCCTATGCAGCTCAATTTTCCCTCCTACATATTTCTAGATTTCTAGAAGACGGTCAAATCAAAGTTTTGAGTTTTAGTGACAGCTTTGCTCACATGAAAGGCTTTTAATATGGTCGAATTTCAACAACAGTGTCGTCATCCAACTGTAGTACCCCTTGTATTTAGGCTGGTTCCCCTCTCTGTTGTCTCTTGTTATCTGTATTTATCTCACAGGGGGGAAAGCGACATGGGATGGGGTTGCTGGTAGATGGGTGGATGCCCTGTAAAACAGATTCCCATTCAGCAGCTCTGTATAAAGGCCTTTTATTGGGAACTCTGTTCGTTAGCCCTCTCACCTCCTGTATTCGCCACTTCACTCCCAGAGAGAGAGTGGGAAGCAGTTGAAAGATACACATGAGGAGGGAGCGGGAGAGAAGTAAAAGGGTAGTCTA